>NC_080087.1:107928279-108231309 GCF_950005125.1 Chionomys nivalis | reverse complement strand
AGTGCTCTGGATCCAAAAGATAGGCATAGGTACCATACTATCAAGGCATCGAAACTGGAAGGGAGTTTGGTCAGAGTCTCCCTGTCCACAGGTAAGGGAGATGATGCTAGGGTCATTTCTTCTTCTGTCTAGTTCTTCCTGTTCTAGTTCATCACCTGCCCCACGTCATCTGGGTGTCTCTACAGCTCTCGCTCTTCCAACTGTCTGTCCTGATAGAACCTGAACCTTGTCTCATGACAGCTGCAAACATCACAGGTGTTTCCCGCCTCTGACACCCCTGCCTGCTGTCTTTATTTGAATTCCAAACATAACTTTTCTCCATTCTGCTTTTCTTTCTCCCTTTCTGCCCGACCCCCTCCCCCAATTTAGTCTCCCTGCTAAATACCGTTGACGGCTAAAAGAAGAAGCCAAATCATCCATGTGTGTGACAATGCAGCAGGCAAGCGCACTGGCTGAGTCTAAATGCAATAGGGGGGTTCCCTGGGGGAGCCCCACTGCATGTGGTACCTCAGTCTGAGACAAATGAACCTCCTAGGGACACTGGGTGGTACTGAGATCCCAGAGCCAGGTGATATATGCCCCCCCCCCACTCTTTGCTTGTGCACAGAGCCTTCCCCGGAAACCATTTCACTGTGCAGATCTGGGGCCCAGTGTTCCTTGATCTTGATATGTTTTGTGCTTTATCATGCAATGCGCCTATCTTGTTTCCCTTGACTTTTATGGAGAAGCCATTCAGTGTGGAGGTAAGGGGTCAGATGCTCAGCCCTGTGGGTCTGGAAGTATTTGTGTCTTGGATGAACTAGACAGAGGGATACACTCCTTGTATCCTCATTCACAGGCCACCTACCCCACAGGGAAGAGGAGAGGATTCATGGGAAACCAGCATGTTGCTACAGGGAGGATGAGGATGGCTGAATGACGAAGCCAAGCCATCCTCCTACAGTTCCCCTTCACTGCCACTTCCCACGATGCCTCCCGGAAGTTTATTGATATAAATCACCTCAGGGTGCTGACAAGGGGCCTCAGAACTACACATCCCGTTAGCCTCTTGGAGTTCCTGCCCCGGAAGTGCCCTTCCCCTCTTCAGTTCACATGTTTCTTTTTGCCATCTCTTCGATACCAGGGTGCAATGAGGTACATGGTACTCAGGTACACGGCCTCACAAGAGAACACCTCCTCAAATTCGGTGCCCATGAGCCCGATCTATTTCAACCCAAGAGCTGACCTCGCTGGACCCACCTCACTATGAATCTTCCCTATGGCCCCTTCTCTTCTTATTCTGCAGAGCTCTGCACTGGCTTTCTCCCTCCCCAGAAGAGAACAGTGACCCTGGAACAGACTGTGTGTTCCCACACCAACTATGGCGTAATCTCACCTACCCACGCAGCGTCCACATTCCTCACTGGAACCCTGAAGGCAGTCTGAAGGCGCTATGTAGGAAGTCCAACTGCCAGCGGCTACCTTATGTGAAAGCAGAAAGCTTGCCCCCCATTGACTGTGGTAGTTAGTTTTAACTGTCAACTTGACATGGTCTAGAGTTGCCTAGAAAGGAGTCTCAGTGAGGGACTGTCCAGATCAGGTTGGCCTGTGCGCCACTGTGGCTGGCACCATTCCCTAGGAAGGGGATCTTGGATTGGTAAAAGTGGAGAGAGGGTGAGGTGAGCACACGATACGTTCGGTCCCTGCTCTGCTTCTGACTGTGGTTATGATGTGACCAGTCGGTTGCTTTGAGTTTCTGACTCCTTGCTTTCCCGGCAGTGATGAACTGTAACCTGGAGCTCTGAGACAAATCAACCTCTGCTCCCTTTGGTTGCTTTGGTTGCAATATTTCATCACAGCAACCGGCAATGACACTAAGACCCTGGGCACGTGGTGGGAAGGAGCCAGAGGACTTTCGGAGATAGAGCTGTGCAGCTCAATCTCGTTCTTAGTCCCCATTGCTCAGCCCATCCTCCACCCATACTATGTGAGACACCAGCCAGCTGAGCCCTTCCCTAACCCCATCAAGAAACTGGGAGAGATGATAGCACCATCCCTACTTTCCCAAAAACTTTGCTATGAATCAGTAACTAAGCCGATTGGTCATCTCCCAGGCATGCCTTTTAAGTGTGAGCTACTGATTTCTCCACTGACTACAACTTCAGGATGTAGAATTGGGAGGATTCTGGTGTCCTTTCATTCTTTCTGGTCTGCAGTGGTAGATCCGGTGAAACAAACATAGAACAAATAAAACTGGTATCGACAAGGGCGCATTGAGTGAAGGCGCTAAGTCCGGTTCCGCACTGTGAGAAGGAAAATTGGGACAGCCATGTCCTTGGGGGTGGGCAAGGGCTCCAAATCACCAGGACCCCTTGGTGTCTCTGGGCAGGCCGAGGAGTTCTGGCTCCTGGAGAAGATCCACCACAATCTGCATCTGTTGCCTGCTTCAGTTCTGCAATGCCAGTTGGAGAGAATGCAGATTTCCAAATGGGCCTGCATATGCCCTGACTCGGAATATCGAGGGAAGGGAGGACTCTAGCCACTCTCCTCTGGAAGGGCTGAGGAGACACTGGAATCGCTACCTTCTGAATCCCTCCTGGATCCTTTCTTTGCGGCTGTACATGCTAATTTAAGCAAAGAGCGTTGCTGTGGGCTTGAGTTCTCCCAATAGGACAGAGCAATGAAACGGCAGCTGGGATTCCTCTTGGGGCCATGCAAACCGTGTGCTTTAAACAACTGAGTAACTTGCCTTTGCCCCAGTTTCCCCACCTGGAAAACAGCAATGAGAATAACACGGAACTCCGTGAGGGTTCATGGAGCTGAGCTACACTCCTGGTACAGACCTGAACGGTAGTACTTGCCGGTATTTAAATAGCAACAATTTCAGTAATATTATTCCAGTTGCTCAGTATTTACTTTTTGTGCTTGATTTAGACAGAGTCCTACTATGCCCCCAGGCTCTCAAACTCTGGTTCCTCATGCCGCAACCTCTCGTATTCTGAGACTATGGGCATTACCGGTCTGTGGTATCATACCCGGCTACAACGGTATTATTTAGAATATTAGTGGATAATAGTTTTTAAAATAGATGACTGGTTTTTTTTCCTTTAGTATTTCAGTGTGTGTGTGTGTGTGTGTAAGACAACACATTTGTGGAAGTCAGGGGAAGACGACTTGTGAGTGTCAGTTTTCTCCCACCATGTAAACTGTAGGGATCGAATTTAAGCCATTAGACTTGGCAGCAGACACCTTCAACTGGTGAGCTGGTCCAGTGGCTACAGTTTTCTTCACATTTCAGCAATGCAACTTACTTTTTTGACAGAGTAAACAACGTAGAATGGGGAGGAGAAAGGGCCACCAACAGCACCAGGCGTGAGAACCTGACTGGGAGCAGCTGTGCCCCTAGACAGACAGATAAATCTGGGTGGCCTTTGAAGTCTCTCAAAGCCAAGGGCCAGGATGAGTCCCGGCTGCCCCGGAGCCTTTTCATCATTCTTAAATTGGAGTCTGCTGCAAAAGCCCTTATCAGCAGCTACAAGCACACTTCCCGGCATAGCAGTTAGAAACCCAAATAAATGCTCTCATTTCCCAAACGCTCAGCTCCGGAATGTGAGCCCCCAAGACACAGTCCTTGACTCCAGCGTAACCTGGCCTTCAAGGTGGTGGCCAGAGTCACAGCACCCTGACTCTGCATCACTTCTGTTCTTGGCAACTGGCCACTGTCTCTGTGTAGACAAGGTTCCTTCCTCACACAGGAGCTGCCCTGAGAGGGCTTTACAAGGTGCAGGGCTCCGCAGGGCAGCCCATGGAGATCTTAAACACAATGGAGTCACAGACGCCAGTAACTGTCGCCACTTACACCTTTGAAACAGTTTTTGGGAAATGTTGTAAGCCTGCCGGAATCACTTTGGCAAGCCTATCCTGATAGAAAAGTACAAGCATACACAGCAACAGGAGAAAAGCAAGGGTAGTTGACAGGCACAGCAGAGGGGTCTCTCACGCTACAGAGCCCTTTCTGGGGGAACTTCTGCTCCCCAAGTGACCTCCCTGTATCCTCTCTGGGACCTGTTCTGGAATGAGATAGGGATGTTATTGAATCCTAATGCTGCTCAAAGCTCCATCTGGCTCTCAAGTGAGCCTGCGTCCTCTTTCATCTTCGTCGGGCTATTTGACCCCGTTGGTCCTCTCTGGCCTCATTCTTGGTGCTGCAGTTTCTATGGGGAAAGAAAGGAATTGCGGGTCCAAGGGCCTTCAGGGACTTCAACTGTAAAAGCACACGATGTTCAGCTGTTCTAGTAATGAGATCGAAGCACAGGAAAACAAAAGTGAGGGGGCCAGGGACAAGGCTCAAGAATAAAAGCACTTGCTATGTAGTCCTGAGGACCCGAGCTCTCCCCGGCATCCATCCACGCAATATCCTGGCATGGCAGTACCGTTCTAGTAATCCAGAGCTGGTGGGGATGATGACAAGACACATGAGGGGCTCACTTGCCCATCAGTCTAGTCAAAATGGTTAGTAAGTTCAGTGAGAGAACACTGTCTCAAAAGTACAGTGGAAACAGAGGAAGACACCTAAGTTGACCTGAGGCCTCCAAATACACACACCTAGGTGAGCCCATCCACCCACACACAAGCATGCACACTCTTTAATTGAAAATTAAAAAGGAAAGGTTTCATACACACACACACACCAGGTGGATATTCAAAAGGCATCAGAAAAAAGGGCTCATTCACACACCGCTGTGGTGAGAGCCCTGTTTTCAGACTTTTCTTTCCGAGCTGCTAGTTCCCAAATAATCGACACAGAGACTTAATATTAATTATAAACGCTCGATCAATAGCTCAGGCTTGTTACTAGCTAACTCTTACATTTCAAATTAACCCATATTATTTATCAATGTTTGCCATATGGCTTGATTCCTTTTCCCAATATGACATGCTCATCTTGCTTGCTTTTCCCTGCATCTGCTGGCGACTCCAGACTCCGCCCTTCTTCCTCCCAGCATCCTCAGTTTGGCTCTCCTGCCTTACCTTTTCTGTTCAGCTATTGGCCAGTCAGCTTCTTTATTAAACCAAATCACAGCGACATAGTTTGGCGCAGTATAAAGGAATATTCCACAGAGCCCCACTGCCCATCCAGGAGACAGCCACATTCACCTGAATTTTAACCTAGATCTTTCCACCTCGTGATCTGTCTTCCAGGACTTTACTCCAGTGACCAAGCCTCATGTATAAGGTTTGTCCGTGATGGTAAGCTCTGAGAAACGTTCATTGGAAGAATGATGCCCAAATAAGCACTCAGAAACAGGGTGGAGCATGATAAACAAGTGTAGAAGATGCAACTACATGGCCAGCTACAAAAGATATTAATATTCTATTGATTATTACTAAGAATGGAAAAATCTGATGCTACCTCAAGGGTGGGAAGGGGCTGCATGAAAATGCTGGTAGTTTCACATCCTGGAGACTCAGTTTTATTCTTGCAACTATATTTCTCTACGTTCTCCGTGTGATAAGAAAATATGCTACTTTAATAAAAGGAAAAATCACCATGACCAAAAGTTAACTCAGGATTGAGAAAGGCCTGATCAGACATGGAAAACTGGGCTGATGGTGCAGGTCTGCCGCATACGCTGCCAGGATGACAGAACCCAGGAATGCTGCAGGAGGTGGCTGTGCAGAATGGTCCTTCTTGTTAGATGACAAGGTACTAACTACATGCAGGTTCAAGCATACAGTGCTGTCTCCAAGGTCAGGATCTATTTTCTAGAAGCTTCCATTTCTCCTATTCCCTAAGTCAAGTGCCTACACCTACCTTGCCTTCTCCCCTAAGGTCTACCCAATAGCCTGGAGAGTAGTCCCCACCTCTGACCACTGAGCCTGAGAACGGGCTGTTCCTGTATGGCCAGAAGAGGGCAGTGTGAGGCAGGACAGGCTTCAGACAAGTCTTTCGCCCACATTTTAATTTAGACTTTTAACATGTGCAGTCCATTGGACAACAGAACCTAACACCCTCGCCACTGCTGCTGCAGAGGTTACATGCAACAATTACACATGATCAGTTTACAAGCTGTCAAAGAGATCTGTGGCTACATGGGACCCTACATTGTCCTCTTAGAGAGTTTGGTCTCCAGTCATGTACCCTTGCTTTGCCCAGACTCTCACCTCCCAAGACATCTTTCATCTTCCTCTTGTATGAACAGAGACCCTGTGTCTTTCTCACTCTTGCTTGTAGGGATTCAGGACCTGTTTGTGCATGCTTGCTGGACCCTGTGCCTGCATCAATGTGACCAACAGTTTGGGCTCTGGAATAACACACAGGCTAGGGAAGAAGACCCTGGACCCCCAGGTCAGGAATTACTGCCTAATACTTTGGACATGGGGACAAAGCCAGATGCAGAGGGAACAGATGTGCAGGAGAAGAGATTAAAAGCCGCAAGTCACGTGGCAATGCCAGATGAATGGAAATAAGTTAATTTAAGTTATAAAAGCTTGTAGGACAAGCCTAAGCTATAGGCTGAGTTTTTATAACCAACAATAAGTCTCCATGTTGTTTTTTATTAGTTGGCAGTTCAAAAAATAAAACTTCTGTCCACCCAGGTGTCTCAGACACAACTAGACACAAGCAGGAGGTGGAGGACAATAGGCAGAATGATGGAAGGCCTGGTTGCTGAATTCCTTATCCTAAAGTCCTTGGAATCACTAACACCTTTAGCAAGTTTCAATGTGCCACTAAACAGAAATTACACTGTCTACCTGTGAAGGGAGAAAGGGGCCCACTGGGAGGCCGTCAATGGGCCCAGAGAAGGACAAGGTTACAAGAGACAGGAAATGCATGATCAGGCCACGGGAACCCTCTCATCTAGCCAGGGTCAGAGGCTGAATCCCTCCAGTTGGCTACTTGGCCTCTGGAGCAGGGTCTGGTGATGGAATTTAGGGGTAGAAACGTCTGGGGATCAGGTGGTCACCTGTGCATACTGAAGATACCTTATGCCAAAGACACTGTAGACAAATCAGTGGGGGTGGGGGGAGACTCTGATGTAGCCTCCCTGCTCAACCACTTTCCCTGCCTCCCCTTCTGCCATCCCTACCTAGAGCTCAAGCGAACTCCTCCACTATCTGCATAGCCAGGGTTACATTTACCATCTTCAGCAATCACTGCAGATCATAAAGAGCCAGGAATTCTTCACGGATAGGAGGAGGCAAATGAAGGTAGACAGCATCAAGCTGTAGGGAAACCTTCTCCAGGCAGAGAATACCACATCTTCAGAGAGTATGACAAAAACTAAAAGACACCACAAGAATGACCGTGGTGACAGTCTTGGAGTTTGGATGCCATATGTAAGAGCTGTATTTGCTCTGAAGCTGCAGCAGGCAGGAGAAAGGCGAGCTACAATGACAGCATAGAGACAGAAGAATGATCTCTTCTGGAGTCTTTTAGAGAAAAGTACAGGTGCCTGACCATCTCCCCGGGCTTACATCCAAACCCAAGGCTCTCTTTCAACGATATAGGTAAAAGATAATGGGGGAGGGAGGTTGGACCCTTACTTCAAGCTCTTTGAGATCGTTGTAGATTAACATGGTATTGTAAGAAAACACGGAGAGGTCCATGTGCCTCACACCTGGCTTCCTCCAATAATAATGGGTCCCACAGTTGTTTAACTTCACCCCCGGGAAACAGGTGCTGATACAATGGTTCTGTGTTTGAACAACTGAAGGTCGCTTATTGAGAGGCAGAAAATACCAGACACCTGTATGAGAGATCTAAGGTGCCTGCTCAGTAGAGACATTGAGATGGATTATTGGAAGGAGCTTATCAGAAAAATTAGCACCACGGACAGACAGACGACAACATATCTGGGACTCTGAAAAGTGTCAAGGCCCCAGCACCAGGACAGACTGTCTGGTTGTGCTTCTTTAGAGAGGAATTGGGAGCCCATGAGTCGGGAGCAGGCTGGAGGTAGGGGTTGAAGGTGGGAGCTTGGTGGTTTTCTTCTTAGAGCTCTGGGGAAGAGGGCTGGTTTCATAGCAGGGGGTTTATAGCTAGGCTCTCTGATCTCCAGGCAAGAGGTGAGGAAGGAGTAAGAAGCAGGATGTGTGGCCACCGATACCTCCTCTTATATAGACTTACTTCCCAAGGTGAGAAATATAGCTGCCTGGAAATACGTGATCGGGGGACTCACAATGTCTAAGTTGGGTGTAGGTACCCTGATGAAGGCATTGTGGCCTGCGCAACAGTCTGATCTGGATTCTAAAATCACATTCTAAATTATATACCTTGAAAAAAGGTCTAAAGTTAAATAAGTTTGTCTTATGACAATTAAACGGAGAGAAAATATCTAGCAAAGAGTTCACGTCCATGTAATGAACATGTTCACACATATGTCGTACTACAATCCTGTAACCCCTGCCCTTGAAGGCTGAGGGTAGAGGATCAGGAGCTCAAGGCCAGCCTTGGCTACTGTTGTGACAAAACTTTCCCTGGAGAGACACAGTACACGTCTACTCACCCTAGTTGGAATCACACGACACACAAAAGTACAAACACCACCAAAGTCCAACTTGGTGAACTAATGAGTTTTATTGGGAGTACCTACAGGAGTATGGGTGAACGGTATTTGTAATGTTTTACTCTTTTGGTTTTGGGGGACACCAACCAGCTCCCAAATAAATCACACACAGAGGCTTATTCCTACTTATAAATACCCAGCCGTAGCTTGGCTTGTTCCTTTCCAGCTCTTCTACTTTAAATTATCCCAACTACCTTTAGACTCTGGGCTTCTTCCCTTTCTTACATCTGTATATCTGACTTCCACACTTCTGGGTGGCTGGGTGGGTGGCTGGCCCCTGAAGGCCTCCTCCCCTTGTTCTCTCATTGCTTCTCCTTCCTCATTCCTCCTTCTATTTATACTCTCTGCCTACCAGTCCTGCCTATCCTTGCTCCTGCCTTGCTATTGGCTATTCAGCTTTTATTAGGACCTTTTGGGTGTTTTAAAAAGGCAAAGAATCACAGCTTCACAGAGTTAAACAAATGTAGCATTAAAAAACAAATAAGTAACACACCTTAAAATAATATTCCCCAGAAGAAGGGTTTCCTACAGGAGCAGAAATGAGTCAAAGACAGCTGCATCACCAAAGCCCACCCCAGCATGGGTGATAGATAGCTCATAAAGCTGGGAACCTGGAGCACACTGCACAGCCTGCGGGTGTTAGAGTCTGCAGGTTACTCCACAAAGACCACCACTCACACATGCAATCCACAAGAGTGTTTAGTTCTTCAAAGCAAATTCCAACATGCAGGGGTCAGGCACACAAAACGGCAGCTACCCTGAGAGAAGCTCACAGGCTCCTTTTAAACACTGCTAGTGGGATTCCATTGGGTCATCTCTAGCAATCAGAATTGTCTAAACAAGCAACAGTTACATTGGACATTGGTTTAACTTTGATTGTATGTGGCATCTTTGGACATGTCAGGGCAAGCCTGGACATGTATCAAAAAAGGGGTGGGGGTTGCTTTCAGGATCTGACTTTTTCTAATTGGCTGGCTCTTGCCTGCCAAGACAGGCAGGCTGAGGGGCTTGGGAGCAGGTCTGGGAGGAGACCGCAGTCCTGGCCTCACTGGAGAATGGCAAGTGGCAAACCAGAAGTGGAGCTGGGGGCCTGTGCCAAATGCCAAGGCTAAGGCAGGCAGAACACTGGCCAGGGTCTGAAAGACCCTCAGGGAGGACCCTCCCTCAGGAGGAGACCCCTGAACCCAAGGAACAGTCCGAGACCACTGGCTGCAACAGCAAGAGTTTTTTTTATTGAGCGGTGCACAGGTACCTACGGGCTCCAGAGTCTCTTTGGAAGACTTGTGTGCCCTCAGGTTGGGCAGGGGGTCTTTTATATGGAAATGGGCTGCAGAAGCAGTCATACAGAAGCAGATGTATGGTTACAGGGATCCCATTGGTCAGTTCAAATGAGGTGATGGGTTCACTTGGGGACAAGCTCCTGGGGACATGCAGATCTGATAATAGCTGACTTGGCTCTATCTAGGGCACATGTGGTTTTTCCCAGAACTTTTCGTTCCCCTCCTAGACCTGATGTCTGACCACAGATATCCTGTTTGGCAGCCTAGGAGTACCGACTTTACCTTGAACTTATACTTGTTTGTGTGAAAGCCTTGCAAAATGGCGTTACAGCAGCTAAGCTGGGGTCTTTCAGGGTCCACCTCCCAGCTCGGTGCCCACACTCACCTAGGGTAGCCTGTTCACCCATGACTTGGCACTGGCTCTGCCACACAACCTGTGTTTTGGTGCCTATGCTGCTGGCGGTCTCACAGGCAGCTCAACAGGTTGGAGTGTTTTTTCTTCATGACTCAGTTTATCTAAACCTCTTCTAGGCAGCTCAGACAATTGATTTCTGCTTCTTCCAGGCAACTGATCTGAGTCCAGAGTCTTTCTGCAGCTCAGCTTCCTTTTGTCTGAAAGGGGCTTTCCTTTGTTTTTTTTTTCTTGTTTACTCTGGTAGGGAGGAGTCTAGTGAATCTAGTCAGTTTTAGGAACTTCCTGAAGTTAGTTTGACTTGCTTACCTTCCTGCTTAAGGAGCTTCCCAGCTGGATAGAATGTTTCAGTCTCAGAAAAAACTGTTACACAAGAACTCCACAAGGAGTATGTGTCTGGCTGGGGCTAGTGGCTATGTGAACAACAACAAAACCAATGAATAAATAAATAAAATTAAGAAAACAAAACTTATTGCCACTCTTGAGCCTGTTTTGATGGCTTATAGAATTACAACTAAAAATTACCACAAGATAGAAATGTCTAGGCATTTGTGAGGCAGTGTTAGATGAATGTACTAGTTAAGATAGGCTTTTGTCAGGAATTATTGTTGTCTTCATTACTTTTCATTTGCTGTGATAAAACACCATGAACAATTTATAAAAGATGGTATTTAATTTGGGACTCGTGATTTCAGAGAGTTTATGACCATTATGGTGGGGAGTGAAGGGACACAAACTTGTGGCTCTGGCAGGCCTTGTCCTTCTCCCATTCACCCTTCCTTGCTAAATACCATTAGATTACATCCCTGTAGCTAGCCACTAAGGTCTATTCCTTTATTTGGACACTTCTTCCTCCTGAGGGTGACTACCAAGGTCCAGTTCTCAAAGTATTGAAGTCCGGCTATCAGGAGCTCCCTTTGGTTCACCTAATTAACATGTCTAACTAAAATTAAACACCTCATAGTCCTAATGCAGAGTTTCCCCCTTTACCTTTATAAACCGCCATTTGCCCATGGGCCACGTCTGTCTCCTCTCTATGCAGAGGCAGTCCTTTGTCTCCTCATGACAAATACCCCTGCCCCCTTTCCCTGGTTCCCTTCCTCTTCCCCCTTGTTCCCTATCTGCTTTACTACCACATCCTAACCCATTCTGACACAGACCTCCCCTTCTTTTCCTCTTAAACTTACACCCGTAAGGTCATTGGCTGCTGTTTGTCTGCCAGAGTCAGAAAGCAGCCACTTTAACTTTTCTTCCCTGCTTAATAAAGGATGTTTGGGTGTGGTTTGTGTCTAATCAGGGTTCTGGGAGGGAGCCCCTACTGTGTGGGAGTCCCCTTCAGGGAATATGACAGCAAACAGGCGGGCAAGGCTCTAGAGCAATAGCTGAGAGTTACTTCTGATCCACAAGAGACAGCTTACATCTGACCCACAAGCCCGAGGCAGAGAAAGCTAACTGGGAAAGGCAGAGACTTCTGAAACATTAAAGTTCATTCCCAGTGGCAAACCTCCTCCAACAAGGCCACACCTCCTAGTCCTTTGCAAATGGTTCTGCCAACTGGGAATAAAGGATTCAAATATGTAAGACTATAGGAACCATTCTCACTCAAACCACCACAGATGTACCTTTTAATGTGTGTGTGTGTGTGTGTGTGTCCCAGTCTGTTTACATGTATGTGTATTCATGTGTGAGCGTGACGAGGCTCCCTGTGGACCTCAGAGGACAAACTTGGGCATCTGTCCCCACTTTCTATCTTGTTTTAGAGAAGATCTCTTGTCACTACTGTGTATGCCTGGCTAACTGGCCCACAATTTCCAGAGATTCATCTCCAGCTCACATTCCTCCATAGAAGTACTGCATTTCTGTGTTTCTGTCTTTCTGCATGCCTGTGTTTCTGTGTGCAGTGCTTCTGCGCGTTCTGGGGATCTAAAGTGCCATCACCTGACTTGTACACAGATTACTTTATCCACCAAGCCGTCTACCGAGCCCTGACATGGCCTTTCTCACACCCTCCGCCGTTTTCTCCCTCCTCTGAGAGCTCACTGGCTCCTGCCAACACTGGATTATAAATTTCTTATGTCTTTATATCAATTCATTCATCTAATAAATATTTATATAGAACCATCAGCCAGTTAGTTTTCTGGCTGTTGGGAAAGCAGGCGGGAACAGAAAAGTCTCCTGGGGAGGCAGCATTCAAATCTGCCCCTCCCCCTTCATTTCATCTCATCATAATTGCTCCTGTTTGAGAGCCTTTCCTCCCAGAAGGGCACTGCAGATCTTCCAGAGGCATCCTCCTGCAGCGGGTTCTCTGTGTGTCCCGTCAAATCCTTCCAGACACCTCTGATCCGTGCTCGGTGCCCTCCCCACATTCCTGTCATTTTGCCTGGTTCTGTCCAGGTTCTATTCTAGCCTTTTGTTGCCTGGGCTCCACCCCCGTCTCCACACCCATTTCTTTCTTCTCCCATCTTCTTTTTGCTCCGCAATTGACTCTGGCTCCCTGACCCTGTATGTGGCATGCTTTGAAAGAGTCCTCCTCTGGCTTTCCTGCCTGCAAAACCCCTGCTCATTAACCTTTTAGTCTAAACCCGAGCTCTGTCAAATGGAATAGAGAAAATCTCACTTAGCAGAGACTTCATGTACTGGGAGACGACCGAATGACTATGTATCAATCCGTTTAATGTGTGCTTGCTTTCTTTGCTAGAGCAGACCTGTCTATTTCAGTATTGTTTGCATCTTAATACACATTGTACCATTATAATGTGCCAGCCGTTATCCTTCAGGGAGGGGCCAGAGAAGGTACTGAGTAGTGTCTGCATGCTTTATTATTATTTTTTGGCTCAAATAATAGTCGTCTGAATAAAACTTTTTCAATTTTAAAAGACTAAAAAGGAGAGAACACCAAAATGTAGCCACTGTTAAGTCTGAGTTTATTTTCACTATTTTCCTCACTACACACACGCACACACACACATACACACACACATACACACACGTACACACACACACACACTTTGTAAACCTATGTGGGTTTTTTTTTTCCACTTAAAATATATCAAAATGAATTAAGCTTCTGACACAAGTTATTGCATTAATTTCCAGCAAGGTCCTGAGACTTTACTCTCCCATATGGATTATGAACGTGCGGCAGACTCCGCTCTCCTCAGCTGCCACTGTGGATGCTGCACCAGTCACTACATCAAAGGCAGAGGTATTTTCCCTTCCCTTCCTTTGACTCTTGTCAGAGCCTGTGCTGCCGGCCCTGTGTTTCACCTTTCTGCGTTTGCTGAAAGTTTCTTTGCTTGTTACTTAATGAGACGCCGTTGACTTTTTCTTTATTGTGCCCTATGGACAATCCGTTGTTTAAATCCTTTCTTGAGCATATGATCTTTCCTATTTACTGGAGAAATGACTGTCTGTGATGTGTGTGTGTGTGTGTGCACGCGCACGAGCGAGTGCGCGTGCCTGTGTACATTTGTATGCAGACCCATGTACCTTTCTCATTTTAATGCCTTCTCTTGGTTTCAAACTAAGACTGTCTTTATTTCAGCTGAAGATCAGGAGTTCTCTTTCTCTCTCTCCTCTCTTCTCTCTCTTTTGGAATATCCCTTCACACCTTGTGAAGATGTGTTGCTGTGATTGGTTTAATACAGAGCTGAGTGACCATTAGCTACACAGGAAGAGGTGGGACTTCTGGGAACAGAGACTTCTGGGAAGGAGAAAGGCAGAGTCACCAGAGGGATGCAGAGGGAGCAAGACATGCAGGAGAAGAGATGAATCTAGGTGTTGGTGGGGTGGGGGAGCACCAGAAGACACAGACAGGGAACAAGAGGTGCAAGGTGGAAGAGACGTAAAAAGCCATGAGGCAAACTGTAAATTAGTACAATGGGTTAAATTAAGTTATAGGAGCTAGTGGGACAAACCTAAGAAATAGGCTGGGATTTTGTAATTAATAATTAATTAAGTAATTAATAATTAAGTCTCTGTGTCATTTTTTTGTGAGCTGGTAGCCCAAAGAAAAATCCATCAACACCTCTCCTCTTCTCTCCTCTCTTTTCCTCACCTTCTTAAAACAAACAAATAAAATTTTCTTTTTAAGACGAATTGACCTACGTCCTTTCCTGGAAAGATGGTGACTCCAGTCCCCAGTTGTCTCCACTCTTTCTAGTCTCTGTCACACTGTAGCCCTGAAGGTAACAGGAGACGCAATGCATCCTAAACATCACCTATCTTTGAAACAGGAAAATGAGAGCTTGTTTTTGTTTTTAACATTTATTTATAAGGGAGGGGTTACCAGGGTGTAAGCGTAAAAGCTGGTGAACAACCAGTTAGAGTCAGGCCCTGATGTGTGTCCTAAGTACAGCCCTCGGGTCCCGCAGCAAGGGCTGTACCCACTGAGCTGTCTTGAAGCATCTTATGGGGTCTTGGATGCATAAGATTTCCCACACGTTCTGGATCTAGCGAACTATTGGCCCCTAGGTCCCTTCTTCTAATAGATGAAGTACAGAAGGTTTTCATGCATTCTCTTTGGAGCTTAGCTCTGAGCTCCAACTCCTGAAAGCCTGTTGATCACGTTGTCCTGAACATCCACGACATGTTTGACTCTTTCCCTAACATCAGAATGGCTTGAATAACAAATCTGCAAACACCCTGGATTTCGTTTGCTGTGTTTGTCCATGCAGTCTCAATTTCCCCTGATGGCTGACCATGGGCAATCACAGATCCTTTTATTCTAATCTTCATTACTAATATTAATTCTGGGGTCACATGTAACGGCTTACACAGTAATGGTATCTATTAATATGTATATGTGTAGGTTATAGAATGGGTACTAAAGGGTTAAAGGGGCCCTTAGAGTTCAATGGGGCCTCACTGGAGACAGAGGTAATGCAGAGACAAAGAGTCTCTGAGGGTGGGTAGATGAGATATTAATGAGCCCCAGCTGGAGATCTGCCGAGGGGTGGAGAGAGCTGAGCTCAGAACGAAAGGTCGCAGGGTTCAGCCAAGCCCAGGGAGCTAAGGCCCAGTGGTGTGCATAGGACCATATAATTTAAGCACAGGACCGGGGGCTGACACTCTGGAGACAGTAGGGAGTTCTCTGCTTATGGACCAGTTGGCTCACACACCCAGTGATCAGATGGCAGGGTAGTAGGCTGGCTTGTTATCCTGTTGATAGGGTCCTGGTAAGGATGCTGTGCCCTTTGTCATCTGGTGTGCCTGGTCACTTAATATATGACTTTTCTGAAATGGTTTTTAATACACCCGTGTTTCTATATGTGCCCAGCCCAGTTTAATAAGTTTCTAGGCAGTGCCTCTTTTACTTCTGTATAAAGTTTTTCAACAGCCTATACTCCCACGTACGTGAAGAGGTGCAGGGTCATCCTGTCTTGGCAGCTGCAGTCACAGATAGAATCAAAAGCCGCTTGTGGATTGGATTCATTTAGGGCAAGGCAGCTTGAAGCCACTGTTTTACACCACACAGGATAACAGAGCAGGGCGCAGCCTGCTGTCTTTCTCATATGGAGGAATTCTGCCCGTGGAAATGGGGCGGGGTGGGGGCCACTCTTTAACTTATCTCTTTTCCCTCCACGGCTTTGTCATGGAAATGGTCACAGCAGCTCTTTAGCTCCAGCCATCACTTTGTGCCCTTTCTCACGCGTTTGTCTGTGCAGTGCTCCGTGCCAGCCGTCCTGGGGCACACACCTGGCTGCTGACTCTGATTGCTGGGATCTGATGCCAGCCATCAAGAGCCTGCCATGGTGAACAGAGTGAAAGTCAGAACCCCCGCTGGAATATCCTCCCCTGCAACCGATGACAAGATCACTATCGGCCTCGCGCCCCTCCCTCTTTCTCTTCCTTTCGATTGATGCTGTAGCTGTCTGAGCAGGACATAGCCACAAATGTGCTCCCTCAGCACGAAAGGTCTATCCCCTCCTCTAGTCACCTAGTAACTATTTCTTGGGCTCTGCAGTTTGTGTCTCACATAGGAGGCTCTGCCTGGGCTGCGCCAGCACAGAGATGTTCCTCTCTGTCTTCTGAGATCTCAGTGTTCACATCATCGCATAGGCTTGGTCTCTGCCCATCTCTTGTGAGCTCAGGAGCCTGAGACCATTCTCTGTGCCCAGTGCACTGCCTAAAACAAGGACGACAAGGAGGGAACTCAAACCCTATCTCATTTCGCTGACTCTGGGTTCCCAGAACGTGCCTCTCTGTTCCCAGCCTCTGCCTCTGCACAAGTGCCCAGCTTCTATCTACACCTAAGTGTGAACTTTTTCAAACATTTTTTATTCACTGAATAAACATGAGCCATGTGCTTACGATAAAGTCTGAGCATTGACAGCTTTGACCTAACCACACATAGGTGTGTGCACATGCTCACACACAGGCATACACACCACACACACACACACCACTCACACACACATAGGCACACACATATACATGCGCACACCTGTGGACTTGGGGAAAGTTACACTCTATACTAATCATAATTCTCTAGAAGAACGGAGCCAACAAAATGAATATGTATCAAAGGGGGATTTATCAGGTTGATCTACACAGCAGGGGTGGGATTGTCCAACGATGGCTGTCTTGAGAAGTCTAGAACCCAGTAGTTCTCTCAGTCCGGGAGGCTGGATGCCTCAATAGTCCCAATCTACCACCCAGGGCCTGAGGGATTCCTGGAGAGGCACCAGTTGTCTGTCTACCTCGAAAGGCCGAAGAAGCTGGAGGTCAGAAGCCAGCAAGGCGGTGGCAGCAGTGGAGGCGGCAGCAGCGACAGCAGCACTATCAGAGATGAACTTAGCAGCACCATGTACAGGAAAGCAGGCAGAAAGCAAAGGCATTGTCATCAGACCTTCCTATGTCTAGGCTTGGGGAAGAATGTGCCACCAACTTTCAGGATGAGTCTATCTAGTTCAATTAAACCTCTCCTAGGAGTGGCCAATCCCATATATTCCAGATCCAATCAAGTTGGCAGCCAAGAGTTCACGCACTCCTTGACGGTGCGCCAGAAATTGCACTGTGCTTTAGAGTATGAAGGCCATGCCCTTGACCTCAACAAAGTGAACCTGGCAAAGAACAAAAGGCCAGTGACTCACAATGGTGGCTCTACAAGTCAGAGCATCCTGTCCCAGGCAAGCGTCCTGAGTTCCTGAGTCACTGAGAGGCAAGACACAAGGTGTGACCTGTTTCCAGATGAGCTGGGTGGTGGGCCTCTGGCAAATCTGGGTCCCCTTCAGCCAGAGTAAGCTGCAGCTAATGTAGTGGTAGCAGTGATTTCTGCCCAACTAGCCAACACCCAAGAAGATGCTTAAATCTCCCTCCAGGAGGACCTGCCACAGGTTAGACCATTCAGGGAACCTGCCAGACAGACAGACACCTCCTGATGCAGAAAATGTTGGCTCCTCCAAGCTGTTTGCCAGAAAGCTTCGGCTTCCCCTGACTGCATTCAGTATCTGAGGCTGCGGCTGGGTGAATGTGCCTCCTCAATGCCAGAGCAACTATGGGGCATCTTTGCCCAGGACTGTGGCCTCCACTCTACCCCAAGCCAGGATTCGGAGACTCTTCTTCCCAACTCTTTCCTGCTTCTCCCTCCTTCCACGGAGCTCAAACTTGCCTGAATTCGGAGGCTTTCTCTACCCACTCATGTCCTCCTCTGGTAACCTGTACAGCAAGCGTTCCCTCCAACAAAGTCCTTGGGCATCTACCCCAGTTCTGACTCCCGCTTTGCAGAGGCTGCACCCAGATGCACCGGTATTGTTGCACTCATAGTCATCAGTATGCGAAACCTCACTCCAGGGTCTCAGAGGACACAAGCCACTGTCATCGAAGACAACAAAGTGTGTTCATCTCTAAGTAAGGCTCCCTTGAGAGTTATCCATCCTTGTTCCTGTACCTACACAGTGTCCCACTTCCTCTCCCACGGGAAGTTTAACAAAAACCCAGAATTTAATGTTTAGTTGATAAATTGCTCCAACTAGCATTTACCTAGGAGTCTTTCTTCTCTTTTCCCTGGTCCCTATCCCAGGCCCTACATCTTGGTCCGCCCTTTGTGGGCGGAGTCTACAGAGGACCGTGTCTACCAATCACATGGTGCTTCCTTACGCCTTCTTGAGTCTGACGTAGACATTGCCCTATAGCGGCTAGCTTGCAAATCTCTGGAGAGACGGGCCCTTCCACAACCAAAAGGGTAAAGATAATCACTGCTACGTTTTTCACCAGGCCCACACAAAGAGAAACAAACAGACCAGCCAAGAGGCCAGAGAAGCAAACAGATCCACAAGGAGCCCTAAGAACCTCTGATGTGCATAGCTCAGACAAACAGAGCAGATAAGCAGGGTCAGCGCGAACTGGGCCTTTAATCTCTGCTTTGATTTACTAAATCCTGCTAATCTCCCAGGATCAGCTATGAGGCTTGTGTAAGTCATTGATTTAGAGACTCTGGGCAGGAAGATATTTGACATTCAGAGGCGATTTCATCAAAAGGTACCAGAGACTCATAAAACAATTACAGTGTCAAAAAAGGAAAAAAAAAAAAAAAAAAAAAACCTTGGGAAGGGTTGGGGTTGTAACTCAGGCTCCCAGCACTGGTGTAGCATGTGCAAGGCCATGGGTTCGATCCCCAGTATTCCTGCTTCAAACAAAAAAGATTTGAAGATGCTATGTCAGATTTTCTGGTACCAACGAGGCCTTTGGGGCTGCTCAGACGATGCCAGGAACACCCCGTTCCTCTACCTGGAGATTAAGATCCAGGTTTCCTGATTTGCAGGTTGTATCTAGAGCAATATATGCAAGATATGTTGTTAAGCAAAAATAAAATACGTTGTAGACAGAGCATTTAGCTCGTCAAGTTTTCCTCTCTGCAGCGTGTCTGCAAATCAAAGTTCATTATCTGAGGGGAGTGATGTTGAAGTCTTCAAGAATCCTTTTGTCTTTAAAAACGAAACAGAGTCGCCAGGCAGTAGTGGTGCATGCCTTTTAATCCCAGCACTCAGGAGGCAGAGGCAGGTGGATCTCTGTGAGCTTAAGGTCAGCCTGATTTACAGAGTGAATTCCAGGACAGCCAGAGATACACAGAGAAACCTTGCCTCGAAAAACCAAAAAGAAAAAACAAACAAAACAAACAAACAACACCAGAAAACGTGTAGATGTCTTTTAAATAATAAAAAAGCATCTGGGCTTGAGGGCTCAGTGGTTAAGAACACTTGCTATTCTTGCCAAGGATCTAGGTTCATGGTGACTCATAACCATCTGTAACTCCAGTTCTAAAACAACTGGCCCTTCTGTCCTTGTGAGTCCTAGCCATGCACATGATACATATATTCAGGCAAAATAAATATAAAATAAAAATAAATCTATACAGAAAATAGTATCTAAACAAGTGAACTTTCTAAAACAAAGATTTATTTGTTCATGTGTGTGTGTGTGTGTGGTTGCACAAGACAATGCCCACACATCGAGGCCAGAGAGGTGTCTGGTGTCTCTTTCACTCTCTGCCCATGCCATTTGCGGCAGGGTCTGTCTCTGAACCTGAGTCTTATGTCTTCTCATTGAGGCGGGAAGACAGCAAGTCCTAGCCATGTTCCTGTCTCCACCGCAGTTAAGGCAGGGTTACCCATTCTTAACCACTAAACCATCACCCCAGCATGAACCTTTTAAAAAGAAAGAAATCTGTTTTCAAAGACCCCAAAACTAGGACTTGATCTTCCATCTCTGATGAGCTGACGACGTGGTACTAAAATAGTCACGTGTCCCCAGTTCTCAGCCGAAGTTCACCCTTGAGCCTCATCGCCAAAGTAGAACTCTAATTCTTGGAGACCTCCAACCTGCTCTTGACCTTTCCTGAAACTGCCTCTTCCCAGGGCCACCTCCCTCCTGGATGACATGGCAGAGAACGCTTGAATGTCAGGTGGCATCTGCTACCCTGAGCCGGCATTGGCCAGGCCATTCTGCAGCGCGGTTCTGTTGCCAGGGGCTGAGCTCCCTACAGCCCGAGTCCCCACGTGGTTTGGAAGGCTTGCTTATTTGCTCATTATTTATTAATTCAGGCATTCATTGGGCAAATATTTATATAGTACCTAATGTGTCGGGGCATCTATAGAAACAAAAATTATCTCTAAGGCTAAATAGAAAACACTAGAACTCAGCACGCTCCCAGGGGCTGCTGGGTTGCTATGCTGAAAATAGTATAAAAAGGGGCGTTTCTCCAAGAAAGCCAAAGAAATGCAAATTAAAGCATATCGAAGTGACATTTTTCACTTGTCAGTTATTAAAATGCCATGATAAAGTTCAATGCCAGCTAAGATATGATAATACAAATGACTTTCTTTTCAAATATGCATATGTGTCTTAGTGTATGTGTGCAGTTGAGTGTACGGGTGGGCCTATGTGTGTGTTTCTGTGTGTACGCACCTGTGTATATGTGTATGCCTATATATGTGAGTATGTGCCTTGTGTTCCTGAGTATGTGCCTTTGTGTATGTGTGTGCCCATGTGTAAGTATGAACCTGTTTGTGTATGTGCATGTCCATGCTTAAGTGTATTATGTGCCTGTAAGTGTGCTTGTGTGTGTGTGTGTGTGTGTATGTGTGCTTGCTTGTGTGTGTGTGCCTGTGAGGTTGCTTCTGTGTATAGATATGCCCATGTGCATGAGTGTACCTGTGTTTATGTGTGTATGCATGTGCCTAGGTGTATGTATGTGCCTACGTATGTGTGTGATTGATTATGTGGTCTGTATACATGAATATGCTTCTGTGTGTGTGTGCCAGTGTGTATGTGGCGGGGGGGGGGTCATGTTGAGGCCAGAGGACAACCCCAGGTGTCATTTTCAAGAACACCATCTACTTTCTTTGAGACAGGGATCTCATATTGGCTTGAGCTCTTGGATTTGGCTAGGCTGGTAGGCTAGTAAGACACAGTGATCCTCCTGTCTCCGCCTTCCAGGGCCTGAGATTACAAGAATGCGTTACCACATCTGACGCTTGTGTGTGGGTCTTAGGAATTGAACTTGGGTCCTCACCCTTCCAAGACCAGCGCTTTACCACGAGCCTCTCCCCAGCCCGATGTAAACAGTGTCTACCTAGTACATGGGACCAGGTGTGAATACAGACGTGTCAGGCTCAGTAACCTGTCCATATTCTTTCAAGGAAGATAGGCTACATTAGTTTGTCATGGCTGTGGGACAAATGACTACCAATTTCGTGATCTGAGACAGAAGCCAATTGGTAGCTCACAGCCTTTGGGAGGGCTCAGCTTGGCCTCTGCCTTGGACTTTTGAAGTAAGGTCAGTGGTCCCAATGTTCCTATTGGCTGCCCTGGGGATGAATCCAAGGTCAGTCAACTTGTCTCTTTTTTTTTTTTTTTTATTGTGGAAACACGAGTGTACTCGTGAAGGTCAGAGGTCAATTTAGGGAGTTGGGGCTTTTCTTCCAGCTTGTGAGTTTTTGGGATTGAACTCAGATCATCAGGCCTGGCAGCAGGTACTCTTACCCACTGAGCTGGTTCTCAGTCAAGATTTTAACAACAGATATTTCCCGTGGTTTGGGGACTGTGGTCCCCATTTTTTTGATTACTGTCAGCTGGAAGCCCTGAGCTCCTAGTGTCTACTCAGCCACCTGCCTCTGAAGCCAGTCTTGCCTCAGACTCTAACGTAGAAAAGATGGCAGCCGTGGGCCTTGGAGTGCCAGGTGTATGGGGAGTGGCTGCCATGCCTTTGCTCTCTGTCGGTCAGAAGTTAATGTCATCCGTGCGTGCGTTTCAGTTTCTCTCTGTCCCTGCAGAGAACAGATAATCAGCAACTTTGCTGCCACCCCAGATAGCGCCCGGCTTTAACCAACCCCTGCTTTAAAGACTGGAGGCTGCAGGCAGTAAACCAGAGGCTCCGCACATTCCGCGCTGCTGGGGGCAGAGGCATTAGGCTCACACAGACAGAGGCTGGGCTATGGAGGGAAGGGGAAGCTTGGAGGCTGAGTCCTAACATGAATGCGAGGGTTACAATTGTGCAGGGTCAGGTCAGTGACCCTTCCTCCTTCTCACTTCTGCAGGAGGAAGAAGGTCCAGCTGGCCACAGGACACTGATGTCACACTCTGGTTTCCAGCACTGTTAATATCCAGAGATATTTTATTTTGGAACGTGGGGTTATCTCCCGAGAAATGCCCCTGTGAAGCTCCCCGCTGACACCGACTTTCAGACCCATGATCCTTCCGCCTCTCTCTTGCTGCTTCTGCCCCACCCTGTACACCTTTGCCCCCAGCCGCCTTGAACCACATATGCAAGTGCTTACACATAAACATGCACATGAACAGACATGCACCCTCTAAATGTACATGCACACATTAAAGTCATACACACATACAGATACAGACACATGAGAAGACACGTGTAGACATGCTTAGGTATGAGCAGACATGCCTATACACAGGCACATACACACACCCATATCAGTGTAAGCACACACAGCCTCCACCGCAGAGACACATATGCTCAAGGGTACACACACATGCAAGTGCACATGCAGGCACATGCTTCTTGCAGGTGCTGTAATCCACAGCCCACAGTCGCCAGCCAGATTTTGCTCCTCAAGTGTCTGAAGCTCTTCTTCTCTTTCTGTGAAGTTCGGTGCAGGGAGAAAAAAAGAGAGATGACACTGCCCAACAGTACAGCAACCTCTGCAACCGCAGGCAGGAATTCTGCTGACTTGAAACTAGGTTTAAATCATAGTTCACAAATTTCAGTGTGTCTGTTTTGCAGGTGTGTGTGTGTGTGTGTGTGTGAGAGAGAGAGAGAGAGAGAGAGAGAGAGAGAGAGAGAGAGAGAGAGAGAGACTATGTAGGGCTGGCTCTCACCTGTATTTTGCTGTGTAGTTCAGGATGGCCTCAAACTTACAGTTATGCCCCTGTTTCCACCGTCTGCCTCTCCGATTCCCAACCTTTCCTTTCCTTTTGCTTACTTTCCCTCCTGAGCACCTTTCTTCCATGCCAGAGCCCTCGGTTGTTTTTGGTGCTGGAAGCCTCTCCTATAACCCCTTCATCTCTCCACAGTATGGATGTGGTCCCCTGACCCTGAGAAATGCCCAGTTCCCCTTTGAGTACCAGGTGTCAGCTGCTGAAGGGTGCTGTGGGGGACAGAAGCTGCCTGCTGAGTTTTGGTTGGATTTGAATTCGTTTAGAAAGGGGAATTCAAGCAGTGGTGGTTAGGTTTATGGGAAATTTTCCCCTATAAACACTAGAGGGAAGTCAGCAATGTGTGCCTGTGCTTGACTGAGCCCCAGCTGAGGTTTCCATCAAGACAGCAAACCGCATGTTTCTGCAAAATCTGTCTTGCAAGACAAAGCCCTCCACAGTGGTTTCTCTTGTGGCTGCGATTTTCAGGACCATCTCCTCCCTGTTTCTGTTACAAGGCACATCACACAGTGAAGATGAGGTGCAGCAGAGAAAGGCGCACGTGCCAGGGTCTCTGCAGCCCAGACTGACATCTGGCATCCCTCCTGCCCCGTTGGTCTTTGCTGCAGAGCTTCTCACACAGACTCCAGACTCTGAGCGCCTGGTTCTCTCCTTTTACAGCCCCTGAATCCCAGTTCAGGAAGACACTTTGGTGTCCTTTTCTCCTCCTGATTAACTCTGGGATGGACCAGAGGCTGCTGAGGACCCAGCTTTCCTCTAGGCTTCTCTGTGAAGACCTCTGGGCCGACGGGTGGAAGAGAATGGCACCCATGACCTTGAAACCCTTTACCAGAAAACTCCAGCAGACACCAGGGCTCAGCCTCACCCTCATCACAAGCATGTCTGCCTGCAGCTTAGGAAGAAGCCCTCTAAACATCCCCTGCCTTGAGAGTCATCCCTGTAGCGTGAATAATAAAAACCCAGAGACAGATACTGGGGTTCAAGCTGAAAGATCAGAGAAGCAAAGCAGCCAAACCACTAGAGAGCTCTTACCTCTATGAAATCTTCAGACCGAGAAGAGACCAAGTTCCTGTCTCATCCCGCCTTATCTTCCTCCTAGTGCTGAGATTATAGGCGTGCACCACCACTGCCTGGCCCCTATGGCTAACCAGTGTGGCTGTTGAGATTAAAGGTGTGTGCCACCACTGCCTGGCCTGTATGACTAGCTAGTGTGGCTAGCTTTGCACTCTGATAGTCAGGCAGGCTTTATTTGTTAGATTATAAACAAAATATCACTACACATACCCACCTGGCTCTAACCCTAGCCTTGGACCAGGCACCTCCCAGGTATCTCTATACAAATTCTCACTCTGTAGCTTGGCTGGCCTGGAACTCATAGAGATTGCCCGCCACTGCCTCCTGCATGCTGAGATTAAAGGCAAGTGCCACCATACATGGCCTCCAGACGTCCATTTTTAGAAAGGTCTCCAGGGTCAGACAGTAACATGGCCTGATATAGAGACCGAGAAGACTACATTCGTGTCACAGATAGTGGCACACCAGCATAGAGTGCTGTCACATGCTGCCTCTGTGTGCACACAGACTTCAAGGATTCTATTTTTTTTTTTTTTTTTTTTTTTTTTGGTTTTTTGAGACAAGGTTTCTCTGTGATTTTGGAGCCTGTCCTGGAATTAGCTCTTGTAGACCAGGCTGGTCTCGAACTCACAGAGATCCGCCTGCCTCTGCCTCCCAAGTGCTGGGATTAAAGGTGTGCTGAAGCAGCCACAGCGCACACAGCTTTGGATGCTGTGAGGAGCCTACGCTCCCTTTGGCTCCCTTTGTGCTTTGCCTTCCTCTTGCGCCCCTCAGATTAGTGATCTTGCATGGAGTGAATTTCCCTGCTTGTGATCTGGAGTTCCTTGAGGAAGCTGATTCTGGAAACTGCTTGCTGGATCACCTGCCACAAACACAGTTGGAACAGACATTCTCAGTAGGGCTTCCTCCACGCAGGGACACAGCCTGTGGTCACGGTCACCTGTCCTGCAAGCAAATGTCTCACGGCAGCATACAGGGTTGGCCGTGGTGTCAGAGGTTCAAAGTGAATGGCTGAGATGCAAGGATGTGACCCATGTGAGATGACATGGAATAGAGAGGCTGAGTGAGATCAAACCCTCGGGAGGTGGTGATGAGCAGACAGTCGCTCTCTGCCTGGAGAATGCAGAAAGGGAGGGGTGATTCCCAGAAGGGGTGCCCAGGGTGGCTCTGTAGGAGGGACCAGGACAGGAGTCTCATCCTTGGCTAGAATAAGACCCTCCTGCCCATTTCCAAACCCAGTTCGTCTGTTGGGCAGGATACGGATATTAACCTGGCACACACCAGGAAGCAGGCTTTGCAGCACACTAAGCCGGTGTTCCCTCTGAATAAGGAGGGAATAGGAGGTGAGCAGAGCTGCAACTGGCTGATGTGAACTGCAGTGGGGGCAGACCAGCCTAGTGAGCGCCCTTTTCCCGCTTGACCATGGGGTACCTCTCCCCCAAAGAGGCAGGGTCTGTTTTCCCACCTTAGTCTGTGGCCTTGAACATGAGACCTAATGAGACCCATGATACACGGCCGTGAGTGGTACCCAGTGCTTGGCGGCTCAAAGGAGACCCTGTGTGCGCATCTGCAAGATCAGCTCCTGATCTGCTTGGCACCGAAAGGGTTCTTCCCAGATTTAAATGATGTTGTCCCAGACTTTTGAAAACAAGAGAGAATGCAAGTCCAGCACTTAGTTGGATGTCATGATCTATGCCCCTAACTTCTAGAGATAGATGTCTTAGGGTGTTACTCGGGGTCACAAAAACATAACTTCATGCAGAGAAGAGCTGACTTCCCTTCTTGGAAAAATGAGGAAACCACAGAGCAGCGCCAGCACAGACAGCAGCCACAGCTCTGTCTGGATCCCATGGAAAGATATTAGTCAACCCAGGGTGACTGAGGCGGCGCAGGCTTGCTCGGAGCCATGAGGAAATCTCTGTGCTCTAAACTCAAACACAGGGTGCCAGAACCCCTGTGTGTGAACAGCAGCACCCCAGGGCAGAAATGGCTCCGACTGGCAAGTTTTAATGAAGTCATGACGTTTATGGAGTCACAGGAAGAAAGGGGCTGTGTCATCGGATAAAAATAAGACCAAGCAGTCAGGGTGGGGGTGGGACGAATCACGTGAGTGTGCTGTCTTTTATTTCATTGGTTCATACATCTGATGATGAGAATCCCTTATTCTAGCTAGAACACCGAGTCACCTTCCATAGGTCTGGCTACCATCTTGCAGATGAAATATTAGTGAGTAAGATATAGTTAGCCCTGGGTGAGAGGATGCGGCTCGGTAGGCAGAGTGCTTACCTAGCAACGACAAGGTCCATTCCCAGCACTGCCTAAACCAGGCATGATGGTGCCCTTGTGGAATCCCATCGACAGGAAAATAGAGACAGTAGGATGTTCAAGGTCATCTTGGGCTGCATAAAAAATTTGAGATCAGCCCAGGATTCTTGAGATTCTTTTTCGAAAACAAACAAGGAGTTTACACAAGTTAGCCCCTGGACGAGGGAAGAAGAGAAAGCGAGGGTCATGCCAGGGCTTGGTGGAAGCAACCGTCTGCCTTTTCATCCCCTGTGTAGAATGGTGCACTTGCTGTCTCTGGCTTCCTAGCACGTAACTCTTATCTTGGAGCTGTTGTCCCTCTCCCTGTCACAGGCAGAAGGACATTGTGACTTTCCTTACAGAGCATTCTAACTGCAGATGTTAGACGCAGTCTTCCTGCCTGCATTGCGTGTGACCATGAGTGTTCATCCCGAAGGTTTATGTCAGCACTGGGCATGTGTGGGAAGCCCATTAAAGACTCGGTAGATGCTGGGAGCTATTGGGGGCTTTCTACCCCCAGACCCTGAATTCCTGTGAGCTGCTTGTTTTTTTTCCTATGCATTCAGCTGCTCTGAGCAAAACAACTTGTTTTCTTCTGCTCTGAGAAGGTTGCAGCTGCTCTGAGCACGAGACCTTGAAAGATCTGGGGCGATCCCCAGTGAGAGCTGGGGCATGGCCAGGGCCCTATATAAGCTTCCCCTGAGCACAATAAACTTGACATTCTTGTATCAAGGGTGACCTGTGTCCATGTCTCTCTCTGTCTGTCTCTGTCTATGTGGTTTTAAGTCTCCAGGCACTATTCCCAAGGCTCATGTACCTACCTGTAGTGGCAGGGGCACTACAGGTCTAGTACAGGCGTAGTACCGTATAGCATGTAGTACAGGACCATTTCAGGTTTTTATAAGTGGAGGCCTTCAGTAAATCAGGAACTATGGATCCCTGAGAGACCGCCCATAATTTTATAGAAAAGGGGCATTCTTGGCATTTTTGTCTCAAGGATGTTCCCCCGTGGCCCTGTCTGTCATCTGTTTGTATGTTTTTAAATTTTCAACCTAGTTCCTGTAGCATGAAGCAAGTAGAATACAGGAATGGAACCAGTGGAGTTTTACAGATAGATGAATCTCACCCTATTTCCTGCGCTAAGAAGCTGTTCCACGGGGAAGAGAAAGAAACAAGTATGGGGGAAACGGGTGCTGGGGGGCAGTAGTTGGCTGTGCATTTCCTCAATGGTTTGAGTAAGTGCGTGTGCGTGTGTGTTTGTGTGTGTGTGGTGTGGTGTGTGTGTGTGGTATGTGTGTGGTGTGTATGTGTGTGTGGTGTGTATGTGTGTGTGGTGTGTGGTGTGTGTGTATGTGTGTGTGATGTGTGTGTGTGTGGTGTGTGGTGTGTGTGTGCATGTGGTGTGTGTGTATATGGGGGGTGGTGTGTGTGGTGTGTGTGGTTGTGTGTGTGTGGTGTGTGGTGTGTGTGTATGTGTGTGTGAGTGTGTATGTGTGTGTGTGGTATATGTGATGTGTGTGTGTGTGTGTGTGTGTGAGAGAGAGAGAGAGAGAGAGAGAGAGAGAGAGAGAGATCCAGGCTCACCCTATGCTCAGTGTGTCACCCACAGGGCTCAGTGCTTAGGTATCTATAGCAACCCTGCCTCTGGGGCTTGTGATCTGCAGACCAAGTGACACAGATTCCTGACTCTACTTCATCTTCCAGGGACTAGAAAAGCAGCTCTATTTTCTTTTTAAAGGAAGAGAAAGGGGAGAGCCAGAATGTAGTAAAGCAGAAACATCATTCAAACTGACCCCGAGACACTTCCCTGGGACTTCTGGGAAAATCGGCAGCTCTCACACAAGTGTCGGAGCAAGGGAGGTCTGGAAGAAGAGGCCTGGGCGCCAAGAATGGGCGACATGCAGAAGGCAAATACCTTAGTTTTCCTGCCTGTTGCTGTGATAAAACGCCATGACAACTTAAGGGAGAGAGGGTTTGTTCCAGGGTGCAGTCCATCACTGTGGGGAAGTCGAGGCAGAGGGAGCATGAGTGTGTTGGTCACACCTTATCTGTAATCAGAAAGAGAGCAATGAACACACACAGGCCTGCACTCAGCTTATACACTTCAGGACCCCTGCCTAGTGCTGCCCACAGTGGGCGAGTCCTCCTGGCTCAACGAACACAAGCAGGACAGCGCTGCCAAAATTGCCAGGTTGAGGAATCAACCTGATCTAGACAACCCCTCACTGAGGCTTTCTTCTTAAGTGATTGGGTAGATTCTAGACTTAACCATCACTTGCAGGGAAGTCTGGAGGCCCAGGGAATAATAGTGAGATTCTACAAGAATGACTGGCTTTGAATATTTGGGTCCTCATTCTTGATCCTTGTCCGAACTGCAAAACTTCCCCAGAAGATAAATACTATTGGTTATGGAGAGGGTTTGGGTTGAGACAATCTTTTCACCCTCTTGGGGTCATCTGTATCGATGAGGAACTGGGCTAAATCGCCATCAGTGCTTTCAACATGCCGGAGATAAAATTCGCTCTAGTTTTCTTCCCCTGTCCCATCAGGTTATTTCCTCTTCCAGCTTCACTGCTTTGAGGATGGTAATGTGGAAAACCTATGCCCAAGTAGGAAAATTGTCATATAAAGTCATGTGACTGCCCCTGCTGACCTAGAACACACAGACCAGACCAACATCGAGAGTCAGCCTGGCCTCAGCATGTAGGAGCCAGCCTGGCCTCCCGGTGGGGAGACTGAATTCCATCCAGGCTGCTCATGAGCTTTTGGTGTCCTCCCACATCGACATTTTCTCCCCTTTCCCTCTTCCCTTCTTCCCTGCCCTCCGTGCTCCTTCTACTCCTCCCCATTCCTCTTCACCCCTTCCCTTCCTCCTTCCCCTGGTCCTCTTCCTTTTTCTCCTTCCCCTCCTCCCTTTCTTCCTCGCTATGATGTAAGCCTCTCCCCACTTTATCAGTTGATTCTTTTACAACAATTTCTCATAGAAATGTTTGATCTGAGAACATCTGTTTCTGCCTGGAACATATTTTCCCCAGTACTTGACTTTGCACTTCCTATAGCTGTCAGCTCAGCACGTCTCACAGATTCTGTGACATAACTCCGTATTACCAAACAAACATCAATTGTGCTTCCGGCTGGAACTGTGTCAATCTGCACACAGAGCACGCAGCTGCCTCCCTTGCTGACAGACGTCTTCATTGCCGTGGCCTGGTTATGCCGATACTGCAGGTAGGGCTGTGCATTGTCACTTGAGAAACAAAACCGATACCGCAGGCAACTTCTGGCGTGTCACTGGTCGGACCAGGTCAACATGTGAAGATGTAAATTTCAGAAGCAGCCTGTGACACCTGGTGACCCATGACACAATTGGCATGGTGGAAAAGTGATGACACCCTTATGAAGGGCCGTGGCTCCCTCTGAGATATTTTGATCTCCCCCAAATCTTTCTGGAGGTGGCTCTCATTGAATTAACTCTGGCAGCAATCTACTTTTTGCTAGTATGGAGTTACCAAGAAACTCTGGTTGAAGAACTGCAGACCCTCTGAGTGTTCCTGTGACTACCCTTATGTGTCTCACTGTGCTCTGTGGTCAGAACACCTTGACCTCCTTATGTCTGTGGTGTTGGGAATCTGTGATTTTTAAAGCACAACAACAACAAACACTATCTCTTTTTCCATCCTTCTTTCCCCCCCTCTTCCAAAATCTGTGCAGTTTGAGATCCAACAATCTTCCCCTAAAATCCTATAAGAAAAAAAAATCAATTGTTGTTTGAGACCAGGTCTTACTATATAGCCCAAGCTACATAGTGGTCTTGAACTCACTATGTAGCCCAAGCTGGCTTCAAATTTTTGACAGTCCTCCAGTCATAGTTTCTCAGGTGTCAGTCACCATTCTTGGACCCTCAAGAAAATTCTGAGCTACCCATTGCATGTCCTAAATGCCTTTTGAGAAAGCTTATTCAATAGCAATTAAGATAATAACTAAGTATTATTGTCTGCAGTTGTCACTGTGGGGGCATCCAGACTAGAGTCCTTGTCAATATTCCTTTCTGTGCCACAAACACTCTGCTTGCCACATTGGGTAGAGGTATGCTGTTTTCCCTGTGTGTGCCAGAACCTGGCAAAAACCAGTTGTCTAGTAATAAACATGACATCATACATGTTTAATGTTAGCACACGGGCTCTGTAGACCTAAGGTCTCATGTCGCTCACTAATGCGTCCCCTGGGGACAGAGCAAACTGTGGCCCATGTCCACTGCTTGCTGACTGGCACCAACACTTCATACTTACTGTTTACATTGAGGACTTGAGGACGCTGATCACTCCTGGGACAGCAGCTGGTGCCACAAAAGGGGGAGCCCTGTCCCAGGGTTGACCCTACACAGATTGGAAGCATCATCCCAAACTCTGAAAAGAAAGCAATCCTTCAAACACATCGCAGGCAAGCTACCTCCTTTCCTGACTTTCCTCCCACTCCACTTCCCTTCTTCCTCTCCTTTAGAGACACAGAAGCAATGTCAGATATAGAATGGCTGAAGGCAGAGGGCAAGTTCTCCCTCCCAGTACATCTGAGGTCTTGAGCAAGTGTCACAGGGAGGTGAAGCTGTGGAAAACTGACCACCAGCGTGAGAGAGCACACACCCTTTAAAAATGATCACTCTGGGGTCTGAAGAGATGGACTGATTGGTGCTTAAGAGTGCTTGTTGCTCATGCAGAGGATCTGAGCTCAGTTCCCAGCATCCTCTTGGACGCTCACAACCACCTGCAACTCCAGTTCCAGGGGGAATCCCATGCCCCCTTCTGGACTCCTCCAACACCTGTGCTCACGCGCATATACCCACAAACATACACACGATTTGAAAAGCAAACTAAACCTCCAGTCTTTGGTCTGACCTCCAGTAACAGAAGCAGTATGTGGGATCCGTCATACGCTCTGCTCATTACTGTGGGGGTCTCTGCAAACTCCAGGCTTGGTAGAGTAACAATCCACGTGAAGCAAAAAGGAAATCTGGATCAGCATGACCAATAGCTGGTGTTGGTTGGAACTTCTATAGTCTGACCCCAGGCTGTTTATTTTACGTATATTTTATTTGGAGAAAGTTTCATGGTATAACATAACCCCCTGTGCACAAGGAGGCATGGTCACATCAAAATTCCCCTCAAAGTACGTGCCACTTCTTCCAAGGAGATGGGTTCTAGAGACAGGCTACAAGTGTTATCTTAAGGGACTAGGGGGAGAGTCTGGTGTGGTGTTGGCCATGCAAATGATGCAGAGGTCACCTATATTAGCCACTTCTGGTCTTGGTGTAGGGGCTTGGGGGAGACAGGTATGGCCTGATACTACAGACAGCATAGGGGTTGTCTAGGTGATTAGCCAGCTCCATTCCCAGCCTTCTGGACAGAAACAGGCTATGCATCTTTCCTTTGAAAAGACAACCCTGCATGTTTACCATCCCTGGTTTCCCTAGCGCTTATCTGTGAGTACCAGGACCTTTGTGCGCCCAACACACTACTCTTATAATGAAGATAGCAAATAATTTACTGAATAATAAAAGTGGAAACTATTTAATGATGCAGCCAGTGGAGTCTTAAATTGGTAAGCAAGGCAAACGGTGATACCCTTGCACAAGCCTTCTAACGCACTGGAAGTCACAGACCTAACTTTCTCCAACTCAGTGGGCAGAAGTCTGACCTAAACAGACCAGCTAGAAAGAGAGCTGGGGAGTCTTGTTTTGTTTTTGTTTTTGAGAAAACTAGGAATACTTGACTATGGAGTGGGTACAAGATAGAATTAAATGTATTATTAATTTTTTTCATATCTGATAGGTAAGTATACTTTCTTAAAAGTCCCTCTCTACTACAGGTAAATCCGTGATATTTGGTTTTGCTTTAAAGGTTTTTAAAATGTGAACTGGAGAGGTGGCTTTGTTGGTAAGGACACTTGAGGTGCAAGCCTGGTGATCTGAGTTTGAGCCCTGGAACCCAGTGTTGTAATTATAATCATGTCTGCCTGCCCTGTCACCTGGGTACCCTGTCCTTTTAAGAGACAAGCTCTGCCCACTCCTAATCACCCCCCCCCCACACACACACAGGTTGGTCTCCATTATCTCTTTCTCTCTCTGTTTGTTCTTCTGAAGAGGCAGTCTCTGCCTCCCTCTCTTTCCCCCCTCTCTCTGTCCCTCTATCTCTCCCTCTCTCTCTCCCCCCTATCTTTATAGCCTCCCAATACCCACTAATTAAATTCTTCATACCCAAGGTATGGTGTATCTCTTTGTCTCCCACCTGCCATGGTCTTCCACCCACCATGGGATCTGTCAGGGTCACCCACACCAAAACTCTTTACCCCATGGCCCCCATGAAAAGGTGGAAGGACAGAACTGACTCCACAAAGCTGTCCTCTGACCTCCATGCATGCACACCATGGCATGTGTGCCTATGTGCGTGTGTATGCATGCCTGCACGTGAGCACATGTACATACACAGAAAGAATAATGAAATGTTTTAAGTGGGAGTTTTTATTGAGATAAAGGGAATGGGGAAGGAAGAGAGAGAGAGAGAGAGAGAGAGAGAGAGAGAGAGGCAGAGACCTGCCTGTCTCTTCAGAAGAATAGGAAGAGTGAGTGATGAGAAGTTTTTAAAAAGTAAGGTAGAACAAAGTGAGACAGGATTAGAAAAATTATAGTTGCCGGAACTGAAGTTGAGTAAAGATGGACTCTTTTTTTTTTTTTTTTCATATGTTTGTTTGGTAGGAATGGGGATGGAGCCCAGCGTGCTCCACATGTTCCTTCCAAAAGTTCCTTTCTTCACCTCTGCAGCCCTATCTATTCTGGCTTTGCGATGTCTTTAATGCCACCACAGACACAGAAAGGGAAGAGAAGCTCACCAGCGTGCAGTAACGAGACTGAAAGTAAATGCCACCCTAGCCAAGCCTGCGACCTCCTTTCTTCCATTCCAATGGCCATTGTGCTGTTCCTGCAGGGTCCTAGAGGGGGCGTGTGGGTGTCATCCTCTGTGGTGGGAATGTGGCCTTTCCCGCCTCTCCTTCCTAGAAGAGAAGCTGCTCTTCTCTAGTTCTTGATTCCTGTCAGAACCTGACGATACCTGTTCCCCAGAAGTCAGACGCTTCTTCCCTGGTATGGTAGGGGGGAGAGACCTTTAAGACAGGGATCCTGGAGTTAGAGAGTGGAAGAGAGGGGTGGGGAGAATGCTGCCTTCAGAAGGACCCCCACTCTCTATGGTGTCCACTTTTGGGGTGTCACAGTCTGGACACATACATGATGTGACAGATACATACATGATGTCACATAGCCACCCAGGGGAGCATCTTAGAGCTGAGCCATTCTCAGCTCCATGCCCTGAGCTGCCAGGCAATGAGCTATAAGCCACATTCTGGACTTTGGACATCCCCAAAGGCTGGCATTAAAGGCTTGGTTCCCAAAATAATGCTATAGAGAGGGAGGGTGGAACCTGGAGAAGGGGGATGGATGGAAGATCTTTAGGTCACTTTGGCCCTGTCTGGAGAAGGTGATCTGAAACCTCAGCTGTCCAACTCTCCCTCCACCCCCTGCTTTCTCACCTTTCTCTGCCTCCCACCTTGTCCAAGGCCACAAAACAAGGCCAATGTCCCCCTGCACAGGAGCTGCAGAAATGTGAGTTCGAAGACATTGCCATCCTGTGTGAGTTCAGCATCTTCTCGATTTCGGTAGAGTGGAGAAAACTAACATGTATATAAACCTCTTTTCTTTTTAATACTAACCTGCCCTGGGGTTTTCTGGAAGTAATCCAAATAAACTCATACACTGACTGGTCCATATATTTAAAATAGAGAATCTGAATTCTACTTAACTCTAAGTTTATCTCAGTAGCAGAAGAGACAGGAGAGCAAAAGTTCAAGAGATGCCTAGAATTAATGAAGAAAGAATGGTTTCGTTAGGTTTAGGCTAGGGACCACTGCGGCCACACTCACCTACAGTAGCCTCTCTTCCTCTCCATCCTTACTATAGCTGCCGTAATAAATGCCTGGCACCCTATCTTGGCTGTCTGATGGGTCTGGAATCCTCATTTCCCCAAAGTAAATTTACCAAGCATCCCAAAAATCAGGAGTTACAGGTGCCACATCCTGTGTGGCGGACACTCATTGACTAAAGGGCTCAGAGGCAACCCAACCACTGGCATGCTTACGCTGATTGTTCATTAGCTCCATGGCATAGGCTCTCCCGCTCTTTCAAGGGCTCCCCCTCCCCCACCTTGGATGTGGCCCTAAACTCTCCTTAAGACCCCACCATGCCTATCTGTCTGTCTGTCCATGAACTTAATGATTCTAATAAATCTCTTATCCTAAAGGACAATCTGCCCCAGTGCTGCCTCGAACCCGAGGCTATCCTATTTGCAGGTCACTTTGAGTTGGGACACTGTATTTGTTGTTGTTTCTTCATTCCTAAGGCCAAGAGCAAAACACAGAGTATGTTCAAGCCCCTCAACAGTGAAACCGGCAGCCTGTACCTGTGGTTGTCACTGAGTGTCTGAGATAAATCTCTAAGGATTACTCTTGGATACTCAGTAACATCGACAGCATCTTGGCACCTGCCAGAAGGGTGACAGGCATTTAAGTGAAACCTTTCTGAATTAATCTCCTATGAAGTCTGAACACCCATTGTTAACCAGAAATCAGTAGGGCCAGTTTTGTGGAAGCCTGAGGAGCTGTGCTCCAGGCGTTTTGGTTTTTGAAAGATCTGATTAGTGTGGAAGACACCAAGATCTAGCAAGCCATCATTGTGAGCTCTCTGGTCACAGGGGTTTCTTACACTCTGGAGTGAAAGTACCGAGTGGAGAAGCAGGGTGCCTTCTCTCCCAGGCTGCCTGAGTCCACTCCAACTGCCCAGATCTAGAATGCCAGCTCTTTCCCAGTCTCAGGAGCCCTACAACACCAATTTGAAGCACTGATGGCCTCTGCTGCGGGACACACCTGGGTTTTAACACACTAGGGCGTTGTTTGAAACCATCTAAGCACAGAATATCCCATCCCTTAACTTGGCTGGCTGCGGCATCCCTCTCTCCCTGCTCCTCATAAATGTCCCCGCAGCACATTGCTGGGGACTCTCCATGAAAGCAACAGCTTTGTACAGCATTGAAAGCGTGGCTCTCACACTATCTGCTGAGCCAAGCACGCAGACCCCTACCCGGGGACTCACTGCAGGTGTCAGCTAACCCCCTTCAGCCTCTCCCAACCTTCCACCGAGACACCCAGGAAGGCACGTGCATAAGTGCCAAACTGCAACTGCACCAGAAGCTAAGAATATCAGTGATTGCCCGGCCACAGTATGGGAGGGATTGCTGCCAAGAGCAGATGCGGATAGACCAGGGAATTCATTAGCTGGATACACAATGCTGAGGTCAGGCACGGGGAGCCAGATCCATGCATGACACGGGCTTGGCAGGTGCCAAGGAGAAGCTGGGCGGCGTGCTCTAAGCCAGGTGCAGGTTCAGAGGGAGGCTGAGGACCACATCCATCTCCCCACCTGACCAAGAGTCCTGCCGAGTCGTGTGCCTTAGACACTGCCATCAAGACGTCATGGAGCAGTCCCGGCCACAGACATCCTTGTCTCCTCTTGCAGCAGGAGAAGCTAGAGGAACCCCCCCCACACACACACACACAGCAGCTGAATCCTGTTGATGTTGGAAGCATGGCTGTTGGTCCTCCGCACAGATTTGAGAACAGAATGTATCTGTGACTGGCTAGACGGTGAGACCTCAGAGCCATGCCGGAACCTTGCATAGCTCAGCTCCAGTGCAGCATGCTCTAAGTGTGGTATAAGGTTGCACTTTAGGAACTGTGAAGTCAGAGAAGATATGTCGCGTTTGGGACACGTGGTTAAATATCTTGTAACATGGAGATAGTGTTAGTACAACTTTAGAAGGGCATACTGCAAGAAAAGAGGCAGAAAGAAAACAAAAGGGAAAAATCAGATATGTGTTTAAAGGGAACAAGATGACGAGCCAGTTAAACAAAACATATTATTTTGAGATAATAAGCAAATAGTTAGAGCCTCCTTGACAGAAACACCAAGATCAGGTCAAAAAGAATATGTGGTGTGTGTGTGTGTTTGACAAAAGTCACCTAAAACAAAAGAAAAAAACTAGACATTTTTTAAAAGGTGAGAAATAGTTGTTAGAATGTTTTCCTAGCATGCCCGAGGTTCTGGATTTGATCCCCATGACAGCAAAGACCAGATTTGATGACACAAGTCTATGGTCCCAGAATTCAAGAGATAGATGCAAAAGGATCAAAAGTGTAAGGTCATCCTCAGCTATATAGCAAGTGAGACAAGCCACGGCTCCTCTGACCTCTTCTCTGTCCTCCCCCCACACCTAAAACCAGAACTGAATTAAATTAATTGAAGTCAAAAGAAACTACTGAAACTTGAGCAACAGTAGGTTGGGCACTCATAACTGACATAAAGATTTGAAAACTAATATCATAGGAAATGATACAAAGGAAAACCACTGAACAGGAAAGACTGTTTCCCCCTGATTGCTAGGTGAGCCTGAAGGACGACAGCAGCCATGAAACCTTCACTCACCAAACATAGTGAGGCGAGCGCTGCTGGCAGTCCAAGGGAAGTTTGTATCCCACTGAGTACACTCTAGGCCTCTTAGGTTGGGAAGGATTTCACTCCTCACAGGAGCTCAGAGGACTCCGATCTTCCTCAGTGTCCCTGATGGAGCCACCATGGGATGCCACTCACAGCCCAGGACACTGCGCTTGGAACAATTGCATCAGAAATGGCAGCAGGAAAGGCCGAAATCACCTCTTATTAAAAAGACTGTGAACACTATGGAGCATTTGTGCTTCTAATTTTCTTTTTAAAAATGAGCCCATCTCCACCAGTGACTCTATAAGGGGAGCTATAGGCTGTTAAAATTGTTTCTTCTTCTTCTTCTGTGTGATTCTTAAATTTAGAACAATCTAGGTGGTAGTTACACGGTGCATAAATAATATCTCCCATGGAAACATTCCACTATAGGAAAGTCCACCCATGCTGACTACCACAGGATTCCAGGAGACCAGCGACTGTCTGAGAATCATCGGCCCCATCACTGAGGTCACAAGCCCCGTGCCCACTCAGGCGAGGTCTGCTCAGGTATGAGCTGTTGAGGTATAATCTGCTCAGGTGAGGTCTGCTTGGGTGGGGTCTGCTCAGATGAGGTCTGCATGGGTGGGGTCTGCTCAGCTGCTCAGGTGAGGTCTGCTTAGATGGTATCTGTTCAGATGCAATCTGCTAGATACAGCCTGTTAGGGTGTGGATGACTCAGGTCCATCCTCCTTGACCCTCAAGGGCCGGTCTCCTGATCAGTGGTTGCTAGAGTCCTTATCAGTGAGGAATTTTGAATACTTTTTCCTTCTTAGCAATTAGGGTAAACATTTCTCTTCATTTCAAATTGTCTCTGAGTTAAAACCCATGTAATGTGTGAAGATTCGCAAATAACGGTGTGAATTGGGCACACGGGTGGATGAACTTTTGATGACTTCCAGGGCTATTTCTCTGGAGAGCCCTGTCTTCTCTCTGCCTCTTCCACCCAGGACACCTCTAGAAGTCAGGGTAGGCACAATGATGGGTGAGGAAAAGGTCCCCCTCATGTCCCCACTGATTCCACTAGCTCAGTCAAGTCTTAGTGGAAGGGGAGGCCTTCCAGGTGGAGGGGTAGCCCAAGATCTAAGGGCACTTGAAGCTCTAATGTGACTGAAGCCAGAAAAACATGGGGTATCGTGAGCTGGGGTGGGAGGTCTGGAAACTCTCAAGCTGGATTTGGAGGCTTGTGGAGGACTTAGGGCTTTGACTGAAGGATGGTAAAAAGCCACTGAAACCCATAAGCAAAGGCTTCTGTAACCAGACCAGAGAGTTTAGAAACTATCAAGATGGCCACAGAGGGATATATCAAGCTTTTTCATTGGCCACCAGCTCACAAATTATGACATGGAAACATATTATTAACTATGAGAGCTTGGCCTTTAGGCTTGTCTCAACTAGCCCCTTTAAATTAAATTAACTCATTTATATTAATCTGCATTGTGCCACATGGTATTACCTCTCTTCTATCTTAAACTCCCTATTTCTTCTCTGTGTCTGGCTGGTTACTCTGTCTTTCTTTTTCCCAGCATTCTCTCTCTGCCCCAAAGTCTGCCTATATCTGCTGCCTAGCCATTAGCTGGTCAACTTTTTATTACACCAATCACAGCAGCACATCTTAACACAGTGTGCAAACACCCCACAGCAGAGGGATCATATACAACTGCTGTGGGACTACTGTAGAGTTCAGGGGGGGCAGAGAGGAGGACAGTGGGTGTGTGAAAGAGAGAAACAACACGGCGCTTCAAAGTCAGATGAGACTTTATCCCCGTGCACACTGGACAAAGTCTAGAGACCAGGGCAGGCTCGGGCCAGAAATATGGGGGACATTTGCCTCTTTTCCTTGCTGCCCACATCTGATGCATCAGTGGGTCTTTTGGCTCTCATTCCAAGATGACTGTTAACAAAACGCTTTGTGCCAGTGACCTTAAATATGATGACATCATCTTTAGGTGCCCTAGAGAAACAGGGCAGTTTCTAGGACTCTGCTAGGTCCTGGGACTTCCTGGGCTTTCAGGAAGTGACTTAAAGAGTCAGAGGGAAGTCAGGGGTCTTTGATGTTGCATGGATATGGTTTGTCTGCCATGGAGTTCAGTCTCCAGCTTCTGGCACACAGGAGTTGGGGTGTGATTATGAAACAGAGACCTGGGCCATTGACCCCCAACTGAGTGAGCTCCTCCTTAGAGCCAGACTGGCCTAAGTCTAGGGATTAAATGGTGCCCCCCACCACCACTACCATGTGACATTCTCAAATGTAGATCCAGCCTTGTGTCTCTGTGACTCCTCTCACTTTCTACACTGGCAATGGAAGCGTGCAATACCTTAGTTGTGGTTGCGTATAGGAAATCATCTGGGCTGGGACCGGCTCCCTCCTGGCCGATGCCTTTGCCTGGCTTGATGGATAGTGTTCTGTATTCACTCACGAGCAACCTGCGCTTCAACAGTGTGAGCCCAAGGGAAGAATTTCCCCTCTGCTGACTAAACTAAGACTACGAACTCTCTGCTGGTTTCTTTTTTTTTTTTTAATATTTATTTATTTATTTATTATACAGTATTCTGTCTGCTTGTATGCCTGCAGGCCAGAAGAGGGCACCAGACCTCATTACAGATGGTTGTGAGCCACCATGTGGTTGCTGGGAATTGAACTCAGGACCTTTGGAAGAGCAGGCAGTGCTCTTAACCGCTGAGCCATCTCTCCAGCCCTCTCTGCTGGTTTCTAAGCACATGCCGCCCATCGCCATTTCAGCAAAGTTCCCTCCATGAGCCAGGTAAGAAAGAGGAAGCTCAGCCAAGGAGGTATGAGGGAAGCGAGCTTGTGATCTGACCACTACATTCGGAAACTCTGTGGGCTATGTCTCACGACAGAGAACCTGGGTACCCTTGGGCTGCTTAGGGGGTTTCCTTTTATAGGAAGGCAGTTTCATGGAAGTCACCTCTTCAGGCTTCAGGTGGAGGTTAAGACCCTGATTCGGCTGGCAAGGTCAGAGAGGAGCCGTTTATATCCCTCCTTTCCTCTCTCCCTGGGCATTCGGGCTGACCCCTCCCCTGAGAAGACAAGGCCTCAGTCACTCACCCTACATGCGTGTGTGTTGACAAGGGCTGTGTGCTCACTGCTGAGATCTGGCTTCGGGAAGCCACATGACTGCATGTCCAAGCCCGGTTCCCTCTGTGTGTCCTCTAGCACCAGAGCTCCCATTGGCTCTTACCCTACTTCTTGTTGGTCCATTTCAGCTCTTCCCAACTCAGGATGTGATGCAGTGCCCCTCCCCTGCCACACTCTGCAAGCACTGTTACAATTCCCCTTCTGTACTTAGATAGATGATCCCCTGTGCCAGTCATGGCAGAGAGAGGAAGGCCTAGAGGCTCCGACTAGAGCAGGAAGGCTCTTTGTGCGGCAAAGGCCCTCACTGTGATCAAAGAACTGAGGCCCTGTGATCTGCTCAAGGTGTGCCTCTTAGGGGGATCAAAGTCACATGATTGAATGTGTAAAATCACTTGGGGACCAGTTTGTGCACAGAGACCCACTCCCAAAAAGATCGGTTGTCCCCCTTTTAACAATATCTTTAAGAAGAGGTCCCATACTTCCTTTCTGCTCTAGGCCCTGTAAATTTTCTGTCTGGTTCAGGGTTAAAAGCAAGGTCAGAATCATCCCCTTGAGCAACACTATGAGTGTTCTACCCTTCCAATCTGATGGCCAAATGCAAGGGAAGCTGAACCCACGTTATAAGAGTCAGAGCTGAAGCCAGAGCCCCCAGCAGCTTTCCCAGTCCAAAAGGCCTGATAAATGACATCTTCAGACGTCCTGGTTGCCCACCATATGTCTCACCCAATCCTGAGTGCTGCTGGATGTCTTTCTCCAGTAAAAATCTATTTCTGAGGCACTGGATGGTTCTCCTGTCTGGATTTCAGTAGCTTATAGCTGAGTCACTCAAAGGTCACAGAGCCTGGTTGGGAAGGGAGGTTAGGAGAACTGAGAAAAGCACAACAGGCAGAGTTCAAGAGACGTCTTGAAGCATGAGTGATAAAAGCTCAGAGAGAAAAATCGGGTGGGGTTCAACCGAAGATCTGAAAAGCAAAGTAGCCAGCCACTGCTTCTTACCTCCACCGCAGTCCAAAATGGTGATCTTGCCTCCAGGAATCTCAGAATGAGACTGTCTGTGAGCTGTCTCCTCCCATCTTATAATCCTCTCTAGTTCTGAAATTAAAGGCATGTACCACTCTGTTTTGATGGCAACTAGTGTGGCTACTGGGATTAAAGGCGTTTGCTACCACTGCCTGGCTGTGAGGCTGACCTGTGGGGCTGTTTTACTCTCCCGATCCTCAGGCAAGCTTTATTAAAATACAATTGAAATGGCACTACAGCATCTGCTAGCCTAAAGCAGGAGGCCAAAGCTTCCTTGGTTACACCCTGCATCCCATATCCCTCTCCTGGAGACTACAGTGTGTGAATTTTTATTTTATTTTATTTTATTTGGCAGAGTTTCTCTGTGTAGCCCTGGCTGTCCTGGAACTCACTTTGTATACCAGGCCGGCCTTGAACTCAGAGATCCACCTCTCTACCTCCCTCTGGAGTCTAGGACAAAGGCATGCCCCACTAACCACTGGGCCAGCCTGTGCATCTTAAGAACACATTGAGGGCCGGGCGGTGGTGGCGCACGCCTTTAATCCCAGCACTTGGGAGGCGGAGGCAGGTGGATCTCTGTGAGTTCGAGGCCAGCCTGGTCTACAAGAGCTAGTTCTAGGACAGGAACCAAAAAGCTACGGAGAAACCTTGTCTCAAAAAATCAAAAAAAAAAAAAAAAAAAAAAAAAAACACATTGAGGAAGGAAAGTTGTTTCTGTTCATTCCGATGATAGAGTTTCTTAACCACGACAGTGAACATGCAGCCTAGGGTGCCTTGTGATTAGAGTTTGACATAAAGGTTTCTAGTTTCCATGTGAGTGCATGCATGTCTCTATGTGTATTTATATGTATGAGCATGTAGACAGGTGCGCACAAGGGTGTGTTTAAATGTTCCTGGAAGCCAGAAGACAGGCTCAGGTGTTTTCTTTCATGTGCTACTCATATTGATAATTTTTGTTGTCTTCAAGTTTTTTTTTTTATTTTTAGTTCTGTGTAGGTATGTGGGGTGTGTGTGTGTTTGTATGTGTGTGCATGAGTGCTCATGAGTTCAGGTGCCCTTGGAAGCCCTGGAGCTGGAGTTACAGATGGTTGTGAGCCTCCTGATGCGGCACTGGGAACTGAACTCCGATCTTCGGGAAGAGCCATCTCTCCAACCCCTTTCCATATTGTTTTCTGCAGCAGGGTCTCTAACTTTTACTTGGACTTTGCCCATTTTGCTAGGCTGTCTGGCCATGGGGTTCCAGGGGTTCCCCTGTCTCTGCTTCCCCAGTCCTAGGTCCCAAGCACTCCATGTTGTTGTTTGTTTTGTTTTATTTTATTAATGTGGATTCTCGGGGTGGACTCCGATCCTCCAGCTTGCTCTTCGTGAGTGAGCTCTCCCCGGCCCACAATGCTCTTTTTGACCATTTCTTCTGCACCAACTCCTGGTGTCTTTGAGATGTCTTTGCCATCCTCTCTTGAACCACAGATCTCATCTTGTTACATTACTCAACCTGAGCGTGAGACACGTGTCTGTCAGCAGTGGAGAGCTTCATCCACCAGCGATACCCTCTAACTCCTGAGTGGTGCAGAGAAAACAAGCTGGGTGTCCCACGCTAACCTGTGTCCACCCCATCGGGTCCAGGCATGGGAGTCTGGTTCAAGGAATAAGGTCATGATCCATGTTTGGAAAACATCAATTTTATAATGCCTCGCTCTTAATTTGTGTTCAACTTGTTTAGCCTTCTAGGACTGAGCCAGTGGGGGAAAATATCAGCTAAAACCGTGCATCCACCTTTTCAGAATGAAACTTCCACAAACATGTGCTCACCTGTTCTCTTGTGCCTTCTAGAAGACTCAAGGCCCCTTATAGAAAATGCTTTCTCTGTGGGGAAAGAGCAGACTGCCCAGACACAGAGCATGGAGCGGAGTTGGAATCTTCTGTGCACAGGGACCTCAGAGAGTGCATGAAGGCATCACCAACCAGCCTGTGGCCCTGTCCACTAGGAGAGAGACTCTGGATTCTTCCTTGCAACTAAAGGAAAATTAAAGAAAAAAATATCATTTACCATCCTCCCATCCCTTACCAATTCTGGACACTACTGGAATTGCCTTTCCGGTCGCATTTGAGCAGTATGAAATCTCATGCAATCAGTCACCATGATTGTAATGGATTAATTAAAAATGCTGCAGATCCCTGGCGGCTACAGTGGCAGAAACACAGCAGCGGGCCATGTGGCGGCAGGCAGAGAGCCCCAGAACAGCCAGGCCTAGGCAGGGATGGCGCATGAGACCACGAGGAGAGACAGACAGACAGGCATGCCACGAGACCATGCCACCGGTCTCTGAAGGTGGCTGGTCGCAGGCAGGGAGCCACGCAGTGGGCAAGATATGTGGATAGGCATGCCATGCAGAGTGAGATTGGATATTTATTTAGTGGGTTATGGAAGGGAAGGGGGAGAAGGGCTCTGATATCTCACTCCTAGGAAGTATTTCACTTTACAGAGCATGGGCTCTCCCTCCTGAGCTACCAGGGAGCTATGACTGACCATCACCCTCTCCCGCTTCTTCTCCTTTGGGACAACGAGAAGTCCTGCCCCACCTGCCTGCCAGGGGCCCAGAAGTTGTTCCTGATCTCAGGGCCTGCCTCAGCAGCGCCTGCTTTTAGGCTGTCCTGTACAGACTGGTGACAGCTGCCTGCTGAGGAGATGGAACTTGGATAAAGACAGGCGAGGGAGATGGAGCAACGTGTTCTGGGTGTGTACAGGGGACAGGGCGTGAGGCAGCTGATGACGCTCCAGGCCTGTCCTCAGACAAAGTCACAAGCACCCCATCTGGGGCAACATGGATGTTTCTACAGAACCGCTTAGTCATCTGGTCGCCGTTCCTGCCTCTCATCCAAACTGACACTCTCTGGAGCAGCAATTGAGGAGCCCTTAGCTTCTGTTTTGTTTTGTTTGTGTTTTTGAGACAGGACGTCACAACACATCCCAAACTGGCCAGGAACGTGTGGTCCCTCTGCCACACCCAGCTTAACAAAGTGTTTAATACCAAAATGAAGGGTGGGAGAGGAAGTTGCTCTTCCTCATTCTCCAAGGAGACCCCCTAGGCCAGGCAGAACCTGTAGCCTCCAGCGCCCTTCCTGTCTTTCCTGCTTTCACAGCCCTGTCCCGTGGCTTTCCTTACCAACCTGTGAAGTGCCACAGTTAGGATGTGCAGGGAAGGAATGGGGACCTAACCTTTATCTAGCTTATCTCCGCCCCTTCTGAAGCCTTCTTGGTGTGGAGTCTGACTTTTATATTTATTTACTCACTTACGAACTTTTTCAATTTTGTTTGTTTTTGAGTCTGACTTCTCAATTTGGGCTGTAGCAAGCTTGACCTGTCGGAAAGCATGGTTAGGCCTGAGCAGGCTACAGTACATGCCATGTGAGACACTCTACCCTGCTCATGGGAAGGAAGTCCCACAGGCCTGTCACAATACCCTGATTCCAGACAGGGGTCAAGCAGATATGTTAGTGAGGGGACTGCTTTTCTTTCCATGGAAAGTGAGACAGGTCCTGAGGGATAGGTGGGAGGAAGAATCCATCTGCTCAGCAAGGGTGTGGTGGCCCCCAGAGGCAGCTCTGGCCACATGCTCAGGCACAGTTATAGCCTAATAAGTCAAGTGGAGCCTTTTCCAGGAGGTCACATGTCCACTACAGCCAGACATCATGGGGACATTCCAGACTGGTCACCAAAGCCACACACCTACTCTCAGATACATAGACTAGCAAATCAGTCAATCAAAGGATTCTGAATTGGCAGTGGTTAACTCACAAAAAGTGTGTGTATGTGCTTTTGTGCGTGCGTGCATGTGTGCATCCGTGTGTGTGTGTGTGTGTGTGTGTAAAATAACAGTAAAGTAATCCCTCGGATGCCCACCACCACCAGGATGAATAGTGAACTATTGCCACTCTCATGAGGCCCTCCCCGACCCTGTGTGTAGCACTAACCAATGTTTTTTAAATTCAGCCAGATGCAGCATCTATCCCAGCTCTGGGGCACTGAGGCAGGATGACTGCTGTGAGTTCAAGCCTAGTTTGAAACACATGGCAGGATGCACATTTGGGATAAAACATTCTCTTGGTCTTGTCTACACGAATGTACATTCTTATGTTCGCTCTTCACCACTGTCACAGATTCCTGAGATAATTTATAAGGAGAAAGAGCGATTTGGGCTCACCAGTCCTGGAGATTTCAGTCAGTGGTTGACCGCCACATGTTTTGGGACCTGTAGTAAATCATTATATCATAGGGAATGTGTGGCTAACTCCACATATCCAGAAAGCAAAAGAGAAAGGAAGGGACCGGGGTCCTGTTGTTTCTTTTGAGGTTACCCCCAACCTTGTGATCTAACAGCCATCATTCTGCCATCTCCTAAAGGACCCCCAAATGCAACATAGGCTGGGATCAAGTCCTCATTCAACACGTGAGACTTGGAGGACATTTACCCAAACCATAGCAACTCCTCAGACAACACATTAGTTAAGGAAAACTGTGTAATAGGCTCAAACTGAGTGGAAAAAAATACCCTGTCATAGCTAGTCACGTGTCATTCCCAGCAGAATAAGTAGAGGCCTTTGGGGTCGCAGTCTGGCTTTAGCTGTTCATGAGGGTTTATAATGTCCCTTGTAGGAGAGCAGGGAACAAGATCTTGAACACTGGAACCTTGGGGACCAGCATCTTTTCTCAAAATCTCTAGCAAGCTTTCTGGTCCCTCTATTCTCAACTTGGTTTTGCTCCTATCTCCTATCTCTGCTGATCTTTCCCCCAGAATTAAATTCTTTTCTAATTTGTGGAGCAGTTCTAGGGATCAAACCTAGGGCATCGTGTGTGTGAAGCAAGCACCCTCCCACTGAGCCACAGCCCCTGTCCTGGTAAATGGATCTTTCTGCCTCACTTTTGCACACCAGAAATACAGCCACCATTGCATTTAAGACATCTTGATGTCATAGTTCAAATGACCCGTGATTATTGATCATGGCCTCAAGCTTTGGGCTCTAAACTGCGAAGAGAGGACACTATATGCATATGTGGAGTTCGACCAGGAGCTGCTGTCTGAGCCTAGGAATGTGTCAGAGGATGAATCACAAGGCCCATGGGCCTCTCAGTGGGAGACCCATGGGAGCAGACCTGTGGAAGGGAGGCAGACTGAGTAGTCATGCAGTGGATTCCTGAGCTACAGAGGTCCCCTCGAAAAGACATGATCAATAACAAGTCCCTGATAGAACTTAGGGGAAGACTGTGGATGGAGCTTGTCGCTAGGTTAAATTTACTGATTGTCTATTCTTTGTTTGTTCGGTTACTGAGGATGGAAACTGGAGGCTCAAATAAGCTAGAAGAGCACTCACTTTACCGCCATTGAGCCATAAGCCTGGCACCTTTTCTGTGGCCATCACTAATCTATTCATGAGCGCTCTACCCGAGTGACCAAGCCATCTGTGTTAGGCACTGTTCTGCTGCTGAGAAGAGATGAAGAGACACCATGACCAAGGCAGCTCTTCTAAAGGAGAGCACTTAACTGTGGGCTTGCTTATGGTTTCTGAGGGTTAGTCCATTATTACTGCGGCAGGGAGCATGGTGGCATGCATGCAGGCACCATGCAGGAGCAGTAGCGGAGAGCTCTATACCCTGATCCACAGGCAGAGAGAAAGAGAAAAACGCTGGGCCTGGTGTGGGCTTTTGAAACCCTAAAGCCTAACCCAGTGTCACACTTCCTTCAACAAGGCCACACCCCCTAATCCTTCTAATCCTTCTCAAACAGTTCACTCGCTGGTGATTAAGCATTCAAACATATGAGCCTGTGGGAGCCATTCTTATTCAGTCTCCCATCAGCCCTGTCCCTAGAACACACAAAACCTCTGGGCATCAAACCTCTGTCACTCCAAAACCACAGCCTGCTGTCCACGTCCTTCTCATGCACAAAATGCATCCACCCCACAGCAGTGGCTCTAAGGTCTTAACTTGTTTAGATCCGTTCAGAAGTCCCAGATCTAGAGTCTCATCTGGCTGAGAATCTGAGAAATATGACTAGCGGTATCACCTTCCGAAGTTTAATGGTGAGACCAGCAAAGAACATTGCAAAAGGGAGAACCAGGCCAGAGGAAAAGAATTATAGGTCCCAAGTCAGCGCAGATCCCAACACGGAAGTAAGAACAAACGCCCATATCCAGCCACCAGGAGGAGTTTGGGCCTAGATGTGACCTCATGACTTCAGTTCTCCCAGCTGGAGTTGCATGGTGGTGGCGCTACAGTACTGGGGTCTCAGTGGTGACCCCAGTATCACAGCTGCATTGTCTGAGTAGGGTTCCCTGCAGAAGCTCTGTGTTTCACCCACTTCTCTGCTCAGCACTCTGTGACGGCTTCATCCCTGTGACAAGCCTACCTGCGACCTTTGAGGGGGTAGAGGTCACATCTCGTTGACATTTGCTTCCTGCACACCCTGACTTGAAGAGCTCTGGATGTCACTAAGGCTTGTCATCTCTACCTTCTGGACAGATGAGTTCAGCCAAACCTGGGGCTGCCTAGGCCACCGCTGGGCGGTCAACACAGTGACGGTGTTCAGGGAGTAGAGAACCAAGATAGTCTGGGACAGTGAATCTGTGAAGGGGCTCCCCAGCCTGTCCCCTGAAACCACCCTGCCCTCTGAGAGTGCTGGACCTGTTGGAGAAGCCTCAGCTTCGAAGACCTCTGAAATGCCTTTGGGGTCTTTCTCTCTTTGTCACCACGAATGGCCTCTGGCTTCCTTCTGCCTCTGCTGGTTTATCAAGTGCAGCGGCTCTCAGCCTTCCTAAAGCTGTGACCCTTTAATCCAGTTCCTCATGCTTTGGTGACCCCCAAACCATAAGATTATTTCATTGCTACTTCATAACTGTGAGTTTGCTACTGTTTTGAATCATAATATAAATGTCTGATATGTGACCCCCAATGGGGTTGCGACCCATAGGTTGGAGAACCACTGATCTAGGAAACCCTGGCCACACCTTTACATACACATTTTTTTTCTTTCTTTCTGGATACTTCTTCCACTTTACAAAAACAAGCTTTCCCTTTCCAAACCTGTCTGCTCTGTTTCCCTTTCAATTACAGATTTTTGCCTTTGCATGTGTCTTTTTCTTCTCTGGCATCTTTCAGTAAGTTAGCGCTGGGGAGAGAGTCCAGTTGGCAGGGTGCTTGCCTACCCTGTGTGAGGCTCTAGGTACAGACTCCAGCACCACAAGCCCGTCCCTGCTATGCTAGCATTTCAGAGGGGCAGACAGGAACCAGAAGCTAAGGGTCATCCTTAGCTCATGTGGAGCTGGAAGATAGCCTGGGCTACATGAGACCCTGTCTCAAAATAATAATAATAATAATAATAATAATAATAATAATATTGTGGTGTTTAGATAACAACTTCCTTCCGGTGTCCAGTGGGTCACTCTTACGCCCCTTTCCACGGAACCTTGGGCCCATGTCTCTTGCTACACTTCCCGATGCCTTCCCTCTGGTTTCCACCTGAGACTTTGTTGTAATGGTCTTTTTTATCATTTATAAACATATGGGGGACCAGAGGCTGGTGTCACAAGGGTCACCCAAGGCCTCAGCAGGTATCCTTGGCAGGTGAGAGACAGGTGTGCCATGCAAAGAGAGTTTGGATATAGAGTTTATTTAGTGAGGAAAGGGAAAGGGTAGGGGAAAGGGGAGAAGAGAGAGAGAGAGAGAGAGAGAGAGAGAGAGAGAGAGAGAGAGAGAGAGGTGGGGGAGAGGCGCAGTAGTTACCTCTGGACAGAAAGAAAGAGAACAGACTGGAGATCCATTGCTTCGGTGGGGGAGGGGGAAGTGGGTGGGGCTTGTATCTTAAAGAGACAGGCTACCCATGTGACAGATTATAACAGTCTTCACCACCCACACTCCTACCTGTCTTCTGGGTGCAAGTGCCTAAGTCTTCCTCCTGACTGCTCACCAGAATCACTAGTGTGTCCCCTCGGAGACTGGGGCATGAACTTTATAGATGGCAGTGTCATGTTGCTGTGTCAAAAGGTGGCCTTGCCAGCCTCTAGACTGCTCCTTCAGCCTTCCAGCTACTACTGCCTATACTTTTAGATATTTGCTTCACAGTCGCCCACTCCTTGGTTCTGGCTGTTAGCCAATCCAAGTCAGGGAAAACTAAGGACCTAGGTCTTCCCCTACTGCCAGGACACACAGGTCTCACACCAGACACCGAGGACGGGCTTCTCCCCAGAAGGCAAACAATAGCCTGGCAGCAGACCCCAGCTGGGTGCCCTTTAACTCCATTCAGTTCCAGCCCAGTCTACCCTGTCATGGTGTCAGGTTCCCCAGAGCAGGAAGCGGGTGTTGACGTAGGTGGTGGTTATCCCTAAGATTGTCCCTCATCTTAAAGCCAGCCGCAGACCCATGCTGTTTTACCTGCTCCTTCTACCCAGTGACTATAAAATGAGTTCCCATCACTCTCCCTGGGTCTGATTCACATAGTTAGGTGGTTCACAGGGCTCAGGGATTCATTTACTTGTATCTATAAAGGACTCAGCTGCAGAGATTCCCGGGGGTGGACTGGGTGTGCACTGCCGTCCACAGACAGACACTCTCAGAACCCTGTCTTTGAGCCCTTTAGTGGAGACTTCACGGAAGAGGCACGGTCTCCGATGAACTGGGTGTGGGACCCGGCAAAGCCAGTCTGTGCAGATTCTTCTCTGTCTCTCTGTGTAGCTTTTCCTCCACTGGGGTATGGGCCGGGACCCTTTGGAATGAGGAGTTCCCTCTGACCTAAACCAAACTGAGGAAAGTTTCTTACACCCAGCTCCAAGATGTGTGGGGGTGAAGGAGGGGCAAAGGGGTGGGAATAACAGCAAAGTGGGAGGAGTAGGGAGTGGGGAATGGGCATTCTTACTGGTGCTGCTTGCCTTGAGGAGTCCAAATATTATTTCACATCACAGCCTATTTTCTGATAGGATAGAAATTTATTTCTTATTGTTCTGGAAGCTGGGATGTCAAGGAGTTGGTGCCAGCCAGCATAGAGCTGGCCTCTGGCCACTCCCAACCCCCATGCTGCACCTTAGGGATGGAAGGGCAGCCAGCATGCGCAGAGAGCATCGCAGAAAGGCTACCCCCGAGGGGACCATTTCTCTCTGGAGGAAGTCAGTTTGTCCATGGCCCCCTCACCTCCTGGAGGCCCTCCTTCTTTAGACTGTTATGACAGCAGTTACAGTTACGTTCCAGCAAAGCATTTGGAGAGCGTTGTCTGTAGCAAAATGTCCAGCAATGGCAGCAGGGCAGTGTCACCAACCACTTGAGTGACACAGAGGTTCTGCCTTTGAACATCGGTCTTGTGGTCCAACTATGAGCAGGTCTCTCTAAGAGCTTTGCAAAGAGAGAGTCCTGAGAAAAGTCAGGATTCCCTAGTCAAAAAGAACGAAAACTTTAGGAGGAAGAGGAGCTGGGGGTGTGGCTCGGTAGGTAGAGTTCTTGCCTACCGTACATAAAGCCCTCTGCCGGTTCACAGCAGTCTATCACCTTGGGTGTAGTGGTATCCATATGCAATCCCAGCACTCTAGGTGTGGAAGCAGACAGATCAGAAGGTCAAGATCCCCCCTTATGTGCAGAGGGAGTCTGAGCCCGGCCTGGAATACATGAGACACTGTCTGAAATACAGTAACTCCGGGGAGGAAACAGCAAAGCATCCAGCCAAACACAGACTCTTCTGTACCTAAGGAACGTGGGACTGGCCTGGACACACACCTGTGGAGCTGGTTGTAAGACAACCACAAGAAGAAATATTTGTTCACACACAGTAAAATACTATGAGAATACAAACCAAGTATGAACACAAAGTTTGTTTCTTATAGGTTTTCCGCAGAAAAACCTGAAGCACCTTTATATAAAATTTTAAATAATTTTATGCTCTCCCCACCCAGCTGAGATATGAACTTTGTTGTTGTTGTTAGTCTGTTTTTGTTTTTCTGGACAGGGTTCCCCTGTGTAGCTTTGGGACCTATCCTAGAACTTGCTCTGTAGACCAGGCTGATCTCAAACTCACAGAGATCCGCCTGCCTCTGCCTCCCAAGTGAAGTTGCTCAGGCTTTTAACTCCGGCTAGCATGGTAGATGGTCTCTATGTCTCACAACACCACTCGTCTCTTATGGCTATGCTGGCAGATCTGGCTTTGTGTAAGTTAATATTTGAGACTCTCTAGTAGGTGCTAGCATTAAAAATCGTGTTTATACTGTGTTGCAATTTTCCTTTTGTAGTCTCTCTTCTATTGGCAACAAAATACCCAGAAAGTCCCAGACTCTGAGTCTGGAGTACCTGATATCTGTAACTACAGTATCCCTCAAGTGACCTCCGCAGTATCCATCAGTGACCTCAGCTGTATCCATCATATCTGTCAGTGACCACCTCACTGATATGGTTTCTCTTATCTAGGTTTCTACCCCTAGAGTCAGTGTTTTGTTTTGTTTTTCTGAGTTTTTTTTCTTCGTTGTTTTTGTTTTTTGAGACAGTGTCCCATGTAGCACAGGCTAGCCTCCAACTCCTTGTGCATCTGAGGAAGATCTTGAACTTCTGATCCTCCTTCCTCTACCTCCCAAGTGAAAAACAAAACTAAAGATGGATTGTTGCAAAGTGCAAAGAGCTCGCATTGGCGCCTTCTCTGCCCCTTCCTTCCGGTCCCACTCTGTTCTCAGGAAGGAGCAGTACCGCAGCCCGGCCTTGGTGTGAGGAGGCGCCTTTGTCCTGTGACTGGTGAGAGTGGCATTGTTGCTGCCTCCGGTTTCCCAAGGCTTGAATTTGGAAGTCACAGAAGGTCACGGAGTTTGTTTTCTGTTTCAATAAGATTGGCCATTTATCGAAAAGGAAGCTTTTCGCTGTGGTCCTACTTTTTTCTTTTCTTTTCTTTTTTTTGTAATTTGAAGACTACAAATACCAGCCTGCCTTGTGTTTGTTTTGACTTTTGAAACCAGCTTTCTTTTCTCGATGATGTGGTTTGAGGAAAGCAATTACTTTGTGAGTGGTTTGTTTGTTTTTGTTTTTGTTTTAAAAAACTTTTAGTGTTTTGCTTTGTACAACAACTGCTTCTGGGGTGGGACACCTGGACATCACCTGCCACACAGACAGTGGCATTCTTGTCTGTGCCCTCTCTGCTTTCTGTAAATACTATGGCCCGACACCAGAGAGAGGCCCATGCTCGGACTCACATGGCCCAGCTTTCCCCTGAATCTCTATAGGAGACAGTGATTCCCACAGGTGATCCTGAGTGAAGGGTGCCTGGTCAAATCCACAGATTTTTGAGAGCAGGGCCGAAAGTAAAGGAGCTAAAGGAGTGTCCCATTGAGTCAAATCCAGTGTCTTCAAACATTTCAATATGTAAACCTCTTTATCACCTTCCAATGACATTGTCTATCAAACACCTTGCACACATAGGAGAGTGCTGCCTCTCCCCCTAAGGGTTCCCTAAGCTCTCTGTCTTTACAGCTCTTGATGGTATGTTCTAGATGCATGCAGGCATGCCATCATCACATGTATGTAGATAGATCACGGCTTAACTTCAGTTCAGTCTGTCTCCGTGTTTGTTGTTTCATTAACCAAGGGCCTTTCCGGTATTTTTGAGCCCCAAACCCTTTGTTGCTTGTGGACTCTGTGCTGTGTGCTCCCTACCTGACTCTGGAGCCAGGCCCAGCACAGCTGTTCTTCCTGTGTAGGCTGAAGGTATTCTGCCATTGGGTGTGCTGACAGTTCACGGGGATTATTAGACCTCTGTGCCCCCAAGGTTGATGCTCTGAGTTAGTCACCTGTGTGGACCAACGTCCCGTCCCTGTCCCCTTTGTTCAGCCCAGCACCTGTGTGTTTGGCCACAGCTGGGAGAGTTGCCAAAGGGTCTACAGATATGGCTTCTGCATACCCAAAGGAGGAAGGGGTTTGGCCTCTCTTGTTGCATCCTGTTTTTTACCAGGCTGCATTTTCCAGAAAGCCTCAGGGACCAGGAGGATCCCTCACAGAGGGCTGTCCTCTGCTGTGGCCAGGTCACAAGCCTGGAAGGACTCTGAACTCTGCACTTGTGGCAGATGAGTTAGCCATGAATCACTGGCCCAGCTTGAGCCCAAGTCAAACACAGCTCCCACCAGGCCCTCTGAATAAGCAGTTCCCAGTGGTCTTTGGGCCTGGCCTTTCACACCAGCTCCCAGCATGCTTTGCCTGTGGAGATGCAACTGATTTCCAGAAGTCCTGGTTGTCTTATTCATCCCCAAGACTTGGAGCCTGAGGGACAGTTCAGACCTCTTCCTTAGGTAGAACAATGCCTCTTTCACTTCCTGGACTGGGGTCCGTCCCTCCTCATCTGCTTCTCCTGGACTGGGGTCCATCCTTCCTCATCTGCTTCTCCTGGACTGGGGTCCGTCCCTCCTCACCTGCTTCTCCATAAGTACTTCTTATCTGCTCATCATCTCTGTCCTTCCTCTGAGTCACAGCCCTGGACACTCAGGAACAAACAAGGCAGGAATACCAGGCAGGAATACCGAGAGGGCTCTGGATCTGCTGACAGAAAGCAGCATAGGGAAGCAGAGCCTTCAGCACTCTCCGAACCACTCCCCAGAGCAGGCTGACCTCCACCATCACTCCATAGGCCTGTGACATGAGCTCATGTGAGTCCCATAAAGATCGGAGTAAACTCCTCCAGGCCTAGAACTGGTGGAGAGCTTAACACCACATACACACGCACACACAGCACACACACATACCACACACACACATACCACACACACCACACACATATACACCACACACCACATACACATATACCATACACACACACACCACATACACATACCACACACACACCACACATACACACCAAGCCCCTACACATATCATACACACACACACATGTACACACACAGCAATCCCCCCACATATCATACACATTGCACTCAACCACACACTCCTTACACACATACTCCATATATACACACACCACACATACAGACATACACCCCATACACACATATACACACACACCAGTCCCCCGTATATCATACACACCACACTCAGCCACATACACACACCACCCATATACTCCACATGCACACACAACATATCCACACCATACACACACACACACACACACACACACACACACACCACACACCTGCCAAGGAAAAACTAAACTGAAACTCTTCTCTCTTTCAAAATGGGAGACCTTTACAGACTCATGTTCCTCTCCTCTGCAGATCAGACTTGAATAAAAAACTGTCTCTGTAAGAGAATTGAGGGACTGGAGTTGACCTGGGAACCAGGTCCCCTTCTCCATAAGAGAGGACCCTATGCTAATAACTTCCATAGGAAATTTACATACTCTAGACTTTGTCCCACAGCTCTCTGTGACCTGTAACACAGGTACAGCAGAGAGGAAATTACCCCCAGGTTGATCACACCATAAGTGCATCCATTTTCCTTTATCGATTTCTGTTTCTAGTATCTTTGGAATGTAAAGAAGTAGAGACAGACGGTTTCTGGTGTCCTCCGCATGTTCCCTGCAGGCCCCCAGAGACAGACGGTTTCTGGTGTCCTCAGCATGTTCTCTGCAGGCCCCCAGAGACAGGGTGAAACCACACTGTTTGCCCTTGGACCTCACAGGTAAGCAGTAATACCAATTTCTTTGTGGCAGGTCTTCATCCAAATTTTTTTGTTCACTGTCAATCACAAGATGAGGCTTCGTTACCACCTGCAAGGTTGTCCAAGCCCGGAATCCTATGGAGGAGGGTGGGGGAGAAGTGGCATGTGTGTTTGTACATGGACACAGGACATAAGGTGGATGTCATGGACACATGTATATTTGGATTTGAACATGTGTTGTGTGTGTCTGTGTGAACTGACCGCACTGGATTTGTGTGATATTTTCCAGAACACTTTTGAGAATGAAACAATGGGGGAGAGGGGTCACCCCAGGTGCTACAACAACACTTTGGTGGCGGTGACATATTTTCTCTCTAGATGGGCAGGTGACCACCATATCTATCTGCATAGCTGACATCCATGAGAGGATTCCAGAAGCAGAGCTGGCCCAGGCCAGTTTTCACGTGATGCCTACGCCTGCAGGAGTTTGTTCTAACTCCAAAGCGGTACTCCACTATCCTGCCCTGTATGTCTTCCCGGTCTGCGGTGTGAAAGGCAGGAGGCAGATCACGAAAAGCATCTAAGGAAGGGCCTGTGGTCTTGCGCTTACAGGAAGTAGGAATGATTGTGTTTCTGTGTCTCCAGCTTCCGCCCCACCCCCTCCCAGAACCTTCAGACCACCCTTTGTTCCTGATTACTCCGCTGTCAGTTTTGTTCCTGACCCCTGAATTCCTCAGGTGCACAGGGCCCTCAAGTCACTCAATTAGCCGTGCTGGGCTTTGTTTATTTATTCGGTGGGGGAAAATGGACTAAACCGCTCCCCCGCCCTGCCAGCCATCCTAAATCACACTGCCTTGCCCACTTCTGGGGTGGGAAACCCCGCTTAGCCAGTGAGGGTGCCAAGAGAGTAGGAGACTTGAAAGAGAGCTCAGCGCATTCCCCGAGGAACCACCGCTAATGTGCCTCTTCTGGTCATGCCGGGAAAAGCCCTGGGAAAAGCTTGCTGCGGTGTGCTTTTGTTTGTGTTTTTCAAAAAGCTCTGGAAACCACACTGACGAGTTCTGCGAGCCACAGCGTCTGGAAAGCTCAAGGCTGTCCCCTTAAGTGACAGCTCAGTTAAACCGCGCGCAGACACCCCGGTGGGAAAGGAGACTCAGGAGGAGCTGGAAAACCCTTGGTTTTCATTAACTCTTAGAGTTTCTTATGCAAATTGCACGGGGTTTTTATGTTTATTTGTTTTGGTTTTTAAATTGGGACCTACGTTAGAAAACTTAAATGGGTCGAAACTGTGAGGTCGAGAGTGGGACATTCTCTCAAAGATAAATATCTCCAAGTGGCATAGCGTTAGGATTTTGTGCAAAGAAAATTATTTTTCAGATCCACCTCAGCCTTTTAAATTTTTTTTTTTAAAAAGGGGGGGGCAAAGAAAAAAAAAACACCCTGAATGGAAATTTCTATCTTTGCATTGTGAAAACTTGCACTCAGAGGCTCCGGGAGTAAAGGTGGGGGTGGGGCGTTTTGTAGCACACACTTTGCCAGGGAAGCAGGCTTCTGCCTGGGACCTCTGGTGCCAATCAGTCCTGTCCTGTGAAGTGATATTTGCTGAAGAGCTGACATTTGAGCAACTGCAGAAGAGGACCAACCGACAATGCCCCACCATGAGTGATAAGGGTTGGCCTCTGGGAAGGGTCACATCACCTCCCCCAGACTCTGGGTTGAGTGGTTGCAGGGGCCCCCTGTGTTTATTCACCTTTGATGTATCTTGAAGAGGAGTCTCCTTTTGTGTGTCTTGGGCTTGACTAGAGGAACTTAGATTGTGTTCTGAAATTGGCGCTTGGGTCTCAACAGTATGCCCACCATGTGCTGGAGGATACAAATACAAGGGAGGAGACAAAAGCATCCTAAGGGAGAAGGGGTTTATTTAGCTCACGATTCTGGGGCACAGTCCGTCACGGCTGAAAAGCCAAGGCTGCAGGGAATTGAAGCAGCAGCAGGTCACATCCACAGTCAAAGGCAGAGAGCAATGAATGAACACTAGTGCTCAGTTCACTCTCTTCATTCCTAGGCAGTCCAGGGTCCTCTGCCTAGGGAATGGTGCCACCCACAGTGGGTGGATCTTCCCGCCTCAATTAATATAATCAGGATAATCCCCTACAGACCTGCCCACGGGTCAGCCTGCTCTAGACAGTCTCACATTGAGACTGTCTTCCCAGGTGATTCTAGAGTGTATGAAGTTGACTATTAAAGCTAAGTACCATACTCAGCTATACACATTTTCCCCAGCCTATTCTAAAGGTTCAGGCTATTTGGGGGACCTAGTTCTCTCATGGCTAAAGGGAAATGAGGAAGAAATCCAAGGAGAAATACCCCCCAAAACTCTTGAAGTTTCAGTCAAGAATGGCATTATTTTTAGTATTTCTGCTCAGATTTCATTGCTAAGAAAATCACATCTCCAAGATTCTTCTCAATGGGATGGGACACAGACTTCACCCACAGAAGGTTCTAGATCCACAGGTGACTGGCAGTACCAGGAACTTGCTCTTTGATATCCACTGGGAATCGACTGTTTACTGAGCCCCTGAGGATACTGGAACCCACAGATGTTCATATTGGATCCTCTAACATTGATGTATAAGCTACCTTGTTCCTGCCTTGTTTTAACCATCTCTGGTTATGTATAACACCTGATGAGGTGTGCGTACCTTAGGGAATAATGGTGAGGAGAACATGGCTATGCATGTTAAAACAATGTGTTTTCTCCCCACAAACATTTGCAATGCCTAATTGAATCTTAAGATGAAGAATCCATGGATGGGGAAGCCAACTCTATGAGCTCTATATGGGAAAGTGTGGTTGTTTGAGTGAGAATGATCCCGTAAGCTTATATATTTGAATGTTTATATCACCCAGGAGTGAAACTATTTGGTCAGGATTAGGAGGATTGGGGGTGTAGCCTTGTTGGAGGAAGTATGCCACTGGGGTAGGCTTTGGGGTTTCAAAAGCACACATCAGGCCCAGTCTCTCTCTCCCCCATTCCCTGCTGTTGGTAGATAAAGATGTAAAACTCTCAGCTACTTCTCCAGGGCCATGCCTGTCTGCTTCCTGCCATGATGATCATGGACTAACACTCTGAAACTACAAGTAGGTCCTCAATTAAAAGCTTTCTTCTAAGCATCTAAGAGTTGCATTTGTTGGGTGGAGATGACACACACCTTTAATCCCAGCACTCGGGAGGCAGAGGCAGGTTCTCTGTGAGTTCGAGGCCAGCCTGGTCTACAAAGAGAGTTCCAAGACTGTTATATAGAAAAACCCTGACTCAAAAAACAAACCCAAATAAACAAAAAGTTGGTTTGATCAAAGTGCCTCGTTAGAGCAATAGAACAGTGACAAAGGAGGGGAGAACAGCTAATAACAGAAAAGCAATTAAAGCAACCTGTAAGTAGCCATGTTTAGAGGCTAGAACTGGAAGCCCTGACTCCCAGGCTTCAACCTTTAACCCTGTCTATTACTCCCATAGGACTGATTAAATTCCTCCTGATTGGAGCACTGACCTCACACTGCTTGCCTTTATCTGTTGTGGGCACCACTTAGAACCATCTGACTTCTATCTATAAACAGGACCTCTGTATCTTGATTGCAAGGCCAGAACAACATGCTGCCACAAAACATGGACTCATGTCACTTCAACCTCAGAGCCTTTTGGATCCTTAAGTGGTTGACCTTTGTCTCCAAGACCTTCAGAGAGATTAGCATCTCCTACCTTGATCTTCAGCTTCGCCAGCTTCTACCACCTCCTCATCCCTCCACCACAAAGATGCCAGCACACCACCTAGCTAAGACTGAAAAAGGAAGATTCTTTGTTGGCCAGGCCACCTCTCCAGAGCCACTTCTTTGTAGACAGAGACCGTGCTTCTGTTTCCCAACTGCCCAGAGTTGAATAATCATACAGAACTATATTAATTTCAACACTGTTTGGTCAATGGCCCAGGCATATTCCTGGCTAGCTCTTACATCTTAAATTAACACATTTCTATTAATCTGTGTATCATCACAAGGCTGTGGCTTACTGGTAATGTTCTGGCATCTTTATCCTTGGGACGCTACAAGGCATCTCTAACTCTGCCTACTATCTCTATATATCTCTATTCAAATTTCCTCCCTGACTTTACTCTGCTAAGCCATTGACTGAAAAAGCTTTATTCATGAACCAATAAAAGCAACACATATACAGAAGGACATCCCATATCACTTCTCCAAGGTGGGTATGCTGAACAGTCGCTGCCCTCCAACAACGGGGACTGGCAAAGGACAGAACACATTCTTGCCCTGTCCTTCTATTATCTGTGGAGTGTTAGGGAAAGTTCTTATTTGTTAGCTGCAACAGGGAGATCCGTATGAACAAAAGTTCTGGGTTTAGTCTTTGTCCTGGCGGACAAAGGTAGCCAGAGAAAACAAATGAACACAGACAATCACAGACTGAGTGTGAGAGCTTACAACTGTGGTCACAGCACCTGGGAGGTGGAAGCAGGAGGGTCACAAGTTCAAGGTCAATAGGTTTAATCCATAGCATCATAAACAAAAACCAAAAAAATTGAAATAAAGAGATGAATGAATTCTCTGGTTTATCCTCCGAAACAGCATCAACAAGAACCCTCCAAGGTCATCTTTGACTACATAGTAAATTCCAGTCCAGTCTGGGGTATCAAGAAATAAAATAATCAAACCAAACAACAAAACCCTACACAAACACACCACATAACTTAAAACAAGAAAAGAAATCTAGTAATTCAGAATCTAACAGACAAAGAGAAGCATCTGTTGCCTCATTATTGGCCATCCCTAATATTGTTGAGGATTGTTTGTTTTTTTTTTTTTTGCTTGCTTGCTTCAGATTTTATCCATAAGCTTAATGAAATTCAAATGCCTGTTGACACAAACTGACATTCAGTTTGTCGTCTGGCATCAGTAGGCATTCTTTGTGAGCTAGCTTTTAATCTCCCTCTCATTTTCTAGTCACAGAAGAGTCGGGAGTACTCTATAGCTTCCTTAGCCAGTCCCCGGTGGCTTAATCGATGGTTTTCATTTTTGAAATGAGCACCAATAAACTATGAAAACTTTTATGTATTTGTATTGTTGCATAAACGCAAGCCTGTGGCTACCCGACTCGTAGCAATGGGAATAGAACACAGTAGTTCATGTTTTCAAGAAAGCCTAAGAGAATGACAGTTGCTTTCTAGTGTATCTGGAATCTGTGGGAAAAGTCGGCTCTCAACAGAGTGCGACACAGTGTCTGTAGCCTACACTGGAGTGTGTTATAACAATAAAACTTGGGTGAACCCAACCTGGTGTGGGGGGAAGTCTTCTACCCACCATGGGATTATCAACCTGGCCCCATAATAGAAAGAAAGTGTGCGGATTCATTTAATCCAGATGTCCCTGGACTTACCATGGAGTTACATTCCTATGAACCCTTCATAAATTGAAAATATTGTTAAATGAAATTGCTCAGTGGGTAAGAGCACTTGGTGCCCATGCTTAGGGACCTGAGTTTGAATCCCTAGCACCCATGTAAAGAGGCAGGGATGGGTGCACAGCTCACCTGTAATCCCAGTGCCCTGCGGGATGGAGATAGGAGGCTGCCTGGTACCTGCCAGCTGCCAGCCTAGCTCTGGGTTTAGTGAGAGACCTAAACCATTCTGTCTGGTAAGCAGGCATGCTCTTGTGTTCAGTTAATGTAGCCATGTTAAACATTTAGGTAATGTCTATATTCCTAGGCTGGTTGGTTTGTCGTTTTTCAGCTCAGGAGCTGAAACCAACACCTAGCAGAACCAGGTGCTAGAGAGCTAAAGTCAGAATAGGGGCAGCTGCTCCTGTTATTGCTTCCCACCCTTTTGGTCTAGCCTGGCCTCCTGGGACATTTCCTGGGCATTGTACCCTTTTCTCTCTTTGTATGGTATGAACCACATTTGCAAACTGCAGTTTCTCTGTCCCTCTAGACCATCCTGGGCCACTGCAGCCTCATCTTTTTCTCGTCGTGAACCCCTTATCTCCCAGTATCTCTAACACTTCCCTGGTAGCTAAGTGGAAAATTCAAAGATCAACTGTGCAGTTGGGGAAAATGTGACTTGGCTGAGTTCTGGGTTTTCATGTGAAACCTGATGTAAATCAGATTCATGCAATGAAATCACCTTCATCTGCCTCTGTCTTTGGGCTGCTTGTAGAAATTCGGGCTCTCTGGTAAGCCTCAGTTTCAGACAAACAGCAAATAACTTTTTGCAATCTGAGTATGTCCCAAATCTGTTGTCCCTCTTCTCCCACGTGAAGAATGATTGCCTTAGCTTAGAACCACCTATCTGCAGAGACCACACCTACTGGAGGCTTCAGAGAAGGGCTGGTGTAGATAAGATCAGAATTAGCCACTGGACAGAACAGCTGGCATTCATTTCTCTGTAAGGACGACAGGATAATCCTCACTCTGTCAGAAGCTAACATTCCAGTGGATTTAGCTTGAAGGTCTAATTTGGTTTTGTTAGTAATCCGTGGTTCTGGTGGTACCCCAAATCTGGATCTGAAAGGGTTGAACTAGCAGGCTGGTTTTGGTAACATTGTTTGAGTAGTGTTAATTAACATCAGATGGTCCTGGCTACCTCCTCACAAGACCCAAGTCCTCAGGGGTGAGTGTCTGAGCACACTAGCAAAAACTGGCATGTGCTGTTTGGCTGCCATCTCTTTGCATGCCTAGATAGGTTGGTTGGCATGAAGCTTTGATGTAAGTGACTCCATTTTGGTTTTAGTCTTTGAGGCCTGCAGTCAGAGTTCTGTCTGAAACAATGGCCTCCCCCAAATCTGATTGAAGGGCTCTGTGATGGCTGCTTGGGAGTCCATGGAGAGAAGGCAAGTTTTGAGAAGACCCCAAAGGTGATCCTGACACTCAGTGGTGTGTGGGTTCCCCTCTCCAGTGTTGGGGCTTGAGGATGTAGAGACTGGCTCCTTCTTCTCCTGATTCCCCCAGAAAGAGTCATGCAGTGGTCAGGAAGGGGAGGGGAGACAGAGGAGGAAAGAGTCAGCGAAGCGATCCTCTTTCAGCCTCCAAAGCTCTGTGAGGAGCTACCTCAACCGGTGAAGCTTCGTTCTCCTTATGTGTCTGAGGCAGAAGCAGCTCACAGATTCACAGATGCTTAGGACAGAAGCAGGGTGGAAGGGGAGGCTGCTGTCAAGGTCAAAGGAAGCAGGAAGCTGAATGCGGTCAGTTGTGCTCTCAGAAACCACAGGTTGGGCAAAGCCAGGGTTCTTGACAACACTGAAGAAAAGAACCTCAAGATGAATCAAAGTCCGAAGCAAAGTCGTTTACCAAGAAAAGCGTTTTAATGCGGACTTCATTGTAGGCTGGGGGTGGTGAAGAGTTAAGGAAAGGATGGCTGTGCACATCGAAGGATGGAATGGGGTATGGGCTTCCTGCGAAAGAGTCACACCCGAGGGTCTTAGCACCCCTCCAAGTGTGTGTGTGTGTGTGTGTCCAGAAACCCTAGGCAGACAGACAGGCAGACAGACAGACAGAGGATTAGAGGATTACAACTTTGAGGCTAGGTCAGGCTACAGCGTAAGACACCCCTACCCCTACACACAGTGTCGATAGTCTTATATTTGCCCAAGGATCTCTCACTTGTAGGCTGCTAAGGCCAGAGAACAGGAGAGCTTGTTCTTATGGTTCTGCTTTTCTTCACTTTCCGTTATTCCTTTGAGAATCCCTTACCGTGAGTTTTGATCATTTCATCCTCTGCCCCCAACTCAAAGATCCCTGCCCTCCCTCCCATTGGTTCTTTTTTCTTTTTCTTTTCTTTCTTTCTTTTTTTTTTGTAAGCCCATCAAGTCCAGTTTATGCTGCCCTACCTATACTCTTGGATACGTGACCTTCCGCAGGAGGTTAGTCAACCTACCAGACACCACCTCTCTCTCTCTCTCTCTCTCTCTCTCTCTGTTTCTCTGTCCCCCCTGCCTCTCTCTGTCTCTCTCTGTCTCTGTCTCTGTCTCTGAAACTCTGTACTACCAAAGGCTCCTCAGCTAGAAGTGGGGCCTGTGCCCTCCTCTCGATTCACACTGAGATTCTGTGACTATGTCACAAGGAGGCCACCACCCAAGTTTTGACTCTGTGCTGGCTAGTTTTATGTCACCTTGACACGAGCTAGAGTCATCCGAAAGGATAGACCCTCAACTGAGAAAATGCCTCCATAAGATCCAGCTGTATGGCATTGCTTAGTGATTGATGGGGAGGGCCCAGCCCATTGTGGGTGGGACCATTCCTGAGTTGGTGGTCCTGGCTTCTATAAGAAAGCAGGCTGAGTGGTCCCTGATGGGCAAGCCAGTAAGCAGCGGTCTTCCATGGGCGCTGCATCAGCTCCTGCCTCCAGGTTCCTGCCTCCAGGTTCCTGCCTCCAGGTTTCTTCCCTGCATGAGTTCCTGTCCTGACATCTTCAGTGATGAACAGTGATATGAAAGTATAAGTCAAGCCCTTTTCTCCCCAAGGTGCTTTAGTCACGGGGTTCTTCACAGCAGCAACCACCCTGGCTAAGACGGCACAGTTCTCTAATCTTGTCTGTGGATCTTGTCTCAGTGGCGTACTCAGCTCTTAGTGATGGGGAACTGAACCAGGTTCCAGAGGGTGTGGGTCCCTTGTCTGTCTTTCTCCCGTGCTTGTAGGACTGATGCCTGGTGACAAGGTCCACAGATGTTGGGGTGAAGAATGGAGTTCTGAATTTGTGCTGCTTGCTCTCCCTCAAATTTGTGTTCATTGCCTACTTAATGCATGCTCTTAGGCAGATAACCTTAAGAAGGTGGGTACGGGTATTTAAGGGCTCCCTGAGAGCTACAGGAGGCAGCAGAATGATGTACCAGGGCCCGTGTGTCTTCTGAAAGCCACCACAACATTTCTCCTAGATAGACTGTTTCCAAATGAATACAAGGGGAAGGGGTTCGCAGACTGAACAACTAACCCACGTAAAGAGTTGGGGACCTAGCACTTTTTGCTTCCCCATAACATTCAAGTAGGTGAGGCGAGAAGCCAGATGATGTTGTAACGACAAGGTGATGTTACAAAGGCAAGAGGAGTCATAGGCAAATGATACGTTTTGTGTATCTGCCACCCTGACATCAAATGTGTATATACTTGCTCGCCCCCCTTACACACACACACACACACACACACACACACACAAGAATACGTCCCTGGGTCATCCGGCTCCAAAGCCTACTTCCATTATAATTCAGTGATCCAAAATTGCTCACAGATAGATGTTGTGGGATATTATTTTAAGATGTGTTACATTCGTTTATGCTGTGGAGCATTTGTTTTAATGATTCAAAGATGTGTTGCATTTTTTTTATGCTGCCCTGTGAAGCTGTGTTACAGTGCCTGTCTAAAACACCTGATTGGTCTAATGAAGAGCTGAAGAGTCAATAGGCGGGCAGGAGAAAGGGTAGGAGGGGCTGGCAGGCAGAGAGAATAAATAGGAGGGAAATCTGGGAGAAGAGGATAGGATGCCAGAGACGGGGGCAGTCATCCAGCAACACAGTCATGAACTAAGAAGGAAAGAGAAGATATACAGAGATAGAGAAAGGTAAAAGCCCAGAGGCAAAAGGTAGACAGAATAATTTAAGAAAAGCTGGCTAGAAATAAGCCAAGCTAAGGCCGGACATTCATAAGAATAAGTCTTCATGTGTGGTTTATTTAGGAGCTGGGTGGTAGCGCCCCCCCCCCACCAGGAGCTAAAGAGCAATAAAACCCAACGACAGAAAGATTTCTTGTCTATAATGGAATTATTTAGCTCCTTGGGAAAGAAGGTCTCAGAATTGCTTTTGTTTGCGGGGGAGGTGCAAAATGTCTTACGTTTTAGCAAAATTTTATCAGAAATATCAGTGCGCTTGCATCGAGGGCTTTTTTTCTCAAGGGCTCGCTCTATCTACACCTGTGTTAATTGCACACCTCACACAGAGGTGTTGTAAAGGATAGGTAATTCCTTCTCCAGCTGGCTATCAGGGTTGCCCTCTAGCTTTGTAGAAAGTATCACCAGCCCTATCTGAATGCAGAACAGGGAGTAACTAGAGCACAGGCCTGAGGGAGATGGGAGCTTTCTGAGCAGGCTTGGCAGGCCCGAACAGCAAGCACGGTGGCTGGCCGCCCATCCGATAGTGGTGAAGGTGAATTCGGGGGAGAGCATCTGCAGCTCCCAGATGCCAGAGATAGAGAAGAGGAGGTCAGTGGTCAGAAGAGATGCCTGCCCTGGGGAGTACAGATCTGAGATGGCCATCTGGGTGGCTGTGCGCGCGTGCAGAGTGGCTATGGTTTTGTGCTTTCTCTGGGATGTAGGGAAAAAAATGTGTCCCTTGTTCTTTGTTCCATCTCGGCTGTCTTACAGGAAACTGTAAGGAACACCTTTCTCATCAACCGGAGCGCGTGAGGAGGGTGAAATGTAAAACTCTGCTTTCTGGTCCTGATATACCTAAATGCTCTTAGCAATAGGATTCTAAAAGCCCACAGGCCAGCTTTCTACCCAGCCAGGATGTAAGAGATTTAACCAGAAATTAGGAATGCAGACCACCGATTGTGCCCCTGGTGGCTCCAGCCAGAAACAATTACCCACTTGGCTCATTAGGACAAGTAACAAATGGCTAATTGTCTTTACAATTAGCCAAGAGCTGGTTCCGTTGCTTGTGACTGTGAACTGGGCACTTTGAAGACAGACTGGCAAGGAGAGAAAAGAGATTCAAATTCAGATGTAGAGAGATGGGCTGTCTTTTCATTGGGGTTCTTTTTCTTTATGAAGAGAATGGGGGTGGTGGTAAGAGGGGTGTACAAAGATGGTTGCCCAAGTGAGCCTGTGCTATGCCAGAGCAGGCCTCCATTATCCTCGCTTGTAAGCCCGGCGATTCATGAGAGAAAACGCACTGAGTTATGGGGATGTGTGATTGGCTTAGACAAAAGCCACTTTCTTGTGTGTAGCCCTTAGGAGGCGAAGTCTATGATTTTGATCCTTCTGGAAATTTCCTGAGGCCTGCTGTGAGGATATCAAGTACAAACCACTTACCCAAGTACTCCAAAATCTTTCCTAAACAGACTAATACATTCACACGAACGGCAAGGGAAGATGTTTGTAAATAGGCACTTTTAACTCTTGGAATCAAACATTTTTCATGGATAGGTAATCTATAAGATTTGCAAAAGCTGGGATGATTAGATCTCCTGGATCTGAATAGAAGACACTGTACCCTCGAGGGCTCTGTTGACCATGAGCAGCACACTGTTCTTTATCTCGTCAGGAGGGGTTTTGGTTAGGAGCAAATCCATTTTTTTTTTTGTAGAAAAATTAACAAAATTTTTGTCATCTGATCCGCATCGGGTCTTGGAGCTAGAGTCACATTTAGCAAATGATTCACCTGTTCACAAACTTCCTCAGGTCTATAAGTGAACTGGATCCTAAGTGACTCAACTGGTCCAAATGTCTACTGAAACTCTTGTAAACGCCCTGCTTGTGGACTTCAAATAAAGGTTTCTCTTTATTAGAGACAGCATACATAACAGTTCTGAAGAATGCATATCGCTTGCTGTCTCCCAGCTCATGGAGAGGATGTACTCAGGAGCCAAGTATTCAGGATGTGGAAGGCACAAAGATGTTAAGTTTGGGTCCCACTCTTTACAAGGAAACTTAGGCTCTTATTCAGAAAGATTGATGACACACAAAACTCAAAACCCATTTTTCAGGCTCCACTTTTATTCAGAATTGCATTTTCAGGAGTAACGTTTCCATAAACCATTTTGACACTGCTATGCAAAAATGACAATCCTTACAATCCTAAACAAACCATACTTAGTTTCTGCATCATACAGTTTATAATTCTTAATGTTTGGAGATATTGAAGAGAGTAGACTTTTCCAGTTACCAAGAACATTGGCTAAACTGGCAAAAACTGGTTCTGTACAAAATGCCAAGCAATCCCTTGACTCTTCTAAGGGATGCTGGAGTAAGAAGTAGAGGGCGGCGTATCTGGGTACGCTGCTGGACTCCTCGTTTTAAAGAATCAATTTGATCCTTTTCAAATTTTTGACATTTGTCAATCATCTTTTTATCAAAAACAAAACAGCCACTTCCTGTTTTGTTGACTTCTTTGTGCTGTTAAAAAATCTTCCATGCCAGCCCATGGCCATCACTGGCAATGTGTTGGGCAACAAGTTCCCTAGCGACAAGGTTTCCCATGACAACACTAGTGACATCCGCTGTTACTTTTGTAACCGTGCTCTTCAATTTATTCAACGTGGACTCCATGGCTGCAGTACTTGGTGGTTTAAGTTACCTAGCTCACCTCCTCCTGTCTCCCAAAAATTCCTTCTGCTTTTTCTCACCCTTTCTCTCTCTCTCTCTCTCTCTCTCTCTCTCTCTCTCTCTCTCTCTCTCTCTCAATGAGACATGTCTACTCCTGGCAGCAACAATCTACTTCAGAGAAGATAATGGGCATCAAAGAAACTTCACATGGAGTTTTACTTTCTTCGTGGCAAAAGTAAGCCACTGGACAAGAAAATGCCCCTGTCTCGATGACTGGCAATATGTTGTCTTAATTGGACAAGCAGGAGACAAAAGAAAGTGTCTGTCAAATATTGTCAAGTTAAGGAGGAACAGCCCTTCAGAATGTCTTGCTTCACAGAAAGTTCTGTTGGATATGCTAGGCCTGTAGGCCGAAGATGGATACCTTCAATGTTGCAGAGGAACTTTGGGTGACTGTCCAGGCAACCAGCTGTTTCTGCCATTACATTTTTTGGAAGTCGCTTGCTTGCACTTACTGCTTACTCAGTCAATATTATTTCCTTTTGGGGTCTCTGAGGTAGTTGAAGACTAAATAGTTATAGTTATCATCTCCTTTGTTTATGAGACTCAGAAAAGAAATTCACTAAAGAAATGTAAAGTACATAAGGTTGAAAGATATCAAAAGATAGTTTTGAATGTAATGCAAGTTATGACAGAAAGTAAATTAAGTACAAAGCTCTGGACTCACCAAGATAGAATAAATATGGAGTATTTTCTCTGAATTTGTCATATGCAAATGGCTAGGCATTATTGATGTATTTATTGCCTGTATATATTGTATATAGTTATTGTACTTATATATAGTTTTTATTACTAATTATAGCCTTTCATTTTAGACAAAAGGGAGATATATAGTGGCATTTCTATTGTATTTTAATAAATAAAGCTTGCCTGGTGATCAAGAGAGTAAAACAGCCACACTGGTCAGCCTCACAGCCAGGCAGTGGTAACACACACCTTTAATCCCAGTAACCATACTAGTTACCATAGAAATAGGGCAGTACATGCCTTTAATCCCAGTGGTGCACACCTTTAATTCCAGAACTACAGAGGATTGTAAAATGGGAGGAAACAGCTCTCAGACACAATCTCATTCTGAGATTCCAGGAGGCAGGATTGCCATTTTGGACTGAGGTTGAGGTAAGAGTCAGTGGTTGACTGCTTTGCTTTTCAGACCTTCAGGTTGAACCCCAATTTCAGTCTGAGTTTTTATGAATTGTGCTTCACACATGTGCTTGGGCTGGTGACCTTTGCAGGTGCATTGCCAAAAATAAAATCTGCTCTGGCTGCAGGCTGGCTGCACAGGTCCTTTCTGTGGGATGCTGCTTTGGGAGAGCAGTGACGGGGACAGTCCTGACCAGTCTTTCCAACCGCTCTCCTGGTGACAGAAGGGCAGTGTGGGGGTTATGTTTTGGTGTGATAAAATGAGTTAGTGCCTTTTCTAGGGCTGCGTTGTGTGTGTGTGGTTGTGTGCCCTGACCCACTGCATAGAAGTTCACAACACTCTGAATTCCTCCCATGAGCTGGGCCATCATCCTTAAGAGCTAATGAGCACTTAGGAAAGTGAGAGAGTAAGAGATCACCCTTACAGCCTTGACAGAAATTTCAAGTCATTTTAGCTATTTTTGTTTGGGAGATTTGTTTATTTTGGTATGGTTTTGTTTGTTTGTTTGTTTGTTTGTTCGTTTTATTTTTACAAGTTCTTACTGTATATTACTGGCTAGCCTGGAACTACATTGATCAGGCTAACCTCAAACTCAGAAAGTCATCTTGGCAAGACTTTCTAAGAACAGAATCCAAACAGTCACCAAGCAATGTCACATTCTAAAGAACACACACACGCACAAACACACACACACACACACACACACACACACACACACACACACACACACACATATATATATGTCTCATTGCCCCAACAGCCCTGGTTATCTTAGGTTTATAATGTCACCTGTTACGGCTACGTCTTAATAGAAGAACATAGCTTTGAAGGCAGCCAATAGCAGCTGTGCCTCTTTCTTTTCTTTCTTTTTTTTTTTTTAGTATGTGGAAAGTCTCCTTGCCTGATGGCATGATGGGATTCTTTTCTGGAACTTGAAGATAGATTTTCTAGAGCTTTAAGCACCTGGAAAAGACAGTGGGAAAGACTGACTCCAAAGCCCCTGTCCCCGACACTGTGTACAAGGTAAGGATGTGTCCTGTCCACATAGGCTCAGCAGCAGCTGAGTAAAAAAAGGACAGATCATTCCAGATGGAGCAGGGATGGAGAGCGATGGAGAATGTGGTTAAAGACAGATCCAGGAACCAGGAAGAAGGCAATTGAGCAGAGGTCTCAATCCTCTTGCTTTGGTGCAATTTCCCCACCAGGCCCCTCCAAGGTCACTCTCTTGTTCTCTGGACGCACGGGGATGGGTACCTTGGCCTTTGGCTCCTGAACTCTTCAGACTCAACCCTGAGCCTGCCAGCTAGGAGGCAGTTGACCCTGGATGCTCAGTGTGGCAGTTTCCATCTTTCTATATTTTATGACACAAAATATATAATTTCTAATTCATCTTTCTCAGTCCAAACTTAACAATTACAAGAGAATAAAAAGACAACCATGGAGCACTGATGTCAACTCCTGGACCCAGAAAAAATCGTGCAAGAAGTAATAATTACCTCTTGTCATTTCTTTTTACGTAGTCTTATGTAGCCCAGGTTGACCTCAGATTCACTTATTATGTAGCAAGAAAAGATAACACAGCTCTGCTAATCCTCCTGCCCCCACCTCCCAAGTGTTAAGATCACAAGTGTGCACCACCATACACGGCCTGTTGTGGTTTTTCTTGAGAAGAAGAAAGCACAGGCTTTATCTGGCAGGTGCCACTTTCTTTCGTCCTATGATATTGTTGACCTAAGGCACTCAGGGACATGCAGAGCTACTTCGTATTTTACTTGCCTCTGCATATTTCAAAGATGTCAATATCTTTATGAATTTATCCTAACAATAACAGCTGTCCTGTGTGATTGACAGGTGGGTGCAGCACACTGTTAGCAGGAAGAACTGTGTGGGCTCTTGCTGTCTTGGGTTGTCTCTGACTTCCCTGTGTTCCACATTAGAATAAGTTTATTGTCTGGAATGAATATATATGTGTGTGTGTGTGTGTGTGTGTGTGTGAATATGGCACCAGCAGCAAAGACTCAGAGGACACTGTAGTTTGGAGGTTAGAGAAATTTACCAGGTGTGAGCCCCCCCACACACACACTTCTTTCCATTCCTCTCTCCCTCCCTTTTTCCCTCCCGTCCTCCTGTCATCCAGAGATGATCTTGGATATCTGTTCCTTATACCTCCACTTTCTAAGTATGGGGCTTATAGGTCTAAGGCAACCATGTCTGTTTTATGTGGCATTGGAATCAAACCCAGGACTTTGTTAATGTTAGGCAAGCATATTGTCAGCTAAGTCACACACATTTTCAATGCACTTCCTTTTTTAAAATAAAAACTATAAAGGTCTTAAGAGATGACTCAGAGGTTAAGGGCACTCACTGTTGTTGCAGAGGACCAAAGTTTAATTCCCAGAACCCATGTCAGGCAGCTCACAACTGCTTGTAACTTGAGTTGTAATGACTATGGTGCATCTGACCTCCACAGGCACTTGCACTTGCATGCACATGTGCATGTACACACGTGTTTGTGCACACATACAAACACACACAAATAATAAAAATAATTTAAGAAAACTGATACACCATGTAGCTGTCTAAATTTAAACTGTGAAGGACATGATTACAATAGAATTCCTCTACCAAATGCTGGAACACGACATCTCAGGGACCATGGTATGGATGACACTGAAATAGTAGCTGAAAGTTTACATCTGATCCACAAGTAAGAGGCAGAGAGAGAGAGAGAGAGAGAGAGAGAGAGAGAGAGAGAGAGAGAGAGAGCGCAACTGGGAATGATGTGACTTTTTAAACCTCAAAGTTCATCCCAGTGAAACACCTTCTCCAACAAGGCCATACCTTCTGAACAGTTCCACCAACTTTGGAACAGACATTCAAATGTATGAGCTTATGGGAGCCCATTCTCATTCAGACCACCATGCCTAAGCTGACTGGCCAGTGAGTTCTGGGGACCCACCATCTCTGTCTCCCCAGCGTTGGGATTACAAGAGTCTGCCATTGTCTTGGTTAGGTTTTATTTGCTGTGGTAAACACCATGACCAAAAGCAAGTGAGGGGGATGCATCGGTTCATTTCCCATTGCTTTAATGCAGTCACCAAGGCTGAGTCATGAGTGAAGAAAGGAGGTTTGTTTGTGTCTCAGCATATAAGATAGAAATCACAGCTCTTGCCTCAAAGGGGACAAGAGATAGTTTCTGCAGGAGCCAAATATTGGTGACCATGACTCAGGAACACAAGTTCAGGTTACCCTAAAATCTGTGTTCTAATGTGGTAACAGTTGGCGAAACTTTTATAGAGATAGAACAAAGTCACAATGAAGTCACTGTTCAAAGATATTATGGGTACACTACATAGGCAGGATCCTGAAAAGTTGGGGAGACCTCTGTCATAGGCCTTGTGTACCACCTGATGGAATTCTTAGTTTTGGGTTGGTAGAAGCTGGAGAGTCTATGAAGATATCCCCAAAGGTTTCATGTGGTAGTAACAAGGATGCTAAGTCAGGAATAGAGGGGCGTGATGGAAGTGGCTGGTAAGGGGACTAACAACAGACAGCCCAAGATAAATTAGAACTGGGCTCTGGACCAGCAACATTCCAATCTCTCCACAGTCATTGATGCTCCTGTCAGTCAATCAACCTTGTGGACTTTCTGCCAAGAAGTAGTAGATTCTCTGCACATCCCTGCATTTCCCCCATGATCCCTTTGCTGCTCTTTTTCAGAATCTGTGGCCAAATCCTCCCCAGTGTTATCTTCCTGGTGGTCCATCTCCCACACCCTCCTTTTATTCTGGACATTCCTGTCCTTTTGTGGGGACACAGGACAGCCTCAACACAGAGAGACTAGATGCTGGTCAACAGTCTCTGTGTGTCAGAGCTGGCAGTGTGTGGCTGTCCTCCCTGCCTGGACTCTCTAATCACGGTACTGTCTCACCCTCAAAATGTTGAGAGTGCCTTTCCTGAGTCCTTCCATGTCCCAGCCCAAAGCGTAATTAATGGGTGTTCTGTTGTGGGAAGCGGGAGACTCCCGTTCTGTGGCCACTCTCCCTGGCATACCCAGGGTGTAGCTCCCTCTGCTTTGGCATGAGATTCTGACACCAACCTCAGCCACTCCAACCCAGCCCCAAAATGTCTGTTCTGTCTCTACTTCATATGGTGCAATTTTCTGCAAATCTGGAAAGCCCAATACCTCCTGAAGGAAAAACATGGCCTTGGTGTTGGAAGAGTTGAGTCGCAACACAGCCAAAGCTCGATTAGAATGGACATCTGTCCAGTCATCCAGAGAGCCTGACACCTAAGTGTGCCCTGGTCAGAGCCACCGAGGGTGACAGTGGATATATCAGAGTTTCCTTCCTATGCAGTCAGTTATAAAGAAACACATGGCTTCCTGGTTTATCTTGAGTCTATCTACAGACTCTGGGCTATATTTTTCTCTTTTTACCCTTCTAGTCCTGAGAAGACATCATTTAGAGATGAGGGGCTGAGGTTACGAAGGGTCAGTAGTACCGTCCTCTACTGCTGTGAACCTAGTACCAGTGAACTGGAACAGAACAGAAATGCAAGGACCAACTCCGAAGCCCATTCTACCTCGGTCTTCCTGTTTTCTGATGGCTTCTCCGGGGACTGGGCCCTTTAAGGTTCACACTTTCCTTCCCTAGGACCAATCACCTATCATAAAGTCCCTCAGGACATGAAGACAGTGACCACCCTTGATTTTTTCATTGACTCCATACACTCATCAATCAAAGTCCAACAAATTTCCCTCCAGCTCCGCCTCAGGGCTGGATATGAGGCAGGGGCATATGTCTCTGCTACCAACGTGCACATGGCTGCAGGGAAGTGCCAGGCCATCAATCAGGTGAAGCCTCTCTGCTGCCAGAGTAAACAGGAGTCCTTTGTCCCCAGGAACCGACTGCCAAGGAGAATGAGTTAATGGGCACTGGCTGCTGAGCAATCTCAGGTCCCTACTGAGCAGGAAGGAATTAGGGGAAACAAACATGAAACAGGAGTCTGGAGTCTGGTTCAGAAGTCAGCAATGCAGAGAGCTAAGGGGTCTTCTGCTTTAGTGCCACATGGTTGTGGGGACTTAAGTAAGGAGAGAGTGGGGGTAAACATTTGTTTTCGGGAACTTTAAAGGAGATAATGACAGCCCAGGGCCTGGAATATCCCAAACAACTCTTCTAGCTCGCCTGTTTCTGGAAGTGAACTCTAGAGAAACTGCACAAAGAAAGTGTAGAGGCACCAGAGAGACGGCTCAGTGGGCAAAGGCACTTGCCACCAGGCCTGGCAACCTCATTTCCATCCCTGGAACCCACGTGGTGGGAGAAGAGAACCAACTTTGTCCAGTTGTGTACACACACACACACACTAAATCGTTGTAAAACTTTTTTTAAAGAAGATGGCATGAACTAGACATGTTAACCTGCGAGCACTTGTAATCTCAGCGGTTTCCACAGCCTCAGAACTTCACAAGGACTCTGAATGCACCGGTCTGCTTATTGAATAAAAGGCCAGGTCTTGCTAAATACAGCAGCTCAAGCATGTAACCCCAGCACTCTGGAGGGTAAGGCAAGAGTTTGAGGCCAGCCAAGGCTACAGAGTGAGATTCAGGCCAGGCTGGGTTAGAGTGAGACCCTGCCAAAAACAAAAACAAAACAAAACAAAACAAAACAAAAAAAACCCTAAAAAAACAAAAACAAAACAAAACAAACAAACAAAAAACATAAAACAAAAAAACAACTCCTCTCCCCAAAAACATGGTTGTTTTTCTCTCCCTCCCTCTTTCCCTCCTTCCCTCCCTATCTTCCTGTACCTCCCCCACCTCTCTCTCTCTTTCTGTGTAAGTGTGGAAGGGTGGGGTGGGGGTGTCTTTCAGGATCAATTCTCTCATTTCACCGTGGGTCTTGGGGATAGAACTCAGGTTTCCAGGCGTGGCAGCAAGCCCCTTTACTCACTGAGCCGTCTTGACCACCCCAGTCCTAGGGTATAAATGTGATCACAGTCACACGTGCTCAAGAGGAGCACGATCACCATGCTCTTTCATTTTACTGTTTTATTTTATTTTATTGAAACAAGGACTCATATAGTCCAGTCCAGCCTTGAACTTCTGATGATCCTGCCCCTACCTCCCAAGAACTGGGATTTCTGCCTGGCTGGATTGGATGCTGATGAGACTCTTGGGAACTTTTGCTTTGACATTTCCGCTGCCTCCATGTTGATGCTTGATAGATGTCCCGATCACAGTGTGTTGACAGATGGCATAGTTCACATGGGGAACAATTCCAATGGCCATGTAAACATTTGGGGCCATTTCATTGTTCCAAAGTTCAAAAAACAAAAGAGGAAAGCCACCTCACTGGCTGCCTTCGCTACGATGGAACCCCACATTTATCCTCTGGCAATTAAAATAGCGCGTGGAGACTGCGCTGTGAAGGGCCCCCTTTCCTGCCATAGTTAATTGTTTTCTCATTTTGTCATGGCCTCCATTGTTCCCTTGGGAGATTTGAAATGCTTGCAGAGCACACAATTTAGCTTCCATCTACAGGCACAAAATCCAGTCAAATGCACCAGTCTTTACCAAGAAACCAGAATTTAATAGGTGTTTGCATTCTCAGTAAGGCACGGATCGCCAAAGCTCATGGACAAGTGGTAGAAACAATAAAATAATCCCAGACTCACAGTCACCAAACAGTTAAAACTTTCCCACAGTAAAAGAGCTCAACCTTCAACTGACTACTCTCTCTTCCTAAGGGAGACATATGGGTGCGATTGGGATGGGGGTATGGGATGGGGATATGGGATGGGGTACTGGTTGGGGTATGGGATGGGAGTATGAGGTGGGGTATGGGATGGGGGTATGGGATTGGGTATGAGATGGGGTATGGGGTGGGGTATGGGATGGGGTATGGGATGGGGTACGGGTTGGGGTATGGGATGGGAGTATGGGGTGGGGTATGGGATGGGGGTATGGGATTGGGTATGAGATGGGGTATGGGGTGGGGTATGGGATGGGGTATGGGATGGGGTACGGGTTGGGGTATGGGATGGGAGTATGGGGTGGGGTATGGGATGGGGTATGGGTTGGGGTATGAGGTGGGATATGGGCTGGGGTATGGGGTGGGGTGTGGGATGGGGGTATGGGGTGGGCTATGGGATGGGGTATGGGAGAGGGTATGGGATAGGGATATGGGATGGGGTATGGGATGGGGTATGAGGTGGATGAGGTATGGGATGAGAGTAGAAGATGGGGTGTGGGATAGGGGTAGGGTTCTGACAGTGCTTGGTCAGGAAGCCCAGGGACAGCAGAAGCAGCTTGAGGACTTGCCTGCGACTCCAGGGATCTTTACATTACTCAGAGCATGACACTGTCACTTCCCTGCTGGAGCCACACCACGCCATGCCACTCAACAAAAATGCTGGTAGGACATGGCCCCACCCTCTTCTCCATCCTTCACTGCTTCTAATCTCTCTGGTCTTCAGACTAGCCCAGGTTCTTCAGCTTTAGGGTTTTTGCACCCCTTCCAGGAAAATTCCATCACAGTGGATGTCATCCAAGAGCTAGCAAGTCTCCAAATGTCCTCTGAATGGGCTCCTGAGTTTGAGAATGAATCAGAGGCTAGCTGACCAGTGACTACAAGGTCTTTGTGCTTGCTCCCAGCCCAGTGACTCAGCCCAAATTACAGATCATCCCCAGGTGACTGCCAAGGTCCCAGTGACCATTCTTAGAAATCTTGCTTCTTCTTTTTTGCCAGCCTCACCTGCACATTGTCTCTCTGGAGCAGCCTGCCTGTGCCTGATCCCTAACAACCACCCCTTACCCTGTCTACTTGTCACCTGTCACTAACAATTCCCACTATCTAAAGCCTTGTGTGACTACTGCCACAGCAGGGACAGGTAATCCACAGGCTTGGGAGCTGTCCTTTCTTGTGCAAAGCTCAGCTCTTATTTCTAGCTCATGGTAGCTCTTTGGACAACCAGCTTAATCCCTCTGTGCCTCAGTTTCCTCAAATGCAAGATGGAGGCCCTAATAGAAACTCCTGATTTGAAGGTCATGATGAGTACTATGCCACTCGGGAGGGGACTATTCCAGAAACAAATGTTACCGTACCTCAAGCAGAGTTTGAATGTAGGAGTTTGAAGAGCAGTTCTCTCTTGCTAAGCCTGGACTCACTTGTCTTTTCTCTGCTTAGTGTTTCCTCCGTGTAGTAACTGGGGTGATGGACTACATGGCAGCAAATTTCTCCAGTTTCTAGTGAGTAGCTGAACTCTGCTTTTTGTTTTGTTGTTGTTTTTCAAGACAGGGTGTCTCTGTGAAGCAGCTCTGGACGTCCTGGAACTTGCTTTGTAGACCAGTCTGACCTTGAACTCACAGAGATCCACCTACCTCTGCTCTCCAAGTGCTGGGATTAAAAGCGTGTGACACCATGCCCAGCTGAGGAGCTGAACTCGGAATCTGTTTCCATGACTCCACCATCCTATAATGGTGGCAGAGCGATGTTTCTCAACCTGAGGGTCTCTGCCCCTTTGACAAATCTCTAGCTCTAAAAAATATTTACATTGCTGTCCATATCAGTAGCAAAATTACAGTTATGAAGTAGTAATGAAAATAATTTCATGGCTGGGGGTCACCGCTATGTGAGGAGCTGTATTAAAGGGTCTCAGCATCAGGAGGGTTGAGAATCTGTCGGAGAGGGAGCTAAATGAAGTGAGGACTCCAGGGCTTTGGATTATATGCTGGGATCTGACTCATGTATTCGAAGACATACCAAATCTGACAGAGTTTTCACTGGTTGGGGTGAGGGGTGTGGGTGGGGACCTAGGGGAAGCCAGACTGTCAGGTCACTTGTCCAAGCGGAGTTGATTTAAACTAGACTCCTGGAGTGTTCGGAACAAGGAGGAGTTCCCTTTGCTGACTGCATAAGTCACTGCCCTCAACAACTAAAGTCCATGGGTGTTTCAGCACACTGGGATGTTTTTAACCACGTAATTATAACCGAGGACACTGTTGTTTAGATCTCTCATTAAAACATCATTAGAGACTGGAGAGATGGCTCAGTGGTTAAGAACACTAACTGCTCTTCTAGAGGACCTGGGTTCAATTCCCAGCACCCACATGGCTACTCACAACTGTCTGTCACTCCAGTTCCAGGGGTTCTGACACCTTCACACCAACGCACATATAATGAACCTAAATAAAATATTTAAAAAACAAAAAAAATCATTAGACAATCCCGTCTATCTCAGTTGCTACGTGTGGGGGGAAGGCCTTCTAGGTCCCAGATAAATCAATTTATAAATGATCTTTCTGTCTGAGAAGTTGTACCCATAAAATCTCAATACTATGGCCACCTAAACAAAACCTGCACAATGGCAACACCAGTGGACATGCCAATGTGAATAAGATAAATCTCACAAGGCCCCACCCTTACCTAGATGAAGACTTACAATCAATAGTTGCCTCTTGAGAGGGGGAGAATCAGTCTCCTCCAGGGGCAAATCCCCCAATAGTTGACCAATCCCAAGGAGTCAGTCCAGTCTTAAATACATTATATATATATATATATACATATATATATATGTGACATTAAATACACACACATATGTAGTGTGTGCATTAATAATAACTAAAGAGAAGAAGTTATGAATTATGGGAGTGGCGCATAGATGGGAGAAGTTGCAGGGAGAAATGATGTAAAACAGTGTACTCATGTATGAAATTCTCAATGAAACTTTTAATTTAAATTTAAAAAGTGAACTTTCTGAAAACTATTGGGGAAGGAACTCCAATTAGATTCGTTCTCTGACAGTTGGCTCTTTTTAGCCCTCTGGATGACGGGAGGTAATTTCTTATTTTAAAAAAAAAGTGGCCAACAACACAAGATGCTGTGTGGACAGGGACATCACTGTCCCCTGTGAATGTCCCCTCTGGGAGTGTCCCCTGATGCCGTTGGACTCAGCTCTGATGGACGCGGGAAACTCATACCCATTTGAACAGTAACTTGTAACTGACGGAAAGAAAAAAATAAAGCTTGACCGGAAATAGGGGACTCCCTACACAAAAGGAGGAAGTGTGGACACAATAAGAAATGGGACGAAGTTTTGCAGAGAGGAAACGGGTGCTGGCCACGTTGATAGGGAGACTAGAAAAGAAACGGCCCTAGATTACTCTACAGCTGGGGAAATAGATCCAACCGCCTCCTGCACAGGAGAGTGAGGCGGTGCCGGCCACACCTCTGGGGATAGCAGCCTGGGATTGGGCTCTGTACACACTGCATGCTGCTATGGGCTGCGGACACGCAAGAAGACCAGTCCTAGCCAAGTCTGGACTGAGAAAACAGGATGGCAGACCCTTCCCTGCTCCACACCAATGCCTCCTTCATGAACAGAATAAGACGCATTCATCCCAGCAAACTTGGAGCCAGCCAAACAGCACTCAGCCTTGGCTCTCCGCTGTTGCGTCTTAGCTGTTACATGAACCAAGTTGTTCCCCTCAAAGTAGCAGTTTCTTCTCTTGAAGATGGGAAAGAGATGCCCTTGCCTCATGTAAGGGATAAGAATGAACATATAAAGTCCCGTGCCTGGTGAACCTCAGCATGGATTTGATTATCATTACAGGTGTTCCTGCCTGTCACTGCAGAGGGGCTGGAGTGATTGGGACAGTAACACTGAACTTAAGGTGTCCAAACCACAGCATGGCAAGGACTCTGGCCCCAGCACCAGAGACAGACAGCATGGCATGGCATGGCAGGGTCTCTAAAGCAAATCAGAGCCCACTTAGAGAGTCCCTTTATTTCATCTGAGCATGGTGGAGGGCTCACAGTGAGAGCCTGAAGCCAGGCAGGAGGCAGGGAAGGGGGTGGGGAGCAGCTGTGTGGTGTCAGTACCTTAACACCCATACCCTTTGATGTTAACTCACTTCCCAGGTGAGAGATCCTGTCTGCCAAGTCCCAGTGGGTACCTGTCAGCATCTGCGAGGGAGGCTAGGTTCTGAGATTCTATTCTTACAAAAAAGTGGTTATAAAATACTGGTAAACAATAGTTGTGCAGAATGAACATGAAGGTCCTATAAATCCACTAGTGCCATAAGTGTGTATCCATACACGCCTTGCTCACATACATGCACACGTGTACTGATGGTTATGGATATAAAGATACTTGTGTGTGTGTGCACGTGCACAAATGTGTGTTTCTGTGTGCATAGTGTACATCTCTTCATTTCAGGTGCAATCATGGATCATTAGCAAGGAAGAGAGCTGCTGAATAAGAACACAAAGATGTGTGTGAGATTATTAAGAGTCAGAGAAACACAAATGGTGGCTACACTGATGGGCTGGCTTGTGCTTCCTAGACTGGAGGAGTTAGGTCATCCAGTAATGGAGGGAAGTCGAGCTATTAGAAAAAAAAACCCACGGGTTGAGTGAGTTCACACAGGGTTGATTAGCAGCACGTGGGGTCTAGCAAGGGACCACTTGGTTAAGACATAGCCATCAGCATGGACTTCAATAGAAACAGTGATGCAATCAAAATAAAACTGGAAAGATGAATGTCATTCAGGGATATAATATTGGATTAGCATCTTTGGAAGTCCCGGGTTCAAACCCTAATACTGCAAAACAATCACCCCACCCCTCATTATATATGTGTCAATTCATGAGTTCCTAATACTGTCCCTGAAATGATAATTGGTCCCTGTAAAGGGTGGCAATTATTACATAACAATTTAAGTGACTTGTGTATGTGTGTGGGATTAATTAAATGGGTGAGCCCAGGAAGGGGCTGGGAGGAGCTAGCAGACACAGACATATCATGTCCCAGGACATGGGATGCAAAGCTGCGGGAAGACCTGGGTTTTGAACTGGGCCTGTTAAGACTACAGTCCTCCTCAGGTGGGGAAGAAAGACCTTTAAGGTCACGGGCAGGACGGCCCAGTGCAGCTGGCACTGAGTAGCGGCTCTGGAATGCAAGGCATGTTTAGGGAAAACAGCTACAGCGCGGCATAAAGAACCCCCGGATGCCAGGTGCACCGCAGCGGGGTACTTGCGGGGTGGGGGTGCTCTAGATCCCTCTGTCTTTGGATCAGCTGTCCAGGCAGCGGCGGTGTGTGTGTCTTCCCCATCTGTCCTTTCCATCCCCCTGCAACGAAGCCGCTCTCACGCTGACCTGAGAAAGCTGCGTCTCTAGATGAACATCTGCTCCCGGAGACTGAGGCAACAGATCATCCGAGGCCCAGCCTTATTACCTCTCAATTTCAACACAAGAGTGAAGAAACCTAAGGACACACTTAGGGCACAGTAGGAGGGTCAGACAGGCCCCGCACTTCCACTTCCCCCGCATGCCGCTGTGGTGAAATCTCAGCACGTGTATTCAGCTCCTGGGTGCAGGCGGCGGAGGAACAGCTTGAAGCAAGTGATTCACCAGCTGAGCTCAGGCCGCAGGGCTCTCCCTGGCTGGGAGATTTCTTGACTTGCTGGAAACAGGTCTCACTGCCTTAGCTTCCTTTTAAGTTTCCTGCCATCCATCACCGGGATCTTCTGCCTTCAAAGTCAGATTCCAGGGATGTCTCCCTTTGACCTGCAAGGTCTGTCTAAGGGTTACACACATTCCTTTCCTCTCCCCTGCGTAGTTGACATTCCTCCTGAGATGCCCCTGCTCTAGGGAGAAGCACAGAGGACCACCACTCTCTAAAGTTTGCTCTTCAGAAATGGGCCTCGTCAATCCCTTTTCCTATGGTGAAAGGAAATACGTGACTGATAAACACACCAATAAAGCAAAATTTGAGTGTCTTCTTAACTGTGTTCTGAATATTGCCTTTTTACTTTCTAATAAAGACTGGTGGCCTTTCCATGACTGGTTGGACAATTTGAGCGCATTGTGTGAAACTCATGCCAACTCCGCCTAAGAACCTGATTTAAACATGCAAGAACTCAGACTGGCTGGGGGGACTGGCTCGCTGGCTCACTCAGTGACGAGCTTGCTATGAAAGCTCAAGGGACTGCGTGGGAATCCCTAGGACCTACAAACATTAAAAGCCAGGTGCAGCAGCAGACACCTGTAACCTAGGGAATGCAGACAGGAGGTCTCTGGGGACTCACTGCTCAACTAGCCTAGGCAAATGGATGAGCCTGAGGTCCAGAGAGAGACCCTGTCCCAAAGAAACAAGATGGCATTCCAATAAGGAAGGCATCCAGTGTCAACCTCCGACTGACACATATATTCACACCTGTGTGCACACGTACACACCTCCATTCCTTATGAATAATGAGGAAAATTATCTTCTCAAAACATTAAAATGAATTCTAAACTAATTAACCATCAACTATAAGAACAATTCAATCACCCAGTGCTACAAACACTAGGTTGTCACACTTTCCCCTTATTTAAATTGACTTTCCAGCCAGTCTGAAAATTCACAGCAGTGCCCAGTCTGCACAGAAGCTCTCGCTGGGATTATTGGCTCTGAGCCAGGCTTTCTACCCCTTCCTACGATTTTTGTGCTCTATTTCGAGCAGATTGGAGTGTCCACCACTCAGCCTTAAAAAGCCCTGAGACAGAAATGAAAATGCAAAGCATGATAATATATCGGAGCATTGAAGTAGCCAGTTAATACCCCTGGAGTCACGAGAAACTCATCTGTGAGGAGCTGCAGCTTCATGGAGTGGGGAGATTCGCCTCTTGGGCAAGTCGTTAGCACATCCAGACCATGTCGAGTTCAAACTTGGCTGTGATATAGCAGCAAGCCTGCTGTCTTTCTGGAATGAATGCACAGGATATTCCTGCTTCTGTGTGCCACCCACTAGCAATGTGGACCTGGGCTCCTGTCTGCCCTCACACTTTAGAAGCGACTAGCACCCATAGGGCCCTAACAGATCTCAGAGGCTGAGGATGGTCTAGACAAGCCGGAAGCTCTCGGGAAGGAAAGGCACCTGGACCTGACAATGAACTTCTGACTGAACGTCTCTCAGTGTTTTGTAAGAAGTTCCCAAGTGCTCCTGGCATCAGGGCCTTTGGGAGAAAAGGTCTGGGCACCGATCATTCATCTGGGGACCACCTGACCACTAAGCCCTGAATTGAGTGGATTTCGGTTTCAGGCGGAAGAATGGAATGAGCAAAGACCAACTACATTTTGACCTGTTGTGGCTTTCAGTATAATGGCCAAATCAGTATTGCATCTTAATTTAACTCATTTCTATTAATCTGTATATCACCACATGTCTGTGGCTTACTGGGTAAAGTTCCAGCGACTGTCTCTGGCAGGGCTACATGGCTTCTCCCTGCATTTCTTTCTCCCAGCATTTCGTTTAGTTTTCCCCACCTAGCTCTACTTTACTAAGCCATTGTCCAAAACAAATTCTTTACTAACCAATGGTATTCACAGCATACAGAGGGGAATCCCACATCAAGCTGGCTTTTTGAAGCTCATTCCATGTCTTGAGATGCCTTGTTCAGCCTTAATGTTATGGGGAGGTGCTTGGTCCTGCCTCAACTGAATGTTGGCTTCCCATGGGAGGACTTACTCTTTCTGAGGAGTGGATGGGGATAGGTTGGGGGGAAGTGGGAGAGAACAGGAGGAGGGAAGGGAGAGAGAACTATGTAGGAGGTCCTTCTGTATTTGTGTTGCTTTCATTGGTTGAATAAAGAAACTGCCTTGGCCTTTTGATAGGGCAGAACTTAGGCGGGGAAAAGAGAACTGAATGCCGGGAGAAGGAAGGAAGGCAGAGAGAGCCGCCATGGAGCCAGCCGCCAGGTCAGACATGCTGAATCTTTCCCGTTAAGTCATGACCTCATGGTGACATACAGATTATTAGAAATGGGTTGAATCAAGATGTGAGAGTTAGCCAATAAGAGGTTAGAGCTTATGGGCCAAGCAGTAATTTAATTAATATAATTTCTGTGTGGTTATTTCAGGGATTAAGCTAGCCGGGTGGCAGGACACAGCCCACTCCTCCTGCAACAACTGTGGTTGGTATATAAAATGAATTAGATAAATAAATAAATAAATGTAGCTGGAGGTTTCTCTCCTGCTCGCCAGCTCCCGGATAACCACTCTGAAGCTTAATATCAATTATAATTGCTTGGTCAATGGGTCAGGCTTCTTACTGGCTAGTTCTTACATATAAATTAGTCCATTTCTAATAATCTGTATATCACCACGTGCCCTATGGCTTACCGGTTAATGTTCTGGCATCTTACTCCTCTGGAGGCTGCTGGCATCTCTCCGACTCTCTCTTCTTTCTCCCTGTATCTCTGTTTGGATTTCCTACCTAGCTATATTCTCTCTGGCTTTTGACCAAATCAGCTTCTTTATTAACCAAAGGCAATAAAGCATATTCACAGCATACAGAGACATCTCACATCAAATAAATAAACAAGTGTGGCTATAGTAGCCTTGGGGGTATCTTGCCATGCTCGTCATTGTTGTGGTTTGTCATAAGATCCATAGCTGGGCGGGACTATTCGTCAGTTTTCTTCCCAAGGCTTCACCCCTTGATGAAGACTATAAGTAACCAAAGTTGCTGAGAGAGGGGGAATCAGTGTTCTCCTAGGACAAGTGCCTCCATTAGACCAGTCCTAAGTGCTCAGCCCTAAACACATATCCAGACACACAAGCAGCACTAATGAGACTCAGGAGGCTATATTTGTCAATAATTAAAGACAAGATCATGAATTTCAGAGAGTGGGGAGGAACTGGACAGGGGAGGGGAAGGGATAGAAATGAAGTAAATACTGTATTCAAGTAAGAAATTATTTTTTAAAAAATACTTTGCTTAAATTTTAAAAAGAAAAGAAAAGAACCCAGGCATGGTGGCATGTGCCTGATCTCAATATTCAGGAGGCAGAAGCAAAACCCTAAGGAGAAGGAGGAGGAGAAGGAGGACAGGACTCTGTTAAATGGAGACATGTTCCTGTGGCTGCCAGACTGAAGGAGGAACCTGTAGCTTCCGCAGTGATCCCCGGCATGGCTGGTATGAGATGGTCTCCTTGCACTCACTTTATTGTGGCAGAGGAAGGTGTGTGGACTCAATGACTAGTATTTTCACAACAGGAAGGAAAAAGAGGACATAGTAACATAAACATTACAATAACTTTGTTTTTTTTTTGTTTGTTTGTTTTTTGTTTTTTTTCCAGACAGGATTTCTCTGTGTAGCCCTGGCTGTCCTGGAACTCACTCTGTAGACCAGGCTGTCCTCAAACTTAGATCTACCTGCTCAGCCTCCCAAGAGCTGAGAAAGGCACTTGCTGCTACTGCCTGGCTTACGATAACTTCGTACTGCAAAAGCTTCCATTTTGTTCTCTGTGGAGGTGTAGGACATTCCAGGAGACTGGATGGGGACCAGTTCAGGGTAACCTGATGGGAGAGGAACTTATCCCCGCAGCAAGATGATACCCAGACTCCTAGATGTTAGCCAGGGAAATCATTGTGTGTGAACGCAATCTGAATTGCTGGTTTCCTGGTTTACGGTTAGATCCTGGGCCAAGTCCTATATGGCCTCGTATATAATCTCCCTGGCACCGCTCACGGGTACCAACAGTCTTGACTGAGGCGCCTGAGAGGGGACCCCAGCAATCAGCCATGGGGATGGCAGATCCCCAGTCTGTCAGCTGCTGACAGAGATGACCCCAAAGCCACCAGTCAAGATGTTAATGAATAAAGGACTGAGAATAAAGTGGCCTAATCTTTGGCAGGGTCTTCCATCTCAGGGCTAGTGCCGGCGGTAGAGACAGATGGGAAGTGGCCAGCACCATCTATGAATTAATTAGCACTGTACACTGAACACCAGACAAACGAAAGACTGAGGAAATGTCACAATATTGTGTTGCTAATGTGATAAATGACTCAGATGGAATGCTAAACATGTTAAGACGGCCATGACAGTTAATGTGTTTTACCACTGTATAGCTATCCCCGGAGTGATTTAATTTGGGCTCAAAATAATACTTTAAACAGAAGAGAAGGAAGGAAGATTGAGTCACTCTGTGCTTTACAAGAATATTAAATGCAATCACGATGTAATTTGGTTTTGCCATGGATCAAGCACATTTTCTTCTGTTAGTGGCATGGCCTCAGATGCGCTAGGGCTCCAGTAAGGAGAGCATACAGTTTACCTTACTGAACAAATTATTACAGACGACTCAAAGATAAGGAAGGGACAACCGCAAAGACGTTAAGATGAAGTTAAATGAAGGTAACCAATCTGTGTTGATAAAGAGTGGACTTGCCCAAGTGTTGTGATTGATGACAAAATGCAGCTAGCTGAGCAAAGGGCTTTAAGATCAACTGTCTTGTTATGCAAAACAAAACAAGAACCCAAACTCGAAGCAAATAAGAAAAGAGGAATTTATGAACCAAGCTGGAACGTGGGTCCCACTAAATGGGGAGAAGGTGTCGCCTCATTTCTTAGAACAACTTAGGGAGTTTTTGTCTTTCTCAGTAGAATATAATAGGGGTGTTGATTTTCTGTGCAGCGGTTGCATGCTAAGTTCTCACTATGTATTTACCGGTTGAGACACCAAATGGCAGGAAAGGCCAGGAGTCCTTGACAAAAGCTCTGGTGTAATTTGCAAGTAGAATTAAGATGGTTCCGAGCACTAGCCCTTCTGGGCTCACGGCTTTGGAAAAGAGACCTCGGCTGGGAACTGGAGCTGCAGCAGGTTGCTGCCACCCACATCCCCCCCTCCTGCTTCATGGTTGCTGGCGCCCACAAGAAGCAGCAGAAACCAATTCTCTCTCCTCTCACTGTGGAGACATCTGTGGTGAGGAAGAGGGCACAGGGCGAGGACTGTGGCACGCTGTGGACGTGTCTGCTTGGTAGTGTTGTTACTGTTGCTTGAGCAAGGTCTTACTATGAAGCTCAGGTTAGCCCTGAGCTTGCTTATGCAGCCAGAACTAGCCTTGAATTCTTGATCTTCCTGGCTCAGCTTCTTGGATTATAGATATGGACCATCAGTCTCAGCTCTGCTGTGGACAGGTTTGAACACAGTGGAGTGGTACCATTATGAAGCCATTTGTGCTGGTGATTTTCTCATGACTATAACCAAATATCTGTCAAGAAGCAGGTTAAGGGATGAGGGATTCATTTTGGCTCACGGTTCAGTGGTCTTGTCCGTCACGGGGGAGGAGACATGGGGGCAGGAGTTTGGGGCAACTGGTCACAGCCAGGAAATAGAGAAAGGAAATGCTGATGCTCAACTTGCCCTTTCCATTATCTTCGGTCGAGGACCCCAACCCATGGGGTGGAGCTGTCCGCATTTGTGTTAAATCTTCCCACCTTTATTAACCCCACCTGGAAAGGTCCTCGCAAACAAGTCCACAACTTGCCTCTAGGTCTAGAGTCTATCAAGTTTCAAGTTGACTGTACTTATTATAACCCTCACATCGTTCTTTGATTTCAACATGACCTTTTCAGATTCTACTCTGGACTCTGGAAAAGGCCCTCAGTGTACCTGATCCTCCATCGTATTCCATAAAACAGCTAATAAAGTAAACAACTAAGCAAAAGAAGTTCAGTAAAGGAGACTATACATGGAGCTGTGTGGGGTGACATCTAGAAGATTGCATTTGGAAGAATACAAAGACGTTTGCAAGCTAAATTAAAATGTAGACGGAATGTCCAATGTTTTGAGATATTTGATAACACTGTGTAAAGATATCTCACTGTGATTGGTTTAATAAAAAAGCTCAACGGCCAATAGCTAGGCAGGATTTCCAGGCACAGAGGATGCTGGGAAGAAGAAGGGCAGAGACTTGAGGAGATATGAAAGAGTCAGGAAAGCAGGATGGACAGAATGTAGATGAGGTAAACTAGCCCTGGGGACCGCACATAGATGAATAAATATGGGTTCATTTAAGTTATAAGAGCTAGCTAAAAACCAAACCAAACCAAAAAACAAGCCTAAGCTATCAGCAGAGCCTTTATAATTAATAATAAATTTGAGTTATTATAGGGGTGCCAGTGTGTAGGGGAGACCCAGCCAATCACCTTGCTAGCAGGGGGCGGGGTCCCCCGAGGATATTTTCTACTTATAAAGATTGCGGGGGCATGCTCCCAGCCGCCCCTTCTACTTTCCTATTCTCTGCTGGAACTTCGGTTCTGTGAGTCTTTCCCTAATTAAAGCTGAATATTTTATTATAATTTCCGTCTTCCGTTCATTTACACCGCAACACCAGTGGTCTGGCAAAAAGGTCCAAGTAAGTTCCAGGCACAAAGAAGAGCCCGTGTAAAGGTCCCCCAAAGAAAGGGTCATAGGAACCCAGAGATAAAACTGGAGGAAGAAAGGACTGGGGAGAACAATAAAATGAACCAGGATGGAGGGGAATCCAGGTCATCCCCAGCCCTGGTCAGGAATTGGGATTTTGTTTGCGTTCTTTAGATCTACCAAGTTTACCAAGCAGATTGCTCTGACTTCATCCCAATGTTCCACAAATGGCTACAATGGGCTTCCATTTCAATGGCAAGGCGAGAATGGAGTCCAGGGGGCCAGATAGGAAGCCTTACTAGGGTCTTGGTACTGATCTGTTGTGCCTCCAGCCAAGACAGGGATGGTGGAGATGGTTGGAAATGGTGTTGTGAATAGTTTGGAGGAAAAGGTGGCAGGGTCTCCTAATAACAGAATGTGGTGAGTGAGAAAAGAAGCCATGAGTGTAGGCGAAGGAGCAGACACATGGGGCGGCCGCAGCGGCTGTCTGGGTAATACCAAACTTGAGATTGCTGTGGCTTCTGGGGAGGCATCAAGAGTGTAGACAAACACTGGTCTGAAGTTCTGGGGCCGTGTCAGGGCTAGAGATAAGGGGAAAATGTGGGCCCGGCCAGATGACTCAGCAGACAATGTCACTTTCCACATCTGATGGATGACCTGAGTTTGATCTCAGCCGTCCACACAGTGGAGGGAGACGATCAACTCCCCAAGTTGTCTTCAACTTCCGTTTGAATGTACTGGTATGCACAAGTCCCCACCCCACACCTGCACACAAACAGACAGGCAAACAAACAACAAAGAAACAAGCTGGAGCTGGGGTTTTAAGTGCTCGTGAGTCACCCCATGTGGGTGCTGGTAACTAAGATCCTGCTGAACAGTATACGCTCTTAACCACTGAGCCATCTTGCTACTCCCCTTTCAACAGCTCTTGAAGCCCTGTGGGGAATTTGGGTTTCTACAAGTGCACTGTTATTCAGGGCGGTGACCTTGACTAGAGAAGAATGCCGCCTCTAGTAGGAAGCCATCAACCCTTCCCTCCATCTGTCCTGTCTGTTCCCCATCCAGCATCCACCATCCTCTATATGCCCCCCACAGCATGAACCTAAACACGAGCTCTGTTGCTTGAACATCTGAGTTTCTTTATATGGAGTGTACCGAAATAATAAGATTGCTTCCCCAGAAGTGGACCGTCCAAAGGGGAAAGAGATGGCACAGCCAGCTTGAAGACAATTATGAGCAAGCGTTCAGGGCATTCTTCTTCCGTGGAAAAGGTTAACGCTTCTGCAAGTACTGGGAAACGAATTTCCATGTCGTGGCGTTTTGCAAAGTCATTATGCCTCTGGCCGCGTTAAATGCCTGCCTGTGACTGCGCTACAGCCTTAAGCACACAGCGGAGGAAAATAGGAGCTGGGGCCTAAATACAGAGCCTTGCTAGAAATTAAGGTCTAGGGAAATGACACCTTTCATTGTGTTTTCAGAATCTTCCCAAGCAGTGTGGATAACAATGAAAACAAAGCTGATATAGACAGAAAGGTTGTCCACACAAGAGGGCCCATCATAGTGTCATCTGAGATGGCAACAAAACAAAGAGAATAAGAAAATCATATAAAAATGGGAACTGGAAAACTTACAACTCAGAGATATATTGACATATAATGCATGCGGAGGACTTGGGAGAATTTTAGGTTATAGGGAAAATACTTATTATGCCGTTGTATTTAATCCCTTAAACATAGACATTGAAATGATTGATTGAATAAATAGATGTCAGGAAACAAACATCTAGTGAAAAATTACGTATGTGAGACGCGAAGTGACTGTCTCAATTAGGTTACTATCGCTGTGAGAAAACCCTATGACCAAAAGCAGCTTGGGGAAGAAACGGTTTATTTCAGCTTACACGCCCACGTCACAGTCCGTCAATGAAGGAGGGCAGGGCAGGAACTCGAGGCAGGAAGCTGGAGGCAGGAACTGAAAGGAAAGTCAGCCAACTGTATTCAGTGGTAAGCACATCTCAAAATCCCTCATGAATCATCCGGCTAGCTCAGTAGTTCTCAACCTGTGGGTCACGACCCCCAAAAGACCTCCAGAAATCAGAGATATTTACTTTACAATTCCCGGCCATAGCGAAATCACAGTTATGAGGTAGCAAGGAAAATAATTTTATGATTGGGGGGGTCACTACAAAATGAAGAACTCTATGAATGGGTTGAAGCATGGGGAAGACAGAGAACCACGGCTGGAGGTGGTGTTTGGCTACGTGGTCTTGCCAATTATGCACACAAACAAACAAACAGAAATGCTTAGTCAGGTAGGGTGTGGCGAGTCCTCAGAAACACAGCCTCGGACCAGAGAAAAAGGAGAGAGGAGGGGTGGGTGGCGGGAGGGAAGTAGGATCCAGAAATAATGGACCCGCCCAGCTGGGGAGCAATAAGCTGCTCCCTCCTGTGAACCTCAGTCCCCACAGCCCAGTCCTGAGTTAAACTGATCCCCCCCCCCCCCCCCGACAACAGAAAAACCTGGTGCTAGCCTGTTTGCAGTCCCAGAACTCAGTGGACAGGACACACTTGGTGGAAAAGGTCAGCACTGGAACAGAACAGGACAGAAGGCTTGCACATGGAGGCTTCATGGCTGAAGGACTCAGTGTGAGCATCTGAAATATCAAGGGCCAGCAGCAGAGGGCCACTAATTTCACGATGCTTCTTTGAAGGTCCCTTGAGCCCTTCAGCAATTCTCTCTTCCCTCCAGAGATGTCTGTCCCTGCTTTGCTTCAGAGCTGAGCAGCAGGGCTCTCCAATGGCTTCCACAAGCACAATTTTCACTCTAGTTTTTGATGTGATCACCTTGGGGATGCTCACACTCAGGCAGTCCCGGGGTAGGAAAACTTAGCAATAAAACCAACATTAGGCCAGAGGGATGTGTTAAATTGCAAATGGGAGCACACTCCAGCTTGCAATGGCTTTAGCAATAGGACGTTAATTTTCTCCCATGAAATGAATGCCAAGGTAGATAGAGTGAGCTGGAAGATTCTAGCAGGGCATGCCCCCCATCTTATGCAACGCTTGGAAAGAAAAAAATTCCACGGGGCACAAGATAAAGACTGATGGGACCACTGTTTTATGGCAAACTCAATTGCTAGTGATCATAAACACTGGGCCACAGGGGAGCACAGTAAGCGGGAGTGTGAAGCAGAGAGACACGCGAGTGTTTAGTGGATGACAGCATGCACAGAAGGGCAGAGGGGGTGCCTAAGAATCATGATAAGCTACTCAAGGGGCATGAAACATGGGCTGGGATGATACCTCATGGAAACTAAAGGCTCAGATAGAACCAGCAGAGTGGATAGATAGGTAGACAGACAGATGATAGACATCTATAGATAGGTATACAGATAGATGGATGAATAGATAGATAGATAGATAGATAGATAGATAGATAGATAGATAGATAGATAGATAGATGATAGATAGATAGATAGATAGATAGATAGATAGATAGATAGATAGATATGAAAAGATAGGTGATAGATAAAAGACACATAGGTTGATAATAGATAAATTGCTAGGTGAGAGCTATAAAGCTGGATAATACATATATAGAGAGATAGATAATAGATCAATCTAGACATGAAAAATATAAAGATAGAAAATAGATTATTGCTAGGTAGAGAAATGATAAGTAGATTATATTGAGACAGATGATACAGAGATTATAGAAACAGATAATAAAGAGAGAAAACAGATGACTGGGCCTCTGTTAGGAGAATTGAGAATTGCCAAAGTCCTGTGACTGGTTGTCTACAAGCAAGAAAACCTGGGTTGCCAGTTGCTTGCCTAGACTAGAAGGTGGAAATTCTAGGTTCAAAGGCTGTGGCCTCTGGAGTTTCAGTGTCCAGGGACAGGAGGAACAGAATGTCACTCCCACTCCCTCTGGTTTTGCACCTTCCCTGGAAACACCCTCAGAGACACACCCCATTTAATGTTTCAGTAGGTTTCTAGGTATTCCTTAATCCAGTCAGGTTGACACCTACAATTAACGATTACACCTATATCCATCTCAGGAGGCATTTCTGGGGTCTGTCTGAAACGGGGGTATTTACGATGGCTTCCTTCTTCCTTTCTACTTACCTGCGCAGTTTTTCCTGGACTGAAGTGAAGTGGAGCCCAGTTCACACGTAAGCAGGCAGTCTCGACACTGACACACCAGTGGCCCACATTAGCACTCAGGGAACCGGTGAGTAAGCCAGCAATGCTTTTCCCCAAGCTTCTGTGGAGCGTGATTTTCCTGTAACCACCACTAGTAAAGTGCAAAGGGTAATTATTTCGGGAAGGAAAAATGTGGACATCCAAAATGGGACACTTGGGTATGCTTCCCCAAGCTCTGTTACGGCATGGCTTTCGTCTGAGCTCACCACTTACAGAGAGCACTCCGGCACGTGACTCTTGATGTTGACATTGGTGGAGCATGTGGCTGGGAACTGTCTGTTCTTAAGAGCTTATTAAGTCCTTCAAAATTTGAACTGAGGAATTCCATAATCGCCAACTCCAGTAACTGAAAGATTAGCCACTGTTTCTGCTTAAATATGAATCTGAAGGAGGTCGTTCATTTGTGCTGGGGAGGAACCCAGGGCCTCTCAGATGTTAAATGTACCCTGGGACGCTGGGCCGCCTTGTTCTAATTTAAAGAGTTGACATTGGAGCATTTATTTACTCATCCCAAATTCAAAGAAGTGTGAAAAAAAAAAAACTGCACAGTGTTGAGGATTTTAGAAACCATGGAAACCACAAAAACAAACTGAGAAATCATTAGGGAAGGAAGAAAGCCCCCAGTGAAGGGGAAATTAAGCTTTACTTTGATGAAGATGGCAGAGATTCCCAGCAACAGAACGGGGTCATCAAAATGGGGAGAGCTGCGACAACAGCCTCATCACGTGAGAAGGCTGGGGGGGGGGCGGGAGTCTTATTCAACAGGGATCCAGGCTATTGGGGAAGGTGGCCAGCATGTTAAATAAGTACCACTGTGTTGCCATGGCTTGACAGAATGATGCCCACCAAGATGCCATAATCCTGGGATTCTGCAAATGTGTCCTGTCACACAGTAAAGGGGAGCGGATGCTGATAGAATATGGAAGTTGCCAACAGTTGACTTTAAAATGGGGGAAGTCGTCCTGGATTTTCCAGATGTGGCCGGCTCAATCGTGGGGTTCTCAAATGCGGAAGAGGGAGGAGGAAGAGAAAAATCCCAGTGGCAGGGTAAGAAAATGAGGCACGCTGCAGGCACGGGCCTTGATGAGGTAAATGGCTGGAAACCAGATTCTCCCCTGAAATGCACACAGCCCTGCTGACTCCTCTGCTGCAGGCCAGTGAGATCATGCCAGACTCGGGACTTTCAGCATTGCCCAGAGCTCTGTGGTGCCTTAAGCTTCCATATTTAAGCCAATTGTTACAGCAGCAGTAGAAAATTAATGGCCATGTGTCTGAGAGTGGGACTGGGCTTAACTGGCTCTTGCTTAGAGTTCCAGAATGCAGGGCTGCAGCAAGCCTTAACTGCAGAGTGAGGTTCTCTCTCCCTCTCTCCCTCTCTCCCTCTCTCCCTCTCTCCCTCTCTCCCTCTCTCCCTCTCTCCCTCTCTCCCTCTCTCTCTCTCTCTCTCTCTCTCTCTCTCTCTCTCTCTCTCTCTCTCCCCCTCTCTCTCTCCACCAGGGTCCACAGAATGATTCAGTGGTGTTAAGGTGCTTGTTGCTGACTCCCAAATGTTCTAACCTCCTGGCACATAGGCACACACACACATGCGCACACACACACACACACACACAATCTTAAAGGTCTTTCCTAGGGTTGGGAGTCCGTCAAACTCCTCTGTTCTCCATGTTTTGGAATTAATGCAGTTGGAGGCTGAATTCTCAGGGAGGTGGGTCTCCCTGTTAGCTACCTCTACCCTCTTGTATGCTGCACTTTGCCGGTGGGGTGTCCATGGGCACCTCACCCTGGACTGTAAGCTCCATCAGGACAGGAAATACGTTTGCCTTAGCTTCAGGATCAAGGACATCATGCAACCTATTACAAGGGCTTAATGTGTGTTTATGGGATGGGTACTCCAGAATCAAAGATATCCTATTGTAACAAATGGAAGTGGGGGTGTCGGCAAAAAGAACTGGATGGCCATTTTGCCCTTTAAAGAGCAAAAGGATGAATGAACCAGACTTCAGCTCTTCCCTTCCTACAGAAATGGACGTCTGCACTCAGAGGAAACACTCAGTGGAGCAGATGGGGACTGCTAACTTATTTTCACATCACATTCCCACACGTAATAATAATTGCTCAGAATTTGCAATAGCATCTGTTCACGTCTGAATTGAGCCTGGGCCTCCATTCATGCGAGTGGCGTTTAAATAAGAGGATGGAGATCGTAGGCAGAGGCTGAGCATGGTGTCAGTCGCGTCAACCCACATATCTGACAACATGGCCATGGAGAGCTCTCAGCAGGGCAGGAAAAAAAAGCATGAAATATCTGAGTTTGTTAATGATTTTTTTTTTTTTGGCAACTTGATTGAAGGTCAACTTTGCAGTTGGCCATGCCATGTTCAGTGTGAACAAGGTAGCCATGTCCACTTGCACTACAAAGTATTACCCTGGGAGAAACAGAGAGTCAACGACCAGTAGCTGGGCAGGAGAGAGAGAGGCAGGGCTGGCAGGCAGAAAGAATAAATAGGAGAAATCTAGGCTCGGGAGAAGGAGAGGAGAGAGGAGAGAACAGGGGAGACCCTGGGGGCCAGAAACCAGGCACTAGTCAGTCAGACAGAGACAGCAGGAAAGTAAGATATACAGAAAGAAAAGATAAAGAACCCTGAGGCAAAACTTAGATAAAGAGAAACAGGTTAACTTATAAGAGCTAGCATGAAGTGAGCATAAGATAAGGCTAAGTATTCATAACTAATATTAAATGTCTGTGTCATGGTTTGGGAGCTGGTTGGTGTCCTCCCCTCCCCCCCAAAAAAGCCTGCTACATATGAGACCTCACAGCCTGCCTCCACCGTGACACACTTCTTCCAACAAGGCCATACCTACTCTAATAAAGCCATACTATCCAATAATGCTGTTCACTTTGGTGGCCATTTTCTTTCAAACCACTACAGACCCCTATTCATATAGGCAAATGAGCCATATCTACCAGACAATGAACACTGCCTATGTTCAAAACCAGCTCATGTGGCTGAGTCTAGCTCCCGTCATTAGGACACACCTACCCATGATGGAGACCACACAGGAGCAGCAGATGCTAGGATGAGGGGTGCTGGTCACGTAAGAGGCTCTACACAGACCTTGGTCAAAATCTCACTGGTTGTGGTGGGAAGGTGTTAAATGTGAGTACAGGGTTATAACAAGAACAGACTGAATATCACAGGTCATCCAAGGAAGGTTCTTACGGCAGCTGAGTATTGCCATGAGTAAGGCCAGACCATGAGTGACCAGAAGCCATGGCCCAAAAATAGAAAAGCTGGGCCACCTGAGGTGGTCTCTACCCCTTGGTTATATGGGGACCACAGCCCAGCCAAGGAGGCAGGAGGGCCAATCTGCTGCCCAGTGAGGATCAGGGAGCCTTTGAAACCATGGTACAGGAAAGTCCCCAAGGGGCCGCCTCTTTAACGCTCATCCCTGGACTTCCATCCTCTTGGGTGCTTTCGTGTCAAGTGAGGGCACCCAGTCTGTCTGCTTATGCCAGTAAAGGAGGAAGAGTGCCCTGCGGTCTGGCCTGTAGAATTGTCTCCCTTGCTTCAGAAAAAAAAAAAATCTTCCTTCGAGTCACATTTGAGGGACTTCCTGCTCTGCCCAGAAAAGAAGACACGCAGCAGCAGACATACGGCAGCATCAAGATCTAGATGGCAATGTGAGGTGCCCCCATCCCACCCCCTTTGCGCGGTACCACCCTGACCATCACTTTTCTAGGATGAAGAACTCCACCCTCCAGCAAAAGCCACTTCCTCAGAGGTTGAGGCCTGCTGGGTGGGGTTGGGGGCAGAGAGGAGGAAGTGGGTGGGAGTTGAACAAAGGAAGTTGACCACCCCCATCTCAGAGCTTTCTCATTGTCAGGGCGGGAACCTGCGCTTGGGGGTGACCTGGAGACTTGTGGGGAAGCATGAAAGTGATGACATTGGCAGAGATAAAGTGACAACGAGCTCAAGATGTGCAACCTTGCTTCCCCACAAAGATCTCAAGAAGAAGAAAGAAAACCCGGTTAGAGGAAGTGGTTTGTTTTTAACCCCATCAGCCCCATTGAACCTCAGGCCTCTAAGAGCCCTGGCAAGTTTCAAGGTGCAATGGAGGCCCTGGGAAATGGCCTTGGGAAAGGGCTCTGGGCTCTGGTCTGAGCTGTCACTTGCCATCTGGAGTGTGTGGAGTGTTGCATCACCAACCCCACTGAGATGAAGCTCCTCACTTAAGCAGGCAGGTTTCTCCACCCTGGAGTCCCCAGAACTTTCCAGAAGTAGCAAGAAATGGAAAGTAGCCAGTCTTTCCTGTCCTCTGAATGATCAGCGTTTCCTCTTCTGCTTTCCCAGGAAGCAGGGTGCTGGAGTTGCTGGGGACAGCTTTCAGAAGAGAGGTAAAGGGTTGCCCTCCTGCTCCAGGGTGTGGTCAAGTTCAAAGAATGCCTTTCCCTGAGCCTCTGGGATCAGTCTGGAGTGGAGCACCTCCTCTGCCTGCAGCAGAGAGGAAATGGCTCTTGATAACACGGTGCAGCCGTAGCCACCAACGATTGTTCAGAAGGTGAGCGAGCTGATTCACACTAGGGCTAGAGCCAACTGCCCACCCCTCTGTCAACATCTCTCTTTGGCTGTCTCCCCAGATACTTTTCCTTCTGGGTGTCAGTCCCCATCAGGCTGCCCTGGGCCGCCATCTGGCAGCCATAGACTCCCTGTGACAGGTTGCTCCCACCGGTGCTCCTCGAGCCCATCACCCAGGGGAACGTTACTCTCCCGTGTGCAGTACTTCTACTACATCCGAGAAGCGTCGTGGGACTACAGAGAGCTGAGGTGTGATGGCGCTAACTGCAGCAGATCTTTCCGAGGGCTCAGACATCCTCAAGGCCATCAAATTGCCACCCCCGACACATACACACCTTGCTCTGCCTCCCTCCCTCTACCCCCAATGCCCCTGCTTCTCTGTTTTCTAGCCTGGCAGCTTCCTCTGCACCTTAAGAGTTGGTGTGTACTCCCAATGCCTTTTGGGGTTTTTTTCGTTTGTTTGGTTTTGGTTTTTGTTTTTCATAAACTTGAGTTAGTATAAAGAACAGCTATTCAATAAACCCAGCTCGGAATCACTCAGTCAACGCTTCCAGAGATGGGGAGAGAAACAGGCTGCTAGATAGAGTCATCCAATCAATTAGGTCTTTTCTGGGAGCTGCAGACTTCACCCCTGCCAGACTCGCTAGAGCTAACCACTTCCACCATTCAATGTCCCCTGTGACGTACACAAAGAATGTATTGCCAAACTCTTCCATAGCCTTGCCCAGCAGCCATAGCCCCCAAAGAGCAATCTTTTTCTACTTGGTGGAGATCAAACTGCTGTTCAAATTCTATTTGCTGTATTTTTGATCTTGTGTGTTTGAGTTGTGTGTGTGTGTGTGTGTGTGTGTGTGGTGATGTACATGTAGAGACCAGAAATCAATGGTGTTTGTCTTCCTTTCCACCTTGGGTTTTGAGTCAGAGTCTCTCATTGAACTTGGAGCTCTCCGATCAGGCAAAGCTGACGGGCCAGCAAGCCCCGGGGATCCTCCTGTGTGTGCCTTCCCAGCCCTGGGACAGCATGTATTTTTCACCTGGGTGCTCATGGTTTGATATTTTGTCACAGACCAGAATAGTACCTGTCTCCTCCTTTCAGAGGACAGACTGCAAGGGCAAAGATTGATTGACTGACTGATTGATTGACAGATTGATTGATTCATTTTGAGGCAGGGTTTCGTTGTGTATCTCTGGCTGTCCTAGAACTCACTCTGTAGGCCAGACTGGCCTCAAATTCACTGAGATCCACCTGCCTCTGCCTCCCAAGTGCTGGGATTAAAGACATGCACCACCACCACCTGGCTAAGGATTTATTTTTATTGACAGATGAATCCTAGCATCTAGAGCCACCCCTGGAATAGTCCACAATGGACTGTGAGTCTTGAGCCAGGAACCAGAATAAATCTTCCCTTCTAAGTTGTTTCTTGTCAGGTCATTCGGTCACAGCAATGAGGAGAGTGGCTAATGTCCCCATGGTGGGTATCCAGTGGCCATCTAGTAGCTCTTTGTGGGCCACAGCTGGTAGAACAGGACGAGGGAAGTCTTCATCAAGACACTTCAGCCTGCTTTTCTAACAGGGACTTGTCAACACTCCGAACCTCTACTTGTCCAGCAGATGGTGGATCAGGCTGCCTGGCAGCCTCCATCCTTCCGAAATCAAGTGTCGGGAGACTACTCCCTTTGGGCTTTCTTTAGAACAAAGGCAGTTTTCACAATGGCTCTCATCCCCCATTTGGACTCTCTCGGTCTTTTATAAACCAAGCGCCCTTCTACAGCAGGGCTCCCAAGCCCTGAGTGGAAACTGTTCTGTTCCTGCACGTGCACGGCAGCTCTCATGTGGGGCACCTGCTTTTCTGGGACAGTTGCCCTTTGGAATCAAGCGACTTCCTCATTGTGAGCCTATTTCTGGACAAAGAAGAGGGGAGCTGGTTGGGAAGCTAAATGCTCCCCCACATCCTCCAGCTGCCCAGCAGCCCCATTTAGAAACCCACTTTGGCTCAGGGAGGCTACATGGCCCCAAGGAGTGAGGACAATGCACAGTGCCCCCCCCCCCCACCTCCTGATCAGTGTTAGCTGATCAGACCTTGGGCAACAGAATGTTTGGGAGGCATGCTTGAGCTTACCCTCTGCCACGAGCAGGATGGTCTAGACTGTCTACTCTCTTGGCATCTACCCCAGCAATCAAGGCCACCCTTTTTGTCTACCTGGGTCGTAGCAAGTCAATTTACCTGTATGACTTCCCCCAAGGGCCACTCTCTGGACACCCCCCACTTACAACACTGTGAAAGCTATTGAGAGATAATGTTTTTAAAGTAAGCTGGTGCACATCTTCTACCCCAGCACCCCGAAGTAAGAGGCAGGTGGACTTTGGCGGAATTCAAGGCTAGCCTGGTCTACATAGCAAGTTCCACGCCAGCTAGGGTGACACAGTGATAGTGAAAGTAGTGTCAAAATAATAGTAATACTAAAACAACAATAATAATAACAACAGAAAGGTTGGACTTAAAATGACTCCAAACAAAGCAGGAAGTCTAAGACCCAGCAAGGTCTTTCCAGCTGGGGCTGATACAGATAGAAGAAAGACTTCCTTGGGGAAGAGAAAAGGGTGGGGGGGGTGCAGGGATTCCCTGTGGTCCTAGTTTGCTTTCTATTGCAGTGATAAACACCATGATGCAAAGCAACTTGGGGAGGAAAGGGTTGGTTTCAGTCTATAGCTTGGAGTCCATCATCCAGAGAAGTCATGCCAGAAAATCAGGGCCGGAACCCAGAGGCAGCAACTGAGCGGAGGCCGTGAAGGAATGCCGCTTATTGGCTTGCTCAGTCTGCTTTCTTGTATAATCCAGGACCACCTGCTCAGAGATGGCACCTTCACTAGTGGGCTGTGCCATTCTACATATTTGACAAGAAACCATTGTGTATATACAGTTATATGAATAGTTACTTTATGCTTATCTTCTCTCTCTCTCTCTCTCTCTCTCTCTCTCACTCACACACACACACACACACACAAACACACACACACACACGGCATAAGTCCTATCAAGGGGAAAGATTTGGGAGAACAACACAGTATACCAAACAAACTAACACAAAGTAATCCCATGCTTACCATACAAACTGATGAGAAAAGACAGAATCCAATAGAAGCTATGGCCAAGGGGGACATAGCTCATGCCTTACTCAACATAACAACTGTTGAGTCAGATCAGAAAAGATCAGGAGATGGGGAAGGCCTGGTCTACTTTACTGGAACCCCAGGAGATGTGGGGAGACTTTAGGAAGCAGATAAGCTTGGGCTGTGGATGGTTGAGTTTTCTGCACTGTTAGGATTCACAGTGTGAAAGAAAGATTTTCAGTAATAAAGTCCCCCAGGGAGCAGGAATCAACCAGGGCACAGAAGAGGCAAGCAAAAGTGTGCTGGGGGGGAGGGATAGGAGGCAGCAGAAGCTTTGCCCCCAACAATAGCTTTCTCTTTCCCCTGGTCTAACTAGAGCAAGGGTCCTCAAACCTTCCTAATGCTGTGACCAACCCTTTAATACAGTTCCTTGTATTGTGACCTCCAGCCATAAAATTATTTATTGTTCCTTCATAACTGTAATTTCGCTACTGTTATGAATTGTAAAGCATTTTTGGACATAGAGGTTAGCCAGAGGGGTCAAGACCCACAGGCTGAGAACTACTACAGTTTTAGAGCCTTGGCTACTTTGGTTCTACAGTCATCCAAAGCTCACAACCCATCCTTCCTTCCTTCCTTCCTTCCTTCCTTCCTTCCTTCCTTCCTTCCTTCCTTCCTTCCTTCCTTCCCTCCCTCCCTCCCTCCCTCCCTCTCTCCCTCCCTCCCTCCTCCCTCCCTCCCTCCCTCCCTCTCCTTCCTTCCTTCCCTCCCTCCCTCTCCTTACTTTCTTCCCTCCCTCCCTCCTTACTTTCTTCCCTCCCTCCCTCCCTCCCTCCCTCCCTCCCTCCCTCCCTTCCTTCCTTCCTTCCTTCCTGTCTGTATTTCCTCTGGAATTTTTATTAGCATGGTCTCTGTCATCAGCAAGAACTGAAGGGATATGTGTTTGTGCAAGAACACACAAGGTAGTCTAAAGAGATACTTGCATGTGTACAATTCCCTCGAGCCAAGTGTGCTTCATATGTATGTGGGATGCTCAGAGAACGACCTCTGCTGTCACAGAGAGAATCAGTGAGCGGGGACACAGTGAGACCCAGAGACCACTCCAAGGTAGACAGATGAACATGGCTGAGCAGGCAGTTCCTTACTGAAGTGGCCAGGAAAGTGGCCAGCTCCTGAAGCCGGCAGAATCACTTGACTGTGTTTCCCCTGTGAAAACTGCCATGACCTTAGAGCCTATGAGAGTCGGTTTCCTCTGCGCTGTCCCTCTCAGAAGCTGCATATCCATCCTTCCAGTTGTGCAAGCTGGAGAGTCAGGCTCATTTTTGACAAGTCTATCCTCCTCACACCTCCTAGGTGGGGCATCATTTATGCAAACCAAATACCTAGGAGGGAAAGCAGGGAGTCTCTGTCTAATCACGATGCCCTAACAAAACACCTCAAGTGGGAAGACTCATAAACAACAGACATTTCTCAACACTCTGGAGGTTTGTATATCTTAAATGGAAGAGAAACTCATGTAGGAAGGCCTGCCGCCTGCCTCCTGCCTCAGACTTTCCTCTACAACCCTAAGTGATGGGTGGTGGGGGCAATGGAACTTTTTCTGGGCAATTCTAAAAGGATATCAAACCCATTTTTGGGGGGGGGGTTCTTTCCTCATTATCTGATCTTTCCTCAAATGCCCTAGAGTGTAACACCCTCATATTGGAGATTAATTAATGTGTTAATTAACTTATCTCATTGCTGTGACAAAATGTATTGACAAAATCTAGTTGAGAAAGTAAAGAAAGAGAGATTTGCTATGGCTCACGGTTCAGAGATACAGTCCATCATGGTGGGGAAGTCATAGCAGCAAGAGTGTGAAGCCGCTGGTCACACTGCAACTGCAGTCAGGAAACAGAAGTGCCTGAGGGTACTCAGCCTACTGGCTTTTTCCTTTTAATTTAGTACAGAACTGAGGGGGTGTCTTCCCATCTTCACTAATGTAACCTAGGAACTCCTTCACAAACACGGCCAGAGCTTTGTCTCCAAGGTGATTCTAGATCCTGTCAAGTTGACAATCAGTATTAATCATCACAATTAAGTTTCAACTTACAGCCGGGCGGTGGTGGCGCACGCCTTTAATCCCAGCACTTAGGAGGCAGAGGCAGGTGAATCTCTGTGAGTTCGAGACCAGCCTGGTCTACAAGAGCTAGTTCCAGGACAGGCTCCAACGCCACAGAGAAACCCTGTCTTGAAAAACAAAAAACAACAACAACAAAAAAGTTTCAACTTACAGTTTTGGGGGGCACAGACATCTAGACCCAGAATAGAGGAGCCATTAATAATTCATTAATAATAATTCAGAAGGTAGACCTGGCTGGAGTGGTCCCAGCAAACCGAAGCCTGACCTTTCTGCACACATCATCAGCCCATCACCACATCCGTCCCCGTCCCATCTCAGTCCCCTCACCTCAGCCTCAGCTGCCATCTAGTCACCCCAGAACACCACCTACCCTCATGCTGGTTTCTGGCCATGTCACATGCAAACCCAGCAATGGCAGCTGCCACATCAGGACCCCAGCTCAAAAGAATCTGGGTGGTTCCTAACAAGGCTCTTTCCCAGTGAGGACAGGGCGGCTAGGGCATAGCACCCACACATGTGTGCGTGAGTGGGAGAGTGAGCTCAGCAGGTTTCCTGGGCCCACAGCACCTGCAGTGACAGAACAGGTTTCTGGCACCCATGGCACACGCATGCAACAATATGGGATTGAAAACACTCCAACTTGGATCTCCAGCTCCACCTCGGTGCCCACCCTCCCACCACCAAAACATCCATTTCCACACCCACAATGACTGACTACGGATTTCTTTGCCGTGGGTCTGGCTATTATCAGGTCCTCTTCCTACTCTGCCTCATTTCTCAGATTCACTTGTTAGTCTCATAACTTCAAGGGATTGATTCTAACAAAATAATAAACAACCATTATTACGAGTTCATATAAATTTTGCTACAATATTTTTTCCTCTTTCTCTTCTAGTGATCTAAGGGAAGCCGACAAAACATAAAAGAGCTACAAGTGTCTAAGGATCCACTTGTACTGTGTGAGGAGTTGCAGAAACAGTCATGTTTCAGCAGATAGGAACAAATGACACTATTTCTTACTAAGTTAAGAGAAGGATGCATTTTTTCTTACCAGAAACAGGTTTAATAGTTCAAAGAAATAAAAAAAACACCGGTAAATGTGAGGCACATGTTTTGATAAGAGCAGCATTTTCGAGGTTGGATTGTGTTCCTGAGGGTAACAGGTGTGTGGGTGTTCCTACACATCACAGACACTCACAGCATCAATAAAGAGAGGGAGGCAAGGGACTTCTAAGATTTGTGTGGTTAGGGCTCCAAAAGAATGTCCTGTCCTCAAATCCTTTCATTCCTAACAACTTAAAGACTCCTGATAGAAGGGTTTGGATCAATGTTTCCTGACATAATATCTTCAAATTCTCTAAACTAGCAACAGCAAGCCGCATTGGCTTGGGAGTTTGTCTTTAGGAGAGTAGAAAACTTTCCCTGTCTGAAGCCTGCACACTGTATCCTCCCAGTCACAGCTCCAGCATAGCAAGCAACACAAACAACAAAGATGGAGCGAAGCCAAGCAGATGCCAATGGCTCCAGGTTCCTGGCAATCGCTGCTTGTTGCTTCCTGTCCAGATGTCGTAGGCATTGGTACGTGACAATCCTACCCTACTGGCGCAAAGAGCACTTGAAGCAACACCATTCAAAAAAAACATGACAAATGTGTGTTCAAAATTCAAACTCCAGCAGACAACTGATAGGCCTACAGAGCATAGGGATAAACCCTCAGAACCATACAGGGTTTCCTTAGGTGGGAAAAGAATCTTGGCAGATGGGACTAAGTCTAGGATTTCAAACTAGGAATGTTGCCATGGTAATTTGTTTTTTAAAAAAATATTTATAATAAAATTAAAATTTGATTTTTAATTAATTAAAAATTTATTTACTTATTCATGTGTATGTGTGTCCATAGAGGCTAGAGAAGGATATTGGATAGATCTCCTGGAACCAGAGCCACAAATGGTTGTGAGTGCCACGTGGGTGCTGGGATTCGAACCTGGGTCCTCTGGAACAGCACCCAGTGCTTGTAACCACTAAACCATCTCTCTAGCCCCACCATCGTAGCTCTTAAAAGCAACAATAAAAGTCCTTATGAAAGAGAGGTAGGTAGATTTAGCAGATGGAGATGGTAAGGAGCCCATAGTAGCAGAAATGGACGTGATTAGAAGCCAAGGATGTCACAACTCCTAGAAGCTGAAGGAGGCAAGGAATGGGTTCTTCCCAAGAACTTCAGGAGAGAGGGTAGCACTGCCTGTGCCTTGATTTTGACCTAATGAAACTGATTTTGGATTTCTGACCTCCACATACGTAAAAAAAAAAAACAAATTGTGCTGGGAAATCTTTTCCACAACCATGACCCCAGCCATGTTCCTTCCGACAGATATTCTCTACAGACAGCATCTTAGGAAGATCTAGGTACACTCTTTAGTTTTTCAGAAACCTTGGCTGGTCCAACTAATTCCATCTGAGACAGCACTGCTTGTGGCTAGAGAGATCACATGGTTCTGGTTATAACTATATAAGACCTCTTTCCATACCATCTATGTGTCAACCTTCAAAAGTACAAGCAAATTTGTTTAATGTTGACATTTGAGGTGCTGAAAACAGTAAGCCAGGATATCATGGAATTTTCCGAAGCCCATTTCTCAGAGATGAAAAGCATGAACCTGGAGACTAGAGGTAGACCAGATGGTCTGTTAGAATTGTATGCCTCATTGGTTCAGACCTTTAGGATTTTTTTAAGCATCCTTTAGAAAATGAGACCGTGCACTAGACTAAACTCAATCATCATCTTGTCCTACACTCACATCTGTACTCTGGTTTTTCCATCTCCTCTTTTCCTTACAGACGTAGAAAATTGGGCTACCAAATCGAAGGTTGCTATTAAGACTCTATATTCTGCGGCACTGGCTTGTCATCACATCCCATTACCATGAAAACTTATGTCCTGATCTCCCAGCCAACACTCTCTGTCCCAGTCCTATGCCCTTCAGCAGTTCAGGGTGCATGAATCACTGCACAAACAGTTCATGCCCTTGCACCACTGCAAGCTAAACAAATTCTTTCCACGTGAGGCTTAAGGTTAAAAAAAGACATGTTCTAAAGGAACGAGGGATCGTTTTGAAAGGAACACTAGAAAGAAAATGGAAAGGAAATGAGAGCTGAGTTGGCCACGTACTAGAAGGGCTTGGCCAGGCTTCCTTCCTTCACGATTTCTGCTGTGGCTGCCTCCCAGGCAGGGCTTTCCATGGAAGCTTCAGGACCAATGTAGAAGAATAAGCTAGAATGTGGCCAAGGACAGAAAGCATAGAAATGAAGAGAAAGATGCTAGGTGAAACAATGGACTCCTTGCAATATTTGTCAGTAATCCCAGCTCACTGGAGGCTGAGGAAGGAAGATCAAGAGGCCAACTTGAGCTGCACATTAAACTATGTACAAGACTTTAGTCAGGAATATCAATTAGGTGCCAAGACTGCCAACAGGAAAAAGGCAAGATTCAACTCAAAAGATAACATGTAAATTTTTGTTAAGGGTTTGGTGGATGGGACAGGCAAAGGAGACATCAGGGTTGAGAGAGCTTATCCAACTGACTTAAAATGGGTTTCCTGCTGAAGGCAAGTAGGGTTAAGATATCCCTAAAGGGTTCACAGGATTCTTGCTGCAACTGAGCCTTGCTGGTTCCATAGGTCAAGGGCACAGAGGAGCCAGGCTCAAGTTTAGTCAAGGACAATCTGGCAGGGTGAGGAGGAACTCTTCTGTATTCCTTATAAATTGGCATTACCCACTTCCATCTCTTCCTCTTTACATCTAAGCTTCCATTTCCTGAGGCGTCTAGTGTGTCCCACGTGGCGGCAACACCAGAGCAAGATTCATTGGGAACTTGAGTGGGACTGCCGTTCATGAATTAAACTTTTAGGAGGTCATAGTTGTCCCTGATGTCCATAGTCCCAGGTTCTGAGCCCACCTGTCTCACAGGACCTTCCTATCTCAGCTCAACCCTCCTCTTCTTTTTCCTCCCACCAAGGAGGGTCAGCTCCACCCTACTGGGCTCCCAGGCTGGTTTTCTTTTCTTTTCTTTTTTTATTGTTTTTATTGAACTATACATTTTTCTCCTCTCCCTCCCCCCTTTCCTCCCCTCCTCCAACACTCCCCATGTTCCCAATTTACTCAGGAGATCTTGTCTTTTTTTATTTCCTATGTAGCTCCCTGTATGTCTCTCTTAGGGTCCTCTTTGTTTTCTAGGTTCTCTGGGGTTGTGAGTTGTAGGATGGTTTTTCTTTGTTTTATGTCTAAAAACTACTTATGAGTGAGTACATATTATATTCGTCTTTCTGGGTCTGGGTTACCTCACTCGATATGTTTTTTTTTTTCTAGATCCATACAGGCTGGTTTTCTACACGTAATCCAGTCCCACAGATGAGTTGCAGAGCAGTTTGCTTCCTATTTCCTCTGGATTTGACTCTGAGCCACCAGCAAAGCTTTTACAACACAGTAGTTGCTTAGCAGAATCTTTTCTTTGAGAAACTTACATTTGACTCAAACAGTCATTAGAAGTTTGTAGAAACTCTGCCTCAGTGTAGAAGAATCACGATCCATTGACCTGGATAATATCCACCCACCCACCCACTACCCAGAAAGACCTGTCCGCCGTGACCTAGGATGTGCGTTTTGGAGAATACACATGTAATGAATTGAGATAAGGTCATCCCAGATCTAAGGTGGAACATACCCCCGCCCATCACATAACTGGAATCCCCAGCTTCAGCAACCCCAACAGGCAGGCTCAGCTACCCATCTCCAATACAAATAGAGAGACAAATTATTTTGGAAAACAGAGAGGGGAGATTTATTCAATGTGGCTATTTTAGAAAGAGCTGATAAAAGGGTACAGTGATCCCTAAGGCCATTTTGAGAGTGCTGGCACAAGCTTTAGTTATAAGTAGATAAAGAACTAGGATGGGAGGGCTGAGAAGAGGGAAGCCTAAGGAAGCAGTGTTGGTTCTGCAATGGGGTCCAAAGTTCTTCTAAATAGCATCATCTGAGGGGGCCAACGTTGCTCTCAGGAGAAGACCTCTTCTGTGCGTTGGTACAGTCTCTTCTCATGAATATCTAGGCAGTGGTCTGTGAGGTTCAGCTATGCCCAGTATCCATGGTGATCTGAGGAAAGGTTAAGAACAATGATTTGCCTCTCTATCTTTAGCCAAAGTAAATGAAATAGATACAAAATGAAGGCAGAGATGCCAGTGTGCGATTTCTGAGGTAGTGTAGAGACAGAAGGTAGAAGGAGACCCAAGTCTGACCTTCAACTGATGAGACTGTATTTATAAGTACTCAGCTAGGGACACCCTTTCTCCTGTGGGAAATTGAGGAGTCTGCCAGGGAAAAAATCTGGTTGAGAACCTTTATAAGGGTGGGATGGGGGTTTGGGAAGGAGAAAAATGTTGCAGCTGTTAGGGTCAATGTGTGCGTCCCTTCTAGAACCCATTCACCCTAAATGAGACAGACTATCCTGGGAGGCAGGCGCCCCAACAGATTTTCCTTTCTGAACAATTGTTAAAGGTTGATCGAGGTCATCTCTAATCTCTTAGGGATCCTGTTTTACAACCAAGGCACTCCATAGGCCAGGTTTCTGTACTGAGTCACGTTGTGGGTCAAAGGAGGAGTCAAGGCTTTTTAATAAACACTGTTTCTAAACACCTGTTTCCACTGTGCCACATGAGGACAGGCATAGAGAGAGGGCAACACCCTGTGAGAGCTGAGACAGAGAGTGACATGAAACCTGGCAGACCACTGGAGCCACCAGAGCCTTGGTAGCCCAGAGCTGAGGGTCCCTAGGAGCCTCCAGAAGGAACCCACCCTACGGAGGTCTTGATCTAGGACTTCTGGCCCTGCTCAGAGAAAGCTGCTATTTTAAAGAGGAGCCGGGTGAAAGAGCAGCAGGAAAGGCCCATGAAGGGAAAGCCATTTCCTTCTAGTCAGGAGGATGGCATTTCAAGGTTAGGTGCAGACCTAACACTCCAGTTAATGACCTGGAACATTCCAGCAATGAGTGACCTGCCTAAGGGGTCAACCATAGGCCGTGCTAAAGAGATAGGCAGAACCAGCATCCCTTTACTGAGAAGATGCACTTTTCCTTCCCAGAATTCCTGCCCCCTAAACAGCTTGCAGGACAGCAGTCATGCGACTTCTAAATACCCCATTTTCTACATCCTATCTTTTTTTCTAAGCTTACCTTCCCTGGTGCCTTGGGCTCCATTCTTTCTATAAAACTCCTCTCCCCACCATACAGTTGCCTGTCTCGGTTCTGCCAACTTCCATGCTGGCTTAAATGGCATGGTCTTTCCCCTAATTTAATCTGGTCTTCTCCAGCCACCTGCTGGGATTTACAGCTTGCCGAGCGGGTGTTTATCTTTAAAATCTAACAAAAATTGTCTTTGTGCTTCCATTTGAGCTTATTATAAAAGTCTCCTATTAATGGGAGGAAAGAGCGTCGTTTCTTATATCAGTGGGCTCTTGGTGATTTGCTACACCAGCCACAGACACTGATTACGGTGTGATTAATTTCTCAAGTGGCTAGTTTCTCTGAACCAAGCACAGAGATGATGGTTTACCATGCAGACCAAAACCCACACTGAAGAAGGTCATAACACAAGGATATGGGGCCTGACCTCAGACCATAGTATGAATCCCAGACAATATCCCACAAGGATGGTGCCCCAAGTGTAATATTCTGGCTCTTTAAGAGACAAGCCACGTCCACTCCCTTCCTCCTTGCAGCCTCTGGTCCACTCTTCTCTCTTCCTGTCCTCTCTCTCCAAGAGGCAGCTTCTTCCTCTCTCCCACCTCTTCGCCCCCCTTCTCTGTCTCTCTCTTCCTCTCTCTTTCTCTCTCATCCCCTTCTCCCCCTTTCCTTTCCCCTCCATAACCCATCTAATAAACATCTAACTTTACATGGTGTGCCTATCTGTTTGCTCCTTGCCCACCGGCCGCCCACATGGCTAGCCGCCGGGGACGCCCAGGAGACCAGCCACCTTCCCTGCCGCGTGGTCTCTGGGACTGGCTGCTTTTGTGTCCCCAGCAGTCCCAGAAACTCGCAGCATCTGAGCCTTCCACCCACCGCCTGCCCACACTGCTCGCGGGGACCAGCCACCTTGGTTTGTGGACCTGCTGCGTGGTCTCGACCCCACAGCAAGCTGAGGGGACCCGCAGCAAATCCATAACACCAAGGTCCTTCTGTCTGGCATAAGAAATAGCAAGGATCTTGGTGGTAGGGTGGCAGGGTGGTGGAAATCTTTGGCCCTTGACTTTTTGCAAAGGAGAATGTATGTGGCAATCTGAACGACTGAGGGAGAATGCCTCAGTCCCCATTTACTGACTTGGAGAGTGACAAGAGCTGATTCCTGGAGCTAGGGGAGGGGGAAGGTGTGACTCGTGGGGACAGTGCTTGCTTAGCATGCAGCAGACCCTGGGTTCAACCTCTAACATTGCACAAATGGAGTGTGACCTCTGCACTCAGGAGGTGGCAACCAGAGAAACAGGAGCTCAAGGTCATCACTGGCTATGTAGAGAGCTTGAAGTCCGCCTAGACTACAGGAGATCGTGTCCTCCATAATAACAATGGTAACAATGGTAACAACGATAAAAGTTGTCTTCCTGGCCTCGTCCCACCCCTTTTCCTCACCACAGCTCAGATGGGTTCTTCTGTTGATTGAAAGGAAGTGGCAGGTGGGAAGGGGTGTTTGGTGAGTGTGCCACACCCCTACCGCAACTGTCCCGTTTCTGGTCCTGACAACCCATCCATCTCCAGAGGAATGGGGCAGTTGGATTTGTGTGTGTTGTTACTCCAGCTGTACATGTGGGAGGGTGGGCATTAAGCAACCAAGATTCTTCTTTTCAAACCCAACAGCGATGCCCCTTCTAGGAGCTTCTCAGCTATGGACCTGCTTTTCTTCCATTGAGAGCTAATGATGAGCTGGTATTTTGTCTTTAAATTTAGATTTATTTTCATTTTATGTGTTCGTGTGTTTACCTTCCTTCTTTTTTCCTTCCTTCCCTCCCTCCCTCCCTCCCTCCCTCCCTCCCTCCCTCCCTCCCTCCCTCCCTCCCTTCCTTCCTTCCTTCCTTCCTTCCTTCCTTCCTTCCTTCCTTCCTTCCTTCTTGCCTACTGTCCTGCCTGCCTACCTTTCTTTCTTGGTAGACTTACTAATTTTATTTTATGTGTGCTTACCTACATGTATGTCTGTGCACCATGTGTGTGCCTGGTGCCCACCATGTGAGGCCAGAAGAGGGATCAGATCCTCTGGAACTGAAGTTATAAATGGTTGTGAGCTGCCATCAGTGCTCTTAAGCACGGAACCAGCTCTCCAGTTCCCAGAACTAGTTTTCACAGAAGCTGTGCATCCTTTATTTGGAGGTTGATTATGTTTCCCCATTTGAACCTGGATACTGAGTAGAGTCAAGATGGCTCTGAGCTACTGGCTTAGCTCTGCACCTGGAGAGGGAGAGTCCCGAAATCCTTCCTTCTATACTCCTGGTCTAGAATCTTGAATGAGGTCCCAGCAATGATGTAAAGATCCCTAGGACGTAGCCCTGCAGGAAAGCCAGATGAGGCTTCACTCTCCAGTGTATGTTAAGAAAACAGTATCAGCTCAGTCAAGGATTTCAACCCACCCTCTGTGTACAAGACAGGGGCTTCCCGGGGTCACCATCTGGTTTGACTCTTTGGGGTTGGTTAGATTCAGCTCGGGCTGCAGTTGGCATCACTTGTGGAAAGCGAACCATCTACTGCGCCCGGTTCATAACGGTTAAGTTCCACGGTTTGGCCACAAACGTGGGGAACTGAAATCAGCGAGACAAAGGAAGCTGGACAGAGGCAGGCCCTTGAGACTGGGTCCTGGTTAGCCATGAGCATCGCTGCTTGAAAAGCTCTGTCAGAATAAGAGCATTCTTCATCGCTAATAGTGCTCCTTGCACGGGGCTACAGGCTGCTTTGAAGGGTGTGAACACTTCCCTGCAGACTCCCAGGCAAGCAGCCGGTGCCAGGTGGGAGTGTCCTGTCCTCCAGGAACAGGTGCAGGCTTCATCCCTAACATGTTGTTGTCCTAGCCCAGTGGATGCAAACAGTTCTTCCATCAGACCGTGGACTGCAACACTTTCCTCGCTTTTGTCTTTGCATGACCCTGTTTCTGCGTGGCTATTCAAACGTGTAGCTTCAGCTCAGTGGGGGCTGCTCACAGTGTTTCCCAAGATGTTAATTGGAATTAGGATTGCGTCCAAAGAGGAGGCAGGCTAGCAGTAGAGTGGTCAGGCTTTTTTGAAGTGCTCTATTAGCATATCAACAGAGTTAGAGGCCTTTGTTTATGGCAAGGATTCAGGAACCTTTTCAAATCCCCAGTGGAATGCAGTTTAGGGCTTTTCCAGCTCGACCCCAGACCTGCTGGACTTCTGGAAGATTCTTCTGGGACCAGCACCCACTCCTCCAGGAACTTGGGAAATTTGGCTGCTCTGGAAGCTGCGTCCACCTGGTGGAACTGGTCAGGTGATGATAGGCAAAGATGAAATCGTGGTTCAGCGGCAATCAATCCAAACTATTACCAGAGAGACAGCGACACCGTATAAAGTCAGTGAGACCTGCGCGCAACCCCTTGCTTCCCTAGGGCTGCCAGCGCACAGCAGCCCCACCTCCCTGCTCAAGAACTTCCAGGGAAAGTCAACTGACCAGACCACTCAAAAAAACTTTCAGTTTTAGACTCTGGGGAAAGAGTGAATGCCAGGGGCTTTGTGACCTTTTAATAAAGCATTAAAAAGCTCTCCAGGGGCTTTGCCCTACCGCTCCCTCACTAATCCTCTTCAGCAGAGTGGACATCCACAATGAGCCCTGGTTAAAAGGAATCTTGAGAAACTTTTTTTTTTTTTTTTTTTTTTTTGGTCAGGGGTGGGAGGAAGGCTTTAACTCAGCACAGTCATCACCATGACAAAGTCGGCTGTTTCCTGGGTCCTGTGTGCAGTAGCGTACAGTTAGTTTCAGCAGTGTTTGCTTTGGAAACTCAAGTCATCGAAAAACCAGCAAGGAACAAGCCAATGGAACTTTGAATCTGCTGATCTCAGGGCACCTTGTGGAAAGGCTGAGCCCTTCCGAGACAAAGGGAAATCAAATCAGCTCCGACAGAATAAGCGGTGGTGCTTTTTAATGGGATAAAAAGTAACTACACACACACACACACACACATGCTGGGCATCATGAAGCACATCTTTAACCCCAGCACTTTGGTGGCTGAGGCAGGGAGATCTCTGAGGTCAAGGCCAGCCTGGTCTACAAAGCGAGTTCCAGGACAGTTAGGGCTACACAGAGAAACCCTATGTTAACTAGAGGTTTCTCTCCTTGCCTGCTAGTTTCTGAATATCCACTCTGAGGCTTAATATTAATTACAAGCTGTTTGGCCAATGACTCAGGCCTTTACGTCTTAAATTAGTCCATTTTTATTAATCTATGTATTGCCGCGTGGCTGTGGTGCTACCTCTGCTTCTCTGGCAGTTACTGATGTTCCTGTGACTCTGCTTTCTTTTTTCATGTTTCTTTGCTTAGATTTCCTGCCTGGCTTTATTCTGCCTGGCTATAGGTCAAATCAGCTTCTTTATTAACTAATGGTAATAAGATATATTCACAGCATACAGAAGGGCATTCCACATCACCCTGTCTTGGAAAAAGAAAAGAAAAGTAAAATAGAAAAAGAAAGAAAAAAGCCCTCTATAACCTTATAACCTTATTTAGAAGGAACTTATTTACCCTAGGAAAAAAGTGAACTTAACTTCTTGCCACTATAGGATTTACCTGAAGACTGAACATCCACTGAGCCAGAGCTCACTTTCAAGTTAAAACACAGGTTCAAGTTTACTGGGTGATTGCAGTGTCAAGGAATATATTACTAAATGTGAACACTTAATTCCCACCCAAGTATCAATTGTTTTTATTCTCCTTGAAGGATCCCCCATTCCTTCCCCCCCTCCACACAATTTTCATAGTTAGCCTCAGCTGTCTACTTGGCACAACCCAAAGTCACCTGGGAAGAAGGACCCTCAACTAAGGAATTGTCTTTCAGATTGGCCTGCAAAGAATTTTCTTATTTACTAATTGATGTCACTAACCCAGCCCACTGTGGGCGGTGCCATCGTTAGACAGGAAGGCCTGGAATGCATGAGAAAGGTAGCTAAGGTGGAGCTAAGCCAGTGACAGCGACCTTGCTCAAGAAGCCAGCAGACTGAGTCCTTCGCTTCAGTCCCTGCCTGGGCTTTCCTTTCACTGTGCCCTGTTAGGGAGGAAACAACCCTTTTCTTCCTGAGATGCTTTTGAACAGTGCCTCATCCTAGCAGGAGAGAAGCAAGTTAGGTCTTCACCTACACCAGTTCTGATCCATCACCTGGATATCAGCACATTCCCACCTTTTAGCAAAGTTAGTTGTCAAGTCAGATGACAGGTTTTAGTTTTCAAGACTTAAGGCCGTTGATTGTTTATTCCAGTTGAAGAGCCAGCAAAAGTGAGTCAGTGTGTATGTAATCTGCATATCATAAATCTTATCATATTTCATATATACACACAACTGCATAATTCAAAGGTGTTACATAAATTCCTCAGAATGGTGTAACTATCCCTGCAATCCAATTTGGGAACATTCCAAGGGCTGGAATGTAGTTCGCCGGTGAGCACATGCGTAGTTTAGCATGTATGTGGTCTGGGTTTCAACCTCACCCCCGAAAGAATAGTTTCATCACTCAGAAAGATGTCTCCTACCTTTTGGCCTCTTCCTGTTGTAACTCAACACCTCTGGGTCCCACAACGTGCAGTATCTCTGCGTCTTTTCTTCCTTAGCGTGGGGTTTGTGGATTCTGTTGGCAGTGCTCCGCTCGCTTCACTCAGTTCCCCAGAAGCCGTCTCTCGTGTGAATGGACCGCAGTGTGAAGGGTGTTCTGAATACAGACGGCTCAGGCTGGGACAGATGTGTTGGAGTCTAGAGGAAGCCGAGCAGTGTGCCTGCTCTAGGGAGTCTTAAAACAGGGTCGCCTAGGGAAGACCCGAGGAACAAGTGCAAACTTCTTTGAAGAGGAACATCTTTAATCCCAGGACTTGGGAGGCAGGGGCAGGCGGATCTCTGTGAATTTGAGACCAGTCTGGCTTACAGAGGGAGTTCCAGGCCAGCCAGGGCTACACAAAGAAACCCTGTCTCAAAAAACAACAACAACCACAAAAACAACAAAGAAAACAACAACAACAACAATAAAAATAAAGAAAAATAGCAGTAATGGAAAGCAACTGGCATGGAGCTTGAGATCAGAGAAACACAGATAGGTCTGGGAAGAGTGCTATTTAGACAGGTCTAAGGAGAGTCCAGGGCACTGGGGTGTAGGGCTGGTTGACAAAGAATCCACTTAGCATCCTCTCCCAGTTCCTCCTGCCCTGACACCTGGAGCCTCTACCCAGTGCCGGGATATGCTGGGACCTTGTTCCCATCTGCACAGGGGCATCTTTCCCACAGCCTCTTTGGTTCCTCCTTATGCCTTAGTTTTCAGCTCTCCTTGAGTTGCCTAAACAATTGACCAAAGTCCTCCAGTGCCTTAGCTCCCTGCCAGTTTGCATACTAAGATCTCTGGGCATCATATGCATTATTTCACACAATTAAACAAACCAATTCTCCACCACACTCAGAGCGACTCATTTGAGACTCACGGAGTTCTAAAGGGGGCACACTAACAAGCAACACAGCGGACTGCATGATGACGTTTCCTGAGGCCACAGTGTGCTTAAGGAGGTTGAAGGCGAGCTATATACACGAACGAGCTATATGCACGAATGAATTGCACTGAGTCCCATCTGCCAGTGTGAGAGGTCAGGATGACCTCTGACCTCTAGGAGAGCCTGGGGGAAGAATGACTGTGGGGCTGATTTCAGATTGCAGCTTGTCCCCAAAGCTCAGACTCTGACTCACCTTACTCAAGTTTGTTCTTTTGTTTTAAGTAAACAAAACTGTTTAGAAATAGGAGCAGAATCACGAACTGGCCCCACCAATTCCGACTTTGTGACTATGCTGGCTAGTTGCAACTTGACACAAGCTAGAGTCATCTGGGATGGGGTAGGGAGAAAATGCCTCCAACAGATTGGCCTATAGGAGTGTTTTCTTACTTAGTGATTAGTGTGGAAGGGCACAGCCCATTGTAGGTGGTACCAGCCATGGGCAAGTGGTCCTGGGTGGTATAAAAAGCAGACTGAACAAGCCATGGGGAGTAAGCCAGTGAGCAGCATCCCTCCATGGCTTCGGCATCAGCTCCTGCCTCCAGGTTTCTGCCTTACGTTCCTCCTCTGACTTCCGTTCGCATGGACTGTAAGATGGAATAAACCAAACTGCTTTTAGTCATGGTGCTTTTCACGGGAATAGAAACCAAGCTAGGACAGTGGCCTTGAGCGTGTGCCTAGGTTTCTCACTTGTAAACAGGGTGACACCTGCCCTTCATTTCTTCACTGGACACGCCTGAGGGAAGCACGTCCAGAAGCTCCATTCAAAAGTCCAGCCTGTGCTGCTGGGAACACCTGTGGCTCTGCATTCCTGAGAGACACAGACGAACACAGGAGTCTCATGTACTAATACTATCAAGTACTGTCCTAGCCACAGCGATGTCTCGGGACCACTTTGAATCTAAGAGCTGTTTCATCTCTTTGTGGCACACATCCCCAGGAATTCACCTTTCAAGGCCTGAGTTTGGGACTGGGGGTGCAACTTAATGCTTGCTTAGAGTGCTCGTGCTGGAAGCTCTGAGTTCAAGCCCCAGCCTCGCATAAACTCAACATGGTGCTCACGCCTGTAATTACAGCACTGGGAGGTAGAGACCAAAGTCATGTTTGGCTGGTGAGTTCAAAACCAGCCTGAACTATAAGAGATTTTGTCTCAAAGACAAAAGCAGAACAAGAGGCTGGGTGGTGGTAGTGGAGCACACCTTTAATCCCAGGCTGGCGGATCTCTGTGAGTTCGAGACCAGCCTGGTCTACAGAGAGAGTTCCAGGACAGCCAGCACTGTTTCATAGAGAAACCCAGTCTCAAAAAAAAAAAAAAAAAAAGAGGCTCTAGTTTACCAGTGTTTATCATTTACTGATCCTTCCACAGAACATGAAAAAGCCATGGAGAGAAAGGAACGGTGGGAAGACGTGAACTGTCCAGGGCACAAACCCCTTGCAGCCTCCATCCTGTCCCTGGGGAACGCTGGAGGAGGGGGGATGGGACTCTTCTCTACTCTCCCTTAGAAGCCCCTGCCAAATCTTTTGGCTATTAAAACTCTGGTGAAGACACTGGAAACCTGATTGGCTGGTTTCTCCCAACTGCCACTGACCTTGGTTTCTCTCTCTCTCTCTCTCTCTCTCTCTCTCTCTCTCTCTCTCTCTCTCTTTCTCTCTCTCTCTAATTCTTTCTTCTCTCTGCCTGGTGAAGTTCCTGGAAGTTCATCAGGACAAACTGGTCTGCCGTCCTCACTCTGCAGTTAGCCCTAAGCAGCCCTTCCTCCACTGGGATGCAACAATCTTTCTTATAAAGAAACCAGACCAAGTCTGGATTGCACCAGTGAGGCCCTGGGGAGAAACTCTTGTGTCCGAGGTGACCTCTGAGCTCTAGGAGAACCTAGGGGTGGAGCGTGGGTTCAGCTAGTCCATGCAGCTCAGGTCCTGGCTCCACCTTATTCAGACATGTTTGTTTTAAAAGAATGAAATTGCCTTGAACCAGGGCCAAAATCTTTTCTATAAGAAACACAAGGAAAATTTATTTCAACTTGGAAAAAAAAATTCACTTTTGGGTTAACTTTGGGTGAAGCTGAACTGGGTTCTTCATGTTCCTCACAGTGCCTCGTCCGGGGAGCACACGGGGGCGCTTGCTCTCAACCAGTAGCTTACAAATATTTCAAAATCCATCATGAGTCTGTTCACAGATGCATACGCTTGTGCTTAAAGTTTGGCTTTAGGATTTTTGTTTTGTTTTGTTTTTGTGTTTTTCGAGGTGGGTCTCTCTGTGTAACTCTAGCTGACCTGGAACTAGTTGTAGAGACCAGGCTAGCCTTGAACTCACAGAGATGTGAGTGCTGGGATTAGGGGTGTGCCCCACCACCGCCTGGCCTTAGTTTCATTTTAATTCGTGCTTTTAGCCAAACTTGTGAGCTTTTTTTTTCCTTTTACTATATTCATGTATTTATTGGGGAGTGGGGGAGTGCACTGCTATAGAGAGAATAACCAGCATGATCCGGTTTCTCCCGCCACCACGTGGGATCAAGCCCAGATCTTTGCCTTGGTGGCAGGGGTCTTTACCCACTGAGTCATCTCACTAGCCACCAACCTGCTTATAGACCCCAGTTTTTTTTTTTTATCAGATCCCGTCCTTTGGAACGCTTGAGTCCAAATTTTGTTTCTTTAAACTTGATTTAAGCTAACTCACTACGGGCTATAACGTTTAAGGTCACTTCCTAAGGGCTCTGTCAGGGGACAGTGGTAGCGGTAGTGGGGATTCTAAAAGAAAACAGTGGCCTCCAGTCGTCTATCCGACTTTTGAAATGATAGTCTCCTCTTAAATTAGAATTTCTCCAGGAACCTCATGCCGGGAGAAGGGAAGAGCTGAAGTCTGGGAGCATCCAGGGGAAAACGTGTCACTGGGGAAGAGACTTCACACGGTTCTGACATTTATCAGACCACCTTGCCGGAGAGACAATGCTGAGTCACTGATGGGCCAACCATACTTTGACCTTCACTGTCCATGGAGAGCTCTCGCCCTCTATTTAAGCTCAAACCTTGCCTGTGGAGATCAGATGGGCACCCCCCTGGACCTCTTCATTTGTTCCTTTTGTCCACGTGGCAATATAGAAGAAATCTCCTTTTTCGACATTTTCTCATCACTTGACATTTAAATGGGTACCCCAGGGACAGGTGGAGGAACCTACCATGTTGGAACTACTATAGTCCAGACTTTTTTAAAATGTTTTTTTTAAGTTATTTATTTTATTTTGTGTGCACTGGGGCTTTGTCTGTATATAAGACTGTGGGAGGATGTCAGATCCCCTGGAACTGGAGTTACAGACAGCTGTGAGCTGCCATGTGGATGCTGGAAATTAAACCAGGGTCCTCTGAAAGAGCAGTCAGTGCTCTTAACCGCTGAGCCATTGCCCAGACTTTTACCCTAAAACCCCCAGTAACCATTTAGAATTTCCAACAATCTAAATCATGAAAGTGCCTGAGCTCCCTAATGCATATGTAAATACGCTCATGGGAATGGATCCTCAAAGCCTGAACTCTTACAGGACTCAGCTGGAGCTTAGAAGTGTAATCTTACCATTTTAAACCTTAAATTAGAGCAGGCACACTACCACCTCAAGAGACCATTGTAATTTCAACCAGGGTCAGCAGCATCCAGGAAGCCACCTGGGAGCAGAGAGCAAGCCTCTTCCTTCCTAGGCTGCGCAGATGAGAATTTTCTGAGCTTACCTGAGTGCCAGATATAGCCCCTCCATGCCAAAGCACTGCCGTTATGGTCTATGTGTGTTCTTGAGCCTGCAGGTCAAGGGGCAAATTCTGGACTCTAGTCATTTCACCGCCACCTTGGCTACCTGCCAGATTCTCCCTGCGTATCCTTGGCATGGCAGTCTGTAGATGGAAGTTTCCGTCCCACCCAGTCCCATGGCTGGTACAGTCCCAAAGAAACGCACAGAGGCTTATATTCATCATAAACTGTTTGGCCTATTAGCTCAGGCTTATTATTAACTAACTCTTACAACTTAAATTACCCATGATTCTTGCCTATGTTTAGCCACATGACTTGCTTCCTTTTCTCAGTGAGGCATTCTCATCTTGCTTCTTCTGTGTCTTGCTGGTTGATTCCATCTCTGCCTTTCCTCTTCCCAGAATTCTCCTAGTGTGGTTGCTTGAATTATACTTCCTGTCTAGCTGGCCGATCCGTGTTTTATTAAACCAATATAAGTGACAAATCTTTACAGTATACAAAAGTATTATCCCTCAACGGCAGTCTCCACACTTCTGTGAGTCCCCTTAACAGGTATGCTGTTGGCTAGCAACTGGTGGGCCTCTCTTCTCCAGGGCTCCAAGGATGAGGCGCTTCTATTTACAGACAAAAATGTCCAGCAAGTTCATCCCTTATCAGCTATGCATGGCCTTGCAGCAGGTCCCTGTCTCATCTTGTGGCTTACTCTTCTTTCCATCCCATTTGGTACCCCTCTCCAGCATCCCTACATTGTCCACCCTGTCTAGGGTACCCTTCAAGTCCTTACCACTTCCTAGCCTTTCTGGTATGCCTTTTAGGCTACTTGCTGGACCACCTAACCCTCCAGCCTTTACAGGCCCCTTTGGGACACCAGGGTTACTGAATAACCTTTAACTCTATAGCCCAATGACCAGGAGAAGATGCCAGGCAGAGGTACTGCCCAAGGTAGAAAAAAAAGGACTTTTAGAAAAAGAACACAGTGAATAAAGTTATAAGAAGACAGATTCTGACTGAAAATGAGGACATAACCACTCCAAGTATGGTTGAGGAGGTTTTTATTGCAGATGTGAGGGAGAGTAGAGCCGGAGGCATCTGGAAGGGTCCAAAATGAACCTGGGAGAGGTGGGGTGAGCAAGAGAGGGAGAAAAGAGAAAGAGGGCATGTGTGGGGCGGTACCAGCTAGATATGCCCAGTGACCTGTCATTTCCCAGGGCAGGCAGCCCCAAGGTCACCCCCTGCTCACTGTTATTTCTGAGCACATTCCAGGGTTTTGCCACTTATTTCATTTCTTATTCTGTGGGCAGCACCCCACTCCTCCTGGGCCTGGTTCATTCTTCCATGTCAGATAACAAGGACAATGCTTAGAGCTCAGAGGGTGAGCATTAAAACTGATTTAAGTGAACGGCCACGTCTTCTAAACTCACCTTCCAACGTGAAACGGTCAGCACCTCCTCTTTTTCCTCCTCACCCTCTCCCACCCTTGTTCCCATGTGACATTTTCCTCCTACCTCTGTCCTCTTCTGCCCCTGGGAGCTGGGGAGGGACATTCAGAACCTCTGACCTTTCTCAAGGTCATAAAACAAGTGGTCCGGAGCCAGCCCCTGTGGTGTTCCCTAGGAACTTTCTCAGGCTCACTGTGAACTTCTCAAAGTTTCACCTTAAGCTCCAGGCAAGGTGTTCTCTCCTTGGACTGAATTTCTAAAGTTTACTACTCAAAATTGTCCCTTTCTGATCCCCAAACAATCAGGCAAGCTCTTGTTCATATTAGCGGCTATCTTCTAGGGACAATTCTCTGACCGTATTATTAAAATTCTGGCCCTTCACGAATAATTGCTTGGGTTTTGCTCTTGTTTTTTCCTTTCATAATGGTTGACTACATGCTCTGTTTGTGAAAGACGCAGGTGGGAGCCGTTCTAGGCAGGAAAGCTCTGCGCTGGCAAGCTCCTTCGCCTCCTAGGTGAGAGCTGCTGGGAGCGGAGGGGTAATTACGTGCTGTCTGGGAGGGGGAGGGGAGAGACGAAGCTTCTGTGGTGTGCAAGTTCATCAGACCACATCCAGGGGGTGCAGCTCCCCCCTCCCCCCTGGCTGTGCACAGCTCTGTGCCCAGCTGGGAACGCTGGGAAAGGTAGATGCTGTGACTACTTAAAACACCAGGTGTGAGTCTTCAGAAGAAAGTTCATCTCCCCAGCGTCTGTAAACATTGCCAAGATCTCCTGCAGATAATGGGCATGAGAAACCATAAAAACCGAATCTGAGCCTCACCCACAAAAACCCAGGTAGGGTGCTAGGCTCCCATGGCTGGCCCCAAGGAAGTGCCACACACTAGTGACGGTATCAGTCACTCTTTTTCCTTGCTGTGACTTAAGGACAGTAGCATTTATTCAAGATCCGAGTTTGAGGGCACAGCCCGTCTTGGCATGAAACAGCCAGTCACTTTGCTTCTGCATTGAGAAAGGAGAGAGGGGTGAATACCGGTACTCATCTGGCTTCCCTGCTCCTCCCTTTTTAATTCAGTCACCCCAGCTTATGAAATGGTGCTGTTCACATTCAGGGTGGGTCTCCCTACCTCAACTCACCCCTTGTAGAAACTCCATCACAGAAGTGTGTTTCCATGGTGATTCTCTATTTAGTCAAGTCAACCGTGAAGATCACACATCAGTCATGGTGGCATATCTGCACGAACATATTATCTTGTACATTGGAAGGTAGAATCCATGTGTTGGCAGGACCATGGTTCTTCCAATTTTTTAAGGCAGCCCAGTAATCTAGCATTTCCAGCTACATCCTTCAGCTCCTGGTCCCTTCCTCTGTCATCAAATCCAACAAAAGATAACCTCCTCTTAGAGTCCTATGAAAAGTGACATTAGCCTTACCCACAGCCTTAATTCTCCTTTTCTACCTGGCAACACATTCACAGACTTGGGGGTTTATTCTGGGACAGCTATGGGGGTCCATTCGTTTACCAGTCTGTGGTAGCTTACTTGTTAAAGGGTACAATTTCAGCCACAACCCCACGTTGCTAGAATCAGGCCAGGGTGAAATAGGTCCTTGAACTCAGATTCTAGCCTCACCTCTTACTGTTATATAAACTTACTTGCTATATAAACTGATCTTCTCTTTTGGTTAAGTTTGGATCCCTGGGTCTTTGGGTGGGTTAGTTTATTTGGGAGGTGGCTCCAGGAAGCCTTTTGAGGGAGTAAGAACATTTACCAAGGTGGAAAGTAAAAAGGATTGCACCGTGGGAGGCTGGCACTGTGGGCAGCAGGGCTGGTCTTCTCGGGAACAGAAGCCCAAAATCATAAAGAGCAGGATGTCTTTCTCCCTCACATCTTGCCTTGCTCCTTGATCCTTTCCATTCTGTCCTTCTTCAAGCTGCTCCTGCTCTGAGGAACAAGGCACCTAGACAGGGACACAGGAAACCACCCTTTCATGTGGCTCTAGGCAGAGTATACTGAAAGTATAGAATGTCATTACCTTCTGGCTATGTATATAGAGTACAGATGTGTCCACCCTGTGGTCGGCAGGCTGCAAGCATCCCAGGAGAGCTATGAATGTAGCCTAACACATCTGTGCCTGACAGCATCGTACTGTGATGTCAAAAGGTTGGATAGGCTGAGATTTGACACCTACATTAATTTCACATTTGAACTCGAGTCCCATCCCTAAGATTTCTTATTATGAATATGAAAATGTTCTAAAGTCTTGAAAAAGATGAACTCTATTCCATTTGAAAGCATCTTGGGTGAAAGATACTCACCCTGCACGTAGCTGTAGCTGGGGTTGGCTACAGTGCTGACATGAACTCACTAATTAGCTCCGTGCTTACCATGTGCTAGACACCCAATGAAGCAAACTGTGGTGTGGCCCCTGGTGGTCACTGTGTCCCTTTATTGTTCTGTTTCTTCTCCTGTGGCCTGAGAGAAATCGATGACGCATGTGAGACTTGAGTAGACACCATTTTATTTTGCATGACTCTTCTAATAGGAGGGACAAGTGCCAATCAAATTGCCCCAGAAATGACAGGAAGAGGTGGCTGAGATGGTGCTGAGAGACAGGTGTTTGTTTTGAGAAGGGCTTGCCAGGGGTTGGCCATCAGAGCAGTCAGGGACTTCTACCAACAACTTGAAGTTACTCCAGAGCTGGAGAATAAGAGAGGAAGCCATGAGAGCAGAAGGAAAAGGGGAGGCCTTTGGGGAATGCCAGCAATATGTATAAAAGCACCGGAGCAGGAAGCAGAGAGCTTAACTCAAGACACTGTACCGAAGAAAGGATTGTGTGGCTTGAACACAGGTCAAGGGTTGGCCATCTCAGGTCAATTGGCTGAAGTTGGGCATTCATTCTGGAAGGTTCTTTTCAGCTCCCAACTGTAATGGGCACGTGATACCCAACTGTCTGCCTGTGACAGCACATAGGAGACAGGTGTGTTTTACTTTGCTTTGTGTCAACCTTGGATAACCCTGGGAAGTGACCTCATCATGTGTTACCTAGGCCAAGGTCCTGGGGCCAGAGGAACTGGATCAACTGACCAATTAGTCATTTTTGAAAAATAATACAAGAGAACAAAACAATGCATTCCATATTTGACTTTTGGCTCACTAGCTGATGAGATGTATGGGTAGTCACAGCTTACCTTGGACTGGAGAGTGAACAGGTGTACACCTGCTAAGGTGCTGGATCTCTGTGCACATCTTTTTTTATGATAGAGGCTATGACCCAGTTGCCTTGGTGTGTGTGTGTGTGTGTGTGTTCATTCATGCAATCCCTTACCTTTGTCCTTGTTCCATCCAACTTAGTACAGTTGCAACCTAATCACAAGTGCCCTATATCCCAGGGTCATGGTCCTTGGAACTCAGACCAAACCAGTACTTGAACCTAAGTTCTTGTGGGTTTTCAGAAGCCCTCTGGCCATATACTAAGAAGGCTTATATACCCATTATAATTCCCTGGGATGGTCCAAAAACTCACCTGGAAAGACCCGTGTAGACCAGAAAGAAGGGTCTCCCTTTGCAGGCAAACATATACAGTAGGTATCAGAGTCCATGGCTTCAAATGGAATCTCCATATCTTCTGATGAGCTCTGTGACATGCCTAGGAAGTTCTGGCAGTGAATAACACAGATGGAGAGTTGTATGGACTGCATGTGTCTCTCACCTCACCATCACATGCTGAAACCCACATCTAAATGGAAGGCGATCCCTCATAGCATCCTCATAAGAAAAGGAAGGGGGCAGAGCTCCCTCTGTCTTTAATATGAGCCACAGGGAGAAACCAGAGAGAAAGAGAGAGGGAGAGAGGGAGAGAGGGAGAGAAGGAGACAGAGAGAGAGAGAGAGAGAGAGAGAGAGAGAGAGAGAGAGAGAGAGAGAGAGAACCATAATAAAATTTGGGGACTCTGAAAAAGTGACAAGGGAGGTTGTGTCACTTTAGCCCATGGCGTTTTGTGGCAGCAGCCCCGACAGATTGGTTGCGTTGCTCCAGGCATTGCTACAGAAACGGCTGGATTTTCCTGACAGAGGGGCTACATTACATTGGACAAGCTGATTCTGGGATGGTTCCACCATGTGGTATTTTTCTTTCCAGGGGAACTTTCTGTTACCCCCATGATGCTGAAACTGTGATGTGTGTGCTGTGACACAGGCTTAGACTAGGTAGAGACTGAGGGCATTCCTGACCCTGCTTCCCTAATGTTCTGTTTTGATATCACCAATGCCGCCCTGAGAATGTGCTCATGAGCCCTTTAACTTCCAATCGATGTCTTCAGAAACCCAAGGTTACAGCTGTCATAGATTGGAATGTCCTATGCTGGTCCCATGCCTGTAGGGCAATGGTGCTCCCAACGTGTGCCCAAGTCCGCCAGGACATCCTTCCCATTCCGGTGTACTGGTTGAGACCACCATAATCTTGGGGTCTGCATATGAAGTGGTAGCCACTGCAGTCAGAAAAAGAACTGACTTCAAGGGGGCCACAGCTTTCTCCTAAACCTGCGTGAGAGTGGGGAAGAACTCTTTAAACACAAAGCTCAGGACCTGAGAATGCAGTTCCTTTGATACAATGTTGCCTAGAATGAATCCAGGCCTGATACAATGTTACCTAGCACTCTTAGCGTTCTGATACAGTGTTGCCTAGCATACACCCAGGCCTGATACAGTATTGCCTAGCCGGCACTCAGGACCACACAAATCAGTTGGCACACATTTGTAATCCCAGCACTCAAAAGGTAGAGGGAAGAGGATCAGAATTTCAATGTCACCCTCAGCTCCATAGCGAGTTCAAGGTTAATCTGGTCCAGAAATCCATTATGAACAAACACATATAACCATCAAAGAATCACCACAGATCTAGGCTGTCCCTACCCACCAGCATCCTCTGTGAGGAAAGCATCTCTCTACAAGAATGCTCTGTTTCTTCTAGAGTGGCCCAGATTTCCCATTCTTCTTCCTGTCAGTCCTAATGCTCTATCCCTAACCTTTCCACCTCCAATACAGCCATGTGGCGGCCAGCATTGACATCAATAACTTTTCTGGGTACCACGGGTACCAGGAGAGGAGAAACAAGTCCATACATACTCCCAATAGCTGTAGGGACAGTGGGCACAGAAGCAACATGGGACGACTGTATGTGATGACTCCAGTGTCAGTGGGACGAGGGGGCTCAGCTATCCATGGGACTGCTGGTCCCTGGTGGGAAGAATGGAATCAGGAAGAGCCAGGGGATCTGATTGGTGCTGAGTGTCTTTGGGGGACGCCGTCACTGATGCCTTTCAATGGCAGAGTTTTAAATGCAACCAAATGCAGAATGTGCCTAAACCTAAACACAGGAACCAGAGAGACACTCCCCAGGGGATTTCCAGGCGAGAGAAGGAGAGAGACTAAGCAGGCTGTTGGGTAGGTTGTGCTTGGTGTGTGCCTTAGCTCCTTCCCTGAGATGATGTCCTTGTAGAAAAACATTGTTCAAACCTCATCCCGTCTCCCCAACAATGCCTGTGCCAGTCACAATGCCCACAGTAGAGAATGAAGAAATTCACAGCGAACCCACCACAGGCCTGAGAGGTGAAGGTGTGCGCTGGAGGAAGAACGATTACCTTGTGATATGAGCTTTTGGCTCCTAGATCTCAGTTCCTTTGGGATTACTGGAATACAGTTTCTGCAAACTGTGCTCAGAATGGTTTAGCTTTCGGTCTGAGGCATGGCTGTCTGCCTGCGATGGAGCAATGACAGAGGACAGTGAAAACAGGTTTGTCTGGTCATAAATACTTTAGTTGCTAGGCTCAGCAGATGCCGGTAGACACTTGCCCTAACGAGCAAGTATTGATTAAATTCTAGTTTGGAATCAAGACCCATAATTGCTGGGTTGAAGACTTGAGGGATCATGTTCTGTAATGAAGACAAGCTCCTCGGGCAGCTCCCATCTGAAACCAAACCTCCAGGGTCAGCGGTTGCCATGGAAGTTGGGGCAGCTGGAGAAATGGCACAGATCTCCATCGTGGAGCAGAGGCTTTGGAACTGGAAAGGGTCCTTGGGCTTGCACACTTTAACATCATCCCAAAACGCCCCATCGCTTTCCGATATCAGCTGAGACTGGGAGCCCTTCTATGCTTCAGACTTCGTTTCTGAACAGGGTCGCAGAAGGCTCTCTGACCAATGTCAAAGACTTGTGTGGCTTTTCACGCCTCCTGCCTCATCACACATCGGAGTAACAAAGAAAATCCATTGCCAGCACACTAGAGTGACCCAGCTCATGAGAATCATCCCCTTTGCCCCCTCAAGGGATTAGAAGCAGGTCACCCCTGGACTAAGATAAGTCACAGGCCTGGTAGAAGATATTCTGTCTTGGTCTAAACAGACTGTGACACTGGGGATAAAGGCATAGCGGCGCTCTGGGTTCCATTATGGGATTGGGCAGGGTTGGGGGGGGGTCTCCATTAGTAGAATATTGTCACTCAGGCGGTTAGATAGACCAACCCAGGTATTTCTGAGTGTGACCAGATGTTACCAACCTATAGCACTCTGGGATTCCACACTTTATCCCCTTCAGAGCAGCAACTATAGGAACAACAAGGTTCGCACCGCAATCTGTCTGAGGGATGGCGCCAATTCGTTTCTGTGACCACACATGACTATTGAATTGAGATGATAGGTTTTTTTTCTTTCAGTGATGGAGGCCACTAGTCAAGGCAAACTGCTGGGTGGGACTCAGGGGCAGCCACACACCAGGCAGGGACCAAGTTCAAGTGAGCAAATTAGTCATGGGAATAGGCTCCCAACATGAATGGGTAGGGAGGGGGATCCTGCATCTCTTCTGTAGAAGAAAATAACAGCAGCCAGAGCATTTGGAGAGGTTCCAGGTGAGCTTCTCAGAGGGCATTCGTAGGCTGTGAAACCTCAGAGAACTCAGCACACAGGGCTGGGCAGCCGAGGCCCTGGCTCCTCCCTCAGCCCAGTCAGAGGCCCTTGAGGGTAAAACAGAAAGGAAAGGCCCATAGTCCAAGGTGGTCAGCGTCATCTCGCTGTCTTCAAGAGACACAGACAAACAGGATTAGGGTGGTGGGAGTGTTATTACTGTCTGTAAACACAAACCTGGGTACCTGCTGCCTTTTGCAGACTCTCAGGCAACTGAAACTTTACCACTCTTATTAGAAAGACATGGAGAGCTTCAAGACAGCGATGGGACTCCAGTCCGTGGGGGACTGGGCTTAGCTTCCCAGGTTATTGTCCAGAACACATTTGTGGGTGGGTGACCAGCAGAGCAGTGATGTTTTGGGGATCCACTATTCAAACTCCTCAAGGATTCTTGCAGAACAATGAGCCATGAATACTGAGGTCAGTAGCCTTCCTCCCCCAGAGACCCTTACCTTTGAGCTCAAGGAATGCCTAACCTCCCCCCCCCATTTTAGGGCATCAGCAGGAAGCTCTTTGTGGGGTCAGCATTATTCTCCTCTTTCCTTAGACCCCAGCTTTCCCTTGACTCCCTCATCACCATACAGTTGGGACACACCTGTGTTACCATATGCCTCTTCTCTGCAGAAACCTTGCTACGCTAGGGGACATGTTCACCACTCTCCCCATCTCTCTGAATATACACATAGCCCCTCTATTCATAACAGCGCTGATGTCTGGACATGACTAATTTACACCCAAACTTACATCGAGATTAGATTCTCAATGGGACCTTTAAGAGAGGAGGAGACCAAGAGGTCTCTCCCTGAGTCAGTCTCTTAAGCCTAGACTGGTGACCTTGAGAGTTACTAATATAGCTATAGAGAAAATTTCTCTCTGGTGTTCTAGCCTCTTCCACACATGCTCACTCACTGGAGTCCCCACTATGTGATATCACCTACCAAAGTCATGCATGACCTTGGGAACTTCTCCAAGCCTCAGAATCTTTTGGCCACAGAGGATGAGATAATTCCCACCTGTGCTGTGGGCTTTCCCTCTACCCATCTGCCCTGGAACACATCCTAGTCACGCTACAGTCATGGTCATGCCAGAGCGAAGTTTGTCACCATGGCCACAGGAAGTGTACGCACCTCACAAGGAGAGCTTCCAGCGCCCATCAGCATCCCGATCCTCTTTAATCTTAAGGCACCAAGGGTGTAATTACCCAGCTGGGATGGAAACACACTTCTCCTTGGTACGGAACAGACATCTGAGAGGCAGAGCCTTTAATAACAAAAGATGAGGCCTTCCTGGAAGGACCAGGAAGCCCAGTGTCCACCCCCTGAAAAGTAAGATAATGGATGATGTTCGGACAAGACCTTTGAGAATGCACTCCTAAACACTGGAACTTGCCATGTATAGGCATGCTGGCACTAACTCCTTAGCAGCTGGCTTTGAGTTCTACACCAGAGGTTCTCGTGGTACTGGATTGTTATAATAATCATTTTGGACACTGTGAAGGTGCGTTGCTCTCATTGGTTTAATAAAGAGCCAAGTGGTCAATGGCTAGGCAGGAAGAGATATTGGAGGAGATCCAAAGAGAGAGAGTTCTCGGAAGAAGAAGAGCAGAGTCTCCAGACAGACGGAGAAGGAGGGTAAGACATGCAAGAGGACAGGTAAATGCCATGTGGCATGTGGCAACATGTAGATTGATAAAATGGGTTAATGTAAGTTATAAGAGCTAGTTAGTAAGAAGCCTAAGCTATCAGCAAGCTTTTCTATTTAATAAGAAGTCTCTGTGTGGTGATTTGGGAGCTGGCTGGCGGGACAGAAAATTCTGCCTGCAATGGGTGAGTGTAATGATCTGTCCTGTCCCTTTAAGAAACAAGCCACGCTCACCCCCTGTATAATACAGCCATATCATTCGCTCTGTCAATGAATTAACTCTGACATCTCAGGTGAAGAACACAATGGAAGGGTCCATCTGGCCCAAATTACAGCTCATGGCTCTCAGGCAGTTCCCTGTTCTGGAAGAGGTGACTGGAATTTTCTGCTGCCTCTGTCTTGTTCTTTGGTTACCTGAGAATCCAGTCCCTCCTACACAGGGAACCAAAGCACGAAGAGGGACACCCTCTGGGAACCCTCTGATTCTCACAAATAGAACACCAGCAGAAGTCAATGGCCTGATATGGTCTGGATCCACGGGACAAGCCCATGAGTGTGTTGTGGCCCAGGGAGACGGTCTGAGTGTCAGTGGAAGGAACCATAAGGGGCTCCAAAGCAGGAGGTCTGACCAGCTAGAGCCTCTCTCTAAATTTGGATTTACTACTGAAGGATGAACTGGAAATCAGATTCATTTCTCCCATAACATGTGCAGCCCTGAGACTACCAGATGCCATGGGGTTTCTTTCCAATGCCAGGTACTGGCCAAAGCTGACACCGTATTCACTTCCTGAAAGTGGATTTCTGTGCATCTTCCACGTTCCCTCTGGTATACAGCTGTTTCATCCCAAGTGAAACATTCTTTCCTGGAGACTCAGAAAGGAAATGAAACTTATTAGAAGTAGGAAGCTCCTGAAGTGTACAAGATGCCCAAAGTCCCTCCCAAGGTTATACAAGCTGTAATAACTACTGGCGAGAAGAGTCTCTCTGACCATTTGAGTGCCCTGCAGGGAACTCCAGGAATGCAGCTTGTGAGTCATCAGTCAAGCTGGATGGGCTGCTCAGTGACACATCTGCCCTGAGTCACCCATGGTCCTGGAAGCATCAATTGGATTTACTGGTCCAGTTGACACAGGCTTGGATGGAGTGGTTTCTTTGAACTATTGTCAGTGCTCTAGCTAGAATGAAGAGAAGTTTGTTCACGCTTCCCCAGAAGAAGTTCGCGCCCAGGCAGGCACATCATCTCTCTTCCATGCTGCATGCCATGTATTCCAGGTACAGCAACTATAGGAAGAGCATGTCATGTCACACTGCGTGGTTCCCTTTGGAAACCAACTTTGTGCTTTGCTTCTCCGTGTTCCCACAGAGCATCCTCAGAATCACCAGGCAGTCAACCTTGTAGACATTTGGACTCTACCTAAATGTAACAAGTGAGACCTTGTGTTAAGCAGGATCTCCACGGAATCCTGTGCACACTGCTGCTTTAGAAGCAGGATCGTATGAAGTCTGCAATGCTAAGAGTGTTATTGGCCAGAATCCTCAAGGAGAACTAGACAGGTGAGTGTTAAGACTTTAAGATGAAGACATGGTTGGGCAATGATGGCCCACACCTTTAATCCCTGCAGAAGCAGGTGGAGTTCTGTGAGTTCAAGGCTAGCCTGGTTTACAAAGGGAGTTCCAGGACAGTCAGGGCTGTTACACAGAGAAATACTATCTCAAACACACACACACACACACACACACAAAACAAACAAGCAAAAAGGATGAAGATGCGAAGGTCCAAGTGTATAGCAAAGAAAATTTATTTAAAAGCTCAAGGGTCAAAATCACTTTCATAGCCTATGTGTCCCTGATAGGAATAGTCAAGACCTTTCATGCAGCAAAGAGCCTGAAGTTCGGGTCAGGACCTTGAGCTGACTGTTATACAGGGCGAGAAGGAATAGCAACATCAAGGCACTATTCTGGAATTGACGCCTTTTACATTCCCGGGAGGGTACGATCCTAGGCTCAGAAGAATGAAACAGAAATGGGAAGCCAATGATATAGCTCAGTTGGTAGACAGTTTAACTATCATCCACAGCCTTATAGGTTCAATTCCCAGCACTGTACACACTGGGTATTGTAGTTCTCTGGAGGTGGAGACAGGAGGATCAGGAGTTTGAGGCTAACCTCAGTTATAGTGTGAATTTAGGGTTAGCCTGGGATACCTGAGACTGTCTTGTAAAGACAAAAAAGTAGAGACCGTTGTCTGACAGCAGCAGGTGCCTGAGTTTTCATATTATTGTTGTTTCATTCCAGAAGATAACAGAAGCTAAGCAGCCTTCATTAGTAACTCAGTACCTAGCCAGACATGGTAGCACACGCCTTTACTCTCAGCACTGGTAAGGCAGAGGCAGGTGGATCTCTGAGTTTGAAGTTAGACTCATCTACAGTGAGTCCCAGGACAGCCAGGGACAAACCCTGAGAAAAACCCTAAACAATAACAACAATGTAGCCCCCTCAATTAACTTGGGATTTTAATTTTCTGAGATTCTATTTCTGAGTGTTGTGGAATGCAGCGGTTTTTTTGTTTGTTTGTTTTTTTGTTTTTTTCGAGACAGGGTTTCTCTGTGGTTTTGGAGCCTGTCCTGGAACTAGCTCTTGTAAACCAGGCTGGTCTCGAACTCACAGAGATCCGCCTGCCTCTGCCTCCCGAGTGCTGGGATTAAAGGCGTGCGCCACCACCGCCCGGCTGGAATGCAGTGGTTTAAGAATGGACTCTCTACAGGGTGCAAAAGTAGACACCAATATAGTTCACCACTTTACCCAACCATCTACAAGAACATTGGGGCTAAAGATCATTGAAGAAGACTTTGTCCATTGGCTGGGGTTTTATGCTTGGATTTCTGCTATTGCTGCAATTTTTAAGATGGAGACTGTGGTGGTTTGAATGAGAATGGTCCTCATAGGCTCGTAGGGAGAAGCACTATTAAGAGGTGTAGTCTTGAAGTAGGTGTGGCCTTGTTAGACAAAGTGTGTCACTGGGAATGGGCTTTGAAGTCTCAGAAGCTCAAGCCAGGTCGAGCGCCATTCTCTCTTCTGCTGTCTACCTGCATGCTGCCGTATTTCCCACCTTGATGATAATGGACAAAACCTTTGAAACTGTAAGCCAGCCCCAATTAAACCTTTTCCTTTAGAAGAGTTGCCAAGGTCATGGCGTCTCTTCACAGCTCTCTGCCCTTATGGAAGCACCCAAGTTGTGGCACTCTGTGAAGCAGGCACCACATACCATTTAAACAGAGGGAATGGGTTGTGGTGCTGGTGGTGGCAGTGGAAGCTTGTTCAAGGTCACAGAGACGGAATGGAATTAATGTTCATTTACTTATGGTCATCTGTGGGTGACTCAGAGGAATTAAGAGAAATACCCAGAATCACACAGAAATAAACACATGAACTATAGTTGGAACTTACACCTGTCCGATTCTTGCTATGTGTATGTATGTGTATATCTCTGTGTGTATATTTATGTGCCTGTGTTATGTGTGTGTGTGTATGTGTATACGTGTGTCTATCTGTGTGTATGTGTATGTGTGAGTGCTGCATTTGGAGGTCAGAGACAGGGACACCGCTGGAGCAGATCCTTGCCTGCCTCAGGAAACTGGTCCACACCTCAGCCTAAGGTTTTCAGCTTTGGCTCATGAGCCCAGGAACTCCAGGAAACAAGGTTTTGTTTCAGCCCAAGACCAAATTCAAACTGCTAAGCTGACTGTCCTTAGCCCTGTGCTGACCAAGGGGGTCTTTGCTAATTCCGTATGAAACCTGTATACTCCAAGTTGTGAGGATTCCCTGTTTGTCTAACACCTACCAGCCACTGTTCTGCCTCCTTGAGTTTTAACTTCATGCCCGGATCCTGTCCACATTAATCTTACTTTACAGCTTGACCCTCGTTCTTCTGGGGACTAGACGGGCTTTCTGTTGCTTCTAAAACACAAGTCGGTAGAACACTGACAGAGAGGAGCGAGAGAACAAGGCCCAGTGGCTGAACATGCACGGGAGGCCAGTGGAACCGGGTTCCTGTGGAAGAGGGCAGGGAAGGGAGGGCGGGCCAAGTTCTAACCCAGGAGGCTGGAGAAGGCTTGGCCAAAGGGAGGTTACAGCAAAGACTGGTCCCTAGGAGGGACCAGCTGAGCAGTCACCTGGAGAACAGGAATTGGGAAATGGAGCAGCCACAGGAAAGACTCAGAGTGGAGTTCTGGGCTTAGCGGAGGTGCCTTCAGGGCCACCAGGGCCACCAAGGTGGGGTTGGGGAGACTCTACCCTCATTGCAGGGTGTTGAGAAGCTCCCTGGCCTCTGAACTCCCCTTAGCTATGACAACCAAATGTGTCTCAGAATGTTGCCATTGTTCAGGGGGACAAAAGTCACTTGCAAATAATCACTATTGCATTAGAACAGAGAGATATATGTCTAGGCCCTTGGGATTCTGTGACATGAAGCCAAGGCCAGTGACTCTCCAGGAAGGAATGACTTTGGCGTTTGTATCTGGGAACAACTACAGGAGAATATACTAGAAAACCAGACTTCCCACACATATTTTAGCCCAGTCAAACTTAGGGACTGCTCCAGCACCTCAGAGTCCTGAGTGCAACCGTGCACACTTGATTTGAGGGGCAGTAGCTTAGAATTCAAGTGCTAAGCTGTCTTGCTCGGCTGCTGGATGGGCAGCACCCGTATCCAAGGCTATTCATACAGCAAGATTCAGGGGAGGCCAGCACGTGGTGGGGGGCTCACTCTGGGCTTAATAGGAAGACTAGCTGCCTGCCCCTCCCCCCCCACACAAGTGATCGAATGGTTTGGATTGGAAATGCCTCATGGACATTCACATGGTGAGTGAGGCCTTTCCTTTCTATTGTCTTAGTTTGAATTGTGTCATATGGTCCTTCCTAAGCAAATCAGATTCACACACATCTCCCTTGAAACTAGGACAGGGTCACCTTCCCTGAGCGCACCATACAGAGGCAGAGGGAGGGCATCTTCCAGGCAAAGGCTAGGTTTCCCTAGCATATTGGTGACCGGGTGCTGCTGCTGCTGCTGCTGCTGCTGCTGCTTGTGGTGGTGGTGGTGGTGGTGGTGTGTGTGTGTGTGTGATGGAGGAGGGGAGTATCACAGTCTCCTCCTGTGTCTGTGTGTGGCGAGGGAGGGGACCATGAAAGTCTTCTCCGGAGGCATCAACCCCATCAGACTCTTTTACTTTGGATTCCAGTTACCTGTGCAAACACTGCAGGGAGGGCAGAACTAAAACAAGACAGTGGGTCTTAGGGACACATGATCCTTGATAGTTCTGCAGAAAAGCCTTAAATGACTGAAGGTAGAATCCCGCCCCCCACACCCCATTCCTCCAGATGGGCAGCTTGTTGGTTAGCGACCGTAGCTGGTATACACTAGGATTCACCCGTCTCAGCATCTCCAGGCAGCTGGGAAGCAACTCCAGGGGTGTCAGAAAGAGAGAGGGGGAGGGACCTTCCTGAAGGGCTGCAGAGTCATGCGGTGTCGGCTACCCAGTTAGTTACTCAAGACTCTTGGACACTTGGGTTCCACATTGAGGTCATGGCAGGAGGTGGGGCCTGGGAAAGGCAATAGATTAGATTTTTTAAGGAAGAGGCCAGGCAACAGAAAGACTGTGAACCCCTCCACATCACGGCTACATGCAACATGCAAGGGACAGGACACGTGCTAGAAAAGTCCAGGCTCTTCACACGCAGGCGAAGGAGAGCACTGCATAAATGGCCCATGCAGGCTCACCAACTGTCTCGGCCCAGGCCATCAGAACTCCCAGCCTTCCCAGCTCTCTACCTCATTCCCATTCTCGAGAGCATTTTCTTTCTTAATAAGCCACCTCTATTTCTACCATTAGCCACACGTCCCTGGTCCAGTTGTTTGTTCCGGGATACAAAGACTCTGGAAATCTCAGCAGGTGTCCTCTATATTCCAATCCACACCTAGTACAAGGTGAGGTTGTACCTGAAGGAGTCATTGCTTCCAAAGGATCCCTTGGACATTGACAAGGGATGGGTGAGAGAGGAACCTCTAGGGATCGGGGCCAGCATTTGGGGCTGCTGTGCTGATCCTGACCTCCAGGAGTGCTGTCTGCTGACAGGACTCAGAGCAGGAGAGGGGAGATGGAGGAGGAGCAGAGACATCTGAGGGTTCCAGGATGAGCTGGAGTTCTTCACATAAAGCTTAGAGCATTGTGCTTCGGGGGAAACAAAGTATTCTTGACTGAGGCTAAGGCAGGTGTCTTACAACCATGAATTTGGCTCAGTTAATGACTGGATCTTTAGAACAATGAAGGGTGTCTCATGCTGGACTCAGGTCTTGTTTGATAGTTTAGGCCTGACTCACCATCTGAGGTCAAGAATGGGGACAGATAAGTCATCCTGGCATCTCTGCCTAGCAGGGTGTCCCCGAAAGAGTAGGCGTCATAGTGTTTGACTATTATTTTTAGCAGCATTTAAAATAATGTAATGAAGGCATCATTCCGGCACAGTTCAAATGACACAGCAAAGCAAACTGTCATTCCTACAACAATGGATGCAAACCTGTATTTATGAAAGAGGCTGTTACCATCATCATTACCATGATGGTTTCTAAATTATACATGGAAATGGTTTGAGTTGCAGGAGACGCGGGCAGCTGAAATTAATTGCATATGAAGTTAGCATTTAAGGAAATGAAAACAGTCTTGAGGAGCCACCAAAAGAATGAGGATGAAACAATAAAAGACAGAGAGAGGCTCATTTCCTCAATAGTCCCCCTGTGAACACTCCGGCTACAGGCTGGGCCCCGAGACTCACAAGAAGAGCTGTTTCCCTGTGGGAAGTCCCCTGCCTCGTCCTTTCAGTGAGCTGCCAGTTTCCTTTATTTTAAGATTTATTTTTATATTTAAAATTTGTGTGTGTGTGTGTGTGTGTGTGTGTGTGTGTAGGCACAAAAGAGCAAGAAGAGAGCATTGGATCTTCCGGAATTGGAGCTGCTCAGCGTGGCTGCTGGGAAGTGTCCTTGGATCCTCTTAAAGAGCACAAAACACTGAGTCATCTCTCCAACCCCTGACTTGTCAATTTCCTGATCCATGAAAATGAGACAAAACCTGGAGATTATCATAAAAGGTTCCTCAGAGGAGGGTCAGCACAGAGGCATCAGGAGAGAGGTCCCCTTTCCACATCTGCATTTGCCTTGCAGAAGAGGTAGGCGGTGCCTACCTGAAGAGATCAGAGGTTCGAAGGGGTCACCACACAACCCCAGGTGCTGACCCATTGCCAGGCCCGCTGACCGTTGACAGCACTATGGCCCTGGATGAAATGGGCTAGAATCCTTGACCTCAACAGCTTCTGCACACTCCTCACTCAAGGGTAGATCCTGACACAAGGACTGTCCTCTGACATGGCACGTGTCTCTTAGGAAGGAAAAGCAGATGCTAAGTCTGGGGTCCTGCCTGTTGCCAGCATCCTGGGGAGGGCTAACGGTGGTGGTTCTCCCTGTCCTTAGCAAGAGTGCGGTACTGCTACCCAGTACCCCCGCCCCTGTATCTCTGCTTCCCCTTGGGAACCTCAACTTTCTTGTACTGCAGACCATTCCTGGCATAAAAGCAGCTGGTGTGTGGGGCCTGGGAGGCTGCTGGCTAGAAGACACCTGGGGTATGAGCTGGGCCCACTCTTTCTAGTGACTGATGTCAGATCCTGGAGCCCCAACATCTCCTTGTTTCAGTTTCTCGACTTGTGGGAGCAGGTCAAGTTAGCTAGCATCCTGGGACCCCAGGAAGTGTGTGAGGGGGGGGGGGAGGTAATGAAACACCTGAAGTAACAGCTAGTACAGCAAGCATCTATCAGGTGAAAACAACTGTCCTGATGTCCAGACAAACCACACTACACTGAAGGCTCCCATGATGGCATTAACTCGAATGTATAAATGCAAATGATAATTCATCTCCAACTTTGCCATAGCCCAGCTGAAAGAATCCCCGGCTTCATATCTTTGGTACCGCTCCCTCATGGGGTGCAGAAAAAGCTGCTCAGAACCATTTGGAGGAAGCTGTGCTGCGTGCACAGGTCTTTCATGCCTACTTCTAAGCCTGGAGGCGGAGCAGCTTGTTTCAACTGAAACCCCAGCTTGCAAGCTCCTCCTAAACACCAAGAAGCCCCCCACTCTCAAGATCAGAACCGTTGGGAAGCAAATGCATGAAAAAGCCCACCATCTTGTGCCCATTCTGTTTGAACCTGCGAGAGAATGAGAAGAGGAGAGAGATCCCCCCTGCACCCCGCCCCGTGAGTGCAGATTCATGGCCTCCTCTCTCCCTGGCAGGTGGAGGCTGAGTCATGGGCATCACAGTTGTGCCAGGATGCAAGCACAAACAGGTTGCTCTCCAGGCTGCAGAGAAGCGAGGAGATCAAAAGTTAGGGAGTTCTGGGCTTGTTCCCTTCTTACCTGTTCACCATACAAAGCCCGTGTCTTCTGCTCTTGGCACATAACTTTGTCCTTCTCTGCCTCCACAACGGTGACACAAGAGCCAGTCTGTAACGTTGCTACCAGGATTGTCCATCGTTGGTGGTGCCCACTTTTAATCCCAGCACTCAGGGGGCAGAGGCAGGCAGATCTCTGCGAGTTCAAGGCCATCCTAGGCTCTGTAGAGAAATCCTGTCTCAAACAAACAAACACACACACACACACACACACACACACAAACCCTCTAGCCCTGGGGACAAACATAAAGGCATGAAGCAGAAAAACAGAAGACAAGATGTTCACAGTCTAGCAAAACAACAACAACAACAACAACAACAAACAAACAACCCTCCTTAGAAGCAATGACTCCAACATTGACAGAAGAATTCAGGTGGGGAAAGGGAGACACAGCAGGGGCTCAGGACTCAAGTCATTGACTCAACTGTCTGAGGTCTCCCTCCTGGGAAACGCAGGTGGACAGTTGTCAGCTAAGTGTCACAGGTGACTGGCTTCCTCAAGAATCCACCAAAGCAAGACTAACTTAAGGCTGCACTGTAAATGAAGAGTTTCAGCCTTGGCTTATTTTGATTTCCATTATTGTTATTCTTATGGTGCCAAAGCAACCTCTAGTTTTTGACTATATTTTGGTTTTGTCACTTAAAAACAGCATTTGCTGGTTTTTGGGGTAACCCAGCTTCCGATTAATTAGCTTCTGTAGGGATGAGGCTGATAAAATTGGGATTTTTTTTTCTTTTTGAACGAGACAAAGATGCTTATCAATGTGTACATTTCACATACCCCACTAAAGCCACCTCTGTGTGATTTTCTCAACACAGTGACTTGGAAGAATGGTATCGCTATTTTGTTTACTTTCATTTTAACTCACCTACAGAAGTTTTATACAGTGCCCATTTTAACATTTATAACCAAACTTAATTAATGTGAGTAAAGTCACCTGGCTAATGTCGAGGAAGTGTCTACCATGTGCTCAAGTTCAGGTTAGACATCAAGAATGAGAAAATCAACTCACTGCCAGAAGGGACTCATAGCCCAGCAGTATAGGGTGTGCTCAGAGTAAGGACCTGGACAGCCAGGAGACCACCAGCTTGCATTCCGCTGGGAAGGCTGGATATGCTCACCTGCTTGACTTTATCCCACACTACGCCTGGAGCCAGCAACCGCCTGGAGCCAGCAACTACGGTATTGGCTGGTCAAGGATGCCAAGAGGGCTGGAGACAGAACTTCACAGGAAGGTCGGCAATCTGGTGGCGTTAATTGCACTCTGCACTGTTTGCAGTCAACAAGATTAGAAACTGAAAGCCCTGGGGCTGGTGAGATGGCTCGGTGGATAAGCACAACTGGTGTGCAAGCCTAAATACCTGAGTTCAAATCCCCACAATTCCTGTAAAAAGCCAAGGGTGGCCGAATGTGCTTGAAATTCAGGGGAATAAGGTGAAGTGTGATAGAACAGGGTACATGACATTGTCTTCTGGGCACACAGTGTGTATGTACTTCCTCGTACACAGGTGCACATACTTCACACTTGCACATACACACCAAAAACAAAACAACAGCAAAACAGAACCCTAATGCACCGAGCCTCCTCCACAACTCTTTAAGGTTCTGTTATCTTGTTTTACATACAGGGAAACTGAGACTTGATGGAGGGGTAAGATCAAACAAAACCTTGGGGTCCTAGGGAACTTTATTATTTTTTTAGTATTGTGTAGCTCAGGCTGGTGTAGGACTAGAGGATGACCTTGAACTTTGGATCCTCCTACCTCTACTTCCCAAGTGCTGGTATTGTGGGTGTGTACCACACCTAATTTGAGTGGTGCTGGGGATCAAACCCATTTCTTCAACAAGCAGGCTTTCCAAGCACTCAATTGAGTGCATCCCCAACCTTTTCTCATTCCAGACTTAAAGCTCTGAAGGCCTATCCAGCCCTCCTCCCTCACTGTTAATAGTTGTAAGGGAATGCCTACATGCCCTTCTGTGTTCCCCACTGTACCTGCCAAAGCTCACCGATTCCCACCACAATGCGTAGTCTTTCCAAAGTGAGCTCATTCTCAACATCTATAGAGCATGGTGTCTTACTGTATGCAGTATACCACTGGAGAGGCCTCGAGTCTCAGAGCTCTTTGGATAAACTCAACTGAGAGGGGGAGGGGATCAGCTAGAGTGGGGCAGCTTTATTTGCTGCACCGGTCCAGCAGTTCCAAGGCTCCTGGAGTGGTGGACAGTCAGACAAATGTTTTGAAGTGTTTTATAATTCTGGACCATTTAGGTAATTAACAGGCAAGACATGGAGGGAGGGAGATGGCCCAAGGACAGGCATAAGTGGCTGAGCCTCTGCACCCACCATTCAGGGTGGACTCAGATCTCACCCACACCAGCTGCAACTCTAGAAGCCACCAGACCCCATCAGAACCCCGACACGACCTTGTGTTCCACTCCCTGGCTCCACAGAGGCCTGGAAAATGGACCAAGAAATCTGAAAGGAAAAAAAAATCCACAGAAGATGCCCCCACCGGTTTGATTGTATAAATAGTTTATTTCTGCTCACAGCATCTTATACGCATTATAAAAGGGGATGGGAACAAAGAAGAGAATGGCAAAGACAGAGAATTACAGGAAAACCAAAACACGGAAGCCAGGGGACCCTGTCCCAACACCCGTCACAGAGTGTGTGAAGAGAACAGCTCTAAATCAAAACTGGCCTCCCTGGGCCTATCAGAAACCATTCCAAACCTCGCTTGGGGAGGCCAAATTCCACTGCAGGAACCCACAGGACAGAAGCTGGCATGTGATGGGAACTCCCCTATGGCACCACCACACAGTGATTTTCACTGGGCTCCCTCTGGTCACAGATGAAATGGGCTTTTACTAGGTCAAACATCACAGAGATCAACTGAGACTCTTAACTATTTGCTGATACACCACAGGGCTTGACTTTACCGCACAACTATTAACAGCCAACTGCACCCTTAAGTCTTGATAATGGGGGAGGGGGAGAAACACCACAAAACCATCCCATGCCATCGTTCGAGCAGGCCAGAATCCGAACACTGACCTGGAACTCAGGTATTGTGAGCATAGGAAGGTTACAGTATTTGGCATAGGCAATGTCACAAAATAAATATATTATTCTCTCCATATTGTGGAACTACCAAAATGTCAAAGTGCTTAAGAAATTGTGAAGAAAATAAAAGAAGGTGGATTTTTTTTTTAATAATTCTATACAGAATCTTCAGACCATGGGACCAGCCCATGAAGAAGCCAGCAATGCCCCGTTGCTGTGTAAACAGACCTTGTAGGCTGCTCATCACGGTTTAGCGCTACTAAGTGTCTACAAAAAGACCAGCAGCAGAGGGCTACAGAAGACACAAGGAAGGAAGATGGGCTGCTAGATTTCAGTTTTCAAAACAATCTTCTAAGGACTGGGTGTCAAGCAGGAAGCCATGATTTCTGCTTACGTGTGGTTCCTAAATTGACTCTTGGTGTGTCAAGGACAATAGGGATGGGCTCATATCGTGACCACCTTGGTGCTCACTCAGAACCATGGCCTCCTTTGCACAGCAATGTGTCGCCATGGAGGAAAACCAAAATGCTACTCTAAAAGATGGATTCCGAGGAGAAATTAAAAAAAGGGGGGGAGAAAACAATGGTCAGCTGTAAATTTATCTTTCGATACTGTGTTTCAGGATGGATGACAGCTTTTTATAAGCCAAGACTCACTCCTGATTATAAAGGGTTTTTTAAAATTACATTATTAAAAATATGTATTTATTCTTTCACTTTATCTATTTTCCAAAGCCTCTTTCAAGTAAACTGTGAAGTGCCTGAGTACCAGTGACCATGACGTCACACGCCCGCTCCCTTTTCAACTCAAGCACTCATTGTTGTCTGCCTTTAACCAAAGTGCTGGCTGGCTCTGAGGCCAGGCCGGCTCCCACACGGGTGAATTCCAAAGGACTGATCCTTCAGACTTTTCCTCTCTTCCAATCCACGCAAACGAGGTCAGCTTTTCCAAGCTGGGATTTTATTCTTTTGGTGAATGACATCAAATACTCTAATGACACGCTTTGAGTAAAATACTGAAATCAGATAGGCTACAGGCCCAACTAAGAAACCTGAACACGTCTCCACTTGCATTGCCAAGGGGCACAAAAGGACAGTCTTTTTTTTTTAACTAAGGAGATTATTTATTTGTGGAAGTGTTTTTTTTGTTTTGTTTTGTTGTTTTAAAAAAAAACATGTCTGAAACCTATCACCACGTGGCTAGAATGATCAGACATGCCTTCTAAGAAAACCATTTTGCAATTCAGCACACATCTGTAGCTGGTGTGCTCCTCCAAACCAATCAGTAGGCTGAGAGAATTTCAAATTAAACACAGAGGGTCCAGTATTTATGCCGATTATGTAGTATGGAGGGAACACACACACACACACACACACACACACACACACACACACACAGCATTAATGTCAAGAACCTCACCCTTTAAATACCTGTACTGGCACCACCACCTCCAATAGTTTTCTGCTTTTGTTTTATTGGTCTCTTTATGTGATAATGACCAACACATGGACAGGGCCTAGGCCATCTGGAAGAGGTCTCATCCCAGGCTGAACAGCAGTTCTCAACAAAATCACACCCACCCAGCCTTGGAGAGTGGAGTCTTCCAGGCCATTCCCACCAAGGCCAGAAGGACAGCAGCACCCTGGGCCCTCAGGCTGCCGCATGGTCCCAGGCAGTCCTCTGGACGGACCCAAACCACCACCTCCTTTGGGCCCAGAGCAGGACAAATCAAACTGCAAACAGGGGCCTGCCCTGCGACATAAAACTACTCAGTTTGCACAGCTCCAGAATGCAAGGAGCGGTCACCCCCTCCCCCCATCAGTATACCCCAGTGCCTACCCGCTCCCACAGGAGTATCCCCAGGGTTTTGTGAACTGCATACCTCAGGTAACTCACACGTGACTCCCCCCGCAGTGGGGGCTGGGCAGCCTGAACTTCTGGCCCTGACGGAGCGAGAAGAAATCGCTTTTGTCTCTCTGACATTCAAGCCTCCCACCTGAGGCCAGAGGGCTCACCACCGGACCCTCGCGTCCTCACGTCCACTCCCCGTCGGTTCCCCCACCCCACCCCATTGATAGCTCAAGCATTTAGACAAAAGGTCCCCTGAGCTGGGGTGGGGGGTGGGGCAGGTGGCGAGCTGGGTGGTAATGCAGTCTCCACACCCGGGTTAAGTCTCCAAGTCCTGTGTTAGGGTACAGGGATCGTGTTTTAAAAATTCGAAGCATCGCTTTGGTTCGTTGTCTTTGTTCGCGGGCGCGGGTTCTTGCTCACCCAGTCGTCCATTCATTCACTCAGTGGCTCGCTGGCTCAGCCTCGTTCCCAATCGCTTCCCGGACGCATTACCGCTTCTTCTTCTGCTTGAGAGACTTCCTGCGTTTCAGGATCATCTCATAGAGCTTGTCCATGCCCTCGGTGAGGCCCTCGCCGATGATGGCGCAAGCCGGCTGGACATGGTAGGTGGTGGCCGGGATGAGCTCGTGCAGCGCCAGCTGCTTCTCAATCTCGGCCACCGGCAGCGACTTGGGCAGGTCCTGCTTGTTAGCGATGACCAGCAGCGGCGTGCCCTGGTTCTCCGCAAACTTGGTCACCTTGTGCAGCTCCGTCTTGGCCTCCTCTAGCCGGTCCACGTCCACCGAATCCACCACGTAGATGATGCCGTCCGTGCAGCGGCTGTAGGACTTCCACAGCGGCCGTAGCTTCTCCTGGCCGCCCACGTCCCAGAAGTGGCAGCTGATGCCCTTGGCGGTGCCGTTGCTCAGTTTGATCTTCTCGGTATTGAAGCCAATGGTGGGCACCGTGTTCACGAACTCGTTGAACTTGAGCCGGTAGAGCACCGTGGTCTTGCCGGCAGAGTCCAAGCCCAGCATAACGATGTGTAGGGACTGGAAGGCCGAGATGTTAGAGGAGATGTTGCCCATGGCTCCTCGCTGCGGCGCCGGCCACTGCGGCTGCGGCGGGAGGGCGCCGCCCCCCGAGCAGTCACAGGCCCGCTGCCACCGGGCGCACCTGGGCCCCGCCCGCCTCTGGACCCGCTGGGGCCTCGGCGTCTCCGGAACGTACGGCCAGTTGGGCGCACTTAGATTCCGAGGCGCCCGCTCCCTGGTCCACCCGGTGCGCGCCCCGCGGGCATCTTTCTCCAGAGGCTTTGTCTCCCGCGCAGTCGCCACGGATAGGCGCGCCGGTGGAGGATGCCTGCTCCCTGCGCGCTCGCCGGGCTCGATCTGCCGCTTGCCCGCGCCGCGGCTCTGCAGCAGCCTCTGGCCTTGGTGGCGTCTCGGAACCGCTCTGGCTCCGGCTTCCCCGGCGCGCCGCGGAGGCGCAGGCGGGGCGCGGGTTTCCCCGGGTGTCTCTGTCGGCGTTGCTGCCTTGCTGTCCCTGCAGTACGCTCGCTGCTCCCGCCGCCGCCACCAGCCTGCTGCGGCCGAGGGCGCAGGCCCCGCCCCTCTGGTCCCGCCCAGCGGCCACGCCCCTTCCCTGACACGCCCCGCGGTCTCCCGGGGTCAGGCGGGGTCTTCTCGGCCGGTAAAGCCCTTTCGCGCGCTCCGGTCGTTCGAATTTCGTCCGGACGACCCTTCCCGCTGGCCGCGCCTTGACTATGGGCCCGGGCGCGGGCTCTTCCTCCTCAGACCGGTGACGCGTCTTTTAAAAATAGCTCCGGTCTCCGGAACCCCCGCCCCGGGCTGAGCCCGCAGCTCGCGGGGCAAGGACAGCTTCTGCAGAGGGCTAGTGCGGTGACACTGAGGCTTGGCGCGGGAGGGCGGAGGAGGAGGGGCTGACCTCCTCGAGCCTGCAGCCTGCTACCCGGATGCTATTCCCATCACTTGGTCTCACGCACCTAAGTGCCCTTTCTGTGTCCTGGGCCCTAGACCTTCTTGATGTTCAAGTTCCTTTTCCTGCCCTAACTTCAGGGGGCGCCCGGGAGGATCAGCTGGGAATATCACCCACCTGCTTAGATACTTCCAGACAATTCTTTCTTAGGTACCCTGGTTGTCACCTGATTTTATGCCCCCTCCCCCGACTCTGCTGACATTCCAGATGATGTTAGAGTCTTGAGAAGGTACCTTTTGTCATTCCACCTTGAGAGCTATCTACCTTCAGACCACGGGGGAGGGGTGGAGTGGGGGTGGGGAGATCCAGATACCTGACTAGACTCCAGGAAAGCCCAGGATCTAGACAACCCTTGATTATAAAATGCGTGTGTATAGCTTGGAGCGGATGGTGAGATGTGTCACAAACACATAATCTCTGGGTTCCATTTCCTGACTCCATTCGTGGTTTTATTTTACCTTGTAAACATGTAACAGATACATATTATTTCTGGATGCAGAGGGAACTGGAGAGTGATTATGAGTGACACAGATTTGATGATTCTGGGAACTGGAGATGGCCAGACAAGGGACAACAGGTAGTCACATTTCTGTAGGTCTGGCTTCTACGACAGAAAAGTTAGCAAATACAGTTCAGGGAAAGAAAATAAAAATAGTCATCATTTTTTAAATTGAAAAATTACACACACATAACACACACACACGAGCACCTTCCTTTCAGGTGCTAGGTTATAATACATGATTTCATTTGTACTTAAAGCCTGTAGTACTTAAGCCAACCACACCTGCTCAAGGAAGGACAACCTTCTCCCATCTTTGAGTTTTCATATCTGCAAAAGCCAGTTCAGGCTTCCACCATCTAGGTACAAGATCAGGGACTGGTGATGGATGTGAGTGCTGGCGAGGTCCATGCAGATTACCTGCCCACCTTCTGCTGGGTCTTGCTAAGGGAGACCTTAGTTGCAGATAACCTGCCTAAGACCAACGTTGCATTGGTTCTGGGATGCCCTCCCCTGACAGGGGCACAGAAAATTTGACTCAAATTCATCTCAAATTGAACTGGCAAAAGGGCAAATATATTAATATATTATCTGAGACAAGGAAAAAGTTTAGAGCGAAGGTTCTCTCTTTTGGCAGGGCTGGATCCAGGAGCTCACAAGTAGACACTAGACCAAATCTTCTCTGCCTGTCCTCAGTTTCCCTCTGTGCTGGTCCTTTTAATTCCTATGGTCTTACACCTTCATTTAGAACCTAGAAGGAAAAAGGATTTATCTAATAGCTTCAACAAAAGCTCAGAAGACACATCTCTTTGGCCTGCCTGGTCTGCCTCAAATCCACGGCTTCTGTCCAAGAACAGAACACATTGATTGACGTGGCTCCAGCCTAAAAAGTGGTGGTTCCCATAAAAGAATCTGGGACCCAAGAAGAAATCAATTGGGGGACAGTGAGAACGGCTCAGTGGGGGTCTGCAGCTAAGCATGCTAGCCTGAGTTCGATCCCCGGGTCCTACATGGTGGAACGCGTGAAAAGACTCCTTAACGTTGTCCTCGGACCTCCACACACACACACGTAAGTTTTAAATATAAGTTTTAGAAATTTAAAAGGAAATCAATCCAGTTTTATTCATGTCTGTTACTGGGAGGGTAGGATTTGTATCTTGGGAGGAATTTTCTCGCCTCTCTTGTAGGCACGCCCTAGAGAGACCCTTTCTCTTCTTGCTTTTTCACCTGTCACAGACAGGTGACTGGTCTCTCTGGGACTCTAATGTGTTACCTAGGATTCGGGCATTTGGGAAGGAAAGGGCCCTTCTTCTCAGTCTGACTCTCAAAAATGACCTCAGCATAAGATACTTTGGTGCTACTTGCTTCTGTCCTGGAATGGGACTTGCTTGCGCTGTAGAAGAGCTGGAAGGGTAGGCTATAGTACTTGCCCGTTCTTTGAGAAATGAATCTTTCATAACTGCCAGCGGCTGTCGCCTGGTCGTGCCTGCAGTCCTCGCATATTGCATTTCACGGTGGCACTCAGCAGCTAAGGGCTGTCTGTTGTCCAGTACAAAAAGGGTAGATTAATAGACACTAATAGAGCCTTCCAGAAGAAAGCCATTACACAGCCACTCACCATCCTTGAATAGCTAGGGCTCTACATTCTAATTTTGCTCACCAGGTAATAAGTTGATTTTACAGCTGATAATTTAACTCCTAACACATAAAATGTCATTTGGTTGAGGCAAATAGGAATTTCCTTCAAATATGGATTTCAACTGAAAAGCCCTGGAGTTGTGTGTGTGTGTGTGGGGGGAATACTATTTACCAACATCACTCCAGACACTCCAGACCCACTAGGAGCCTCTCTTTTTTCACGAACATTCCTTAAGGTGGATAGCCTGGGCTGTGTTGACAGACAAGGACTCCAACTACTCACCAACCTGGGGCCCCCATCACTGAAATGTACCTAATCCAGGGGGTGCTTCTGAGGGGGAAATGAGATCACACAGGTAGTGTTTGGCAGGGTGCCTGGCACACACGGTGCCCAATGAATGGTGCCTTTGGTATGAGCAAAGAAACCAGTGTCAAAGAGCACATTGCCACTTTCATAGAGACGGTGGTTTTCCCTCTGTATGTCCCCCTGAGAGGACACTACTGAGTACACGGCTTCCGTCTTCATTTTGATTAAGCAGACCAAGACATTTCTCAAAGAATAGTGAGCTCCACGTCTGAAATAGCGCGGAGCTATTTCTGCTTGTTTTCACCCACGAGACTTTCCACCCAAAGATGAATTCAGTCACTTCAAGTAAACAGAATGGAATAGCTCGGCACTAGCTTTGAAATAGCATCCCATAAGATTCTTTTTATCTCCTTTGAGGGGCTTAGAAATCTGTGTCACTAACAAAAATAGATCTCCAGTGAATCTAGCCTGGTTAATACAGTGGGAACGCTAATCACATAAGGTACAAAGGCTGAGCCTCTGGGCCACCCTTTACCGTGGACCCGGCTCAAGATCAGAAGATGGGCACTTGCGACTGCACGCATGCGCACGTGCAGGGATGATTACTGCGTGTACAGACTAGAAACCTGCTGCGCAATGCGGGGTTCAGATTCACAACCAGTGCCTGATTGTGCTGATGCCGGAGCGCCCTCTACCGAGACTCTCGAGGAATAGGTGGAGGCCCTTGCAGAGAGGAAATGACCAGGACACTTTTACTGAAGGCTTGAAAGGCTGGATCATCCCAGCAGGGGCTGCTTGTGGAAGCATCAACAGCCCTAGAGACGTGCTGGCTAGAAAGCCAAGAGGGCAAGGGGGCCTGTGTTTGGGTTCAGAGCTTGGGGAATACCTGCCAGGACCCCTGCAGTTTGTGGAGAACTGGAGTGGACAGTGTTGGGAGAGGTTCCAGAAGCCTGGCAGGGTGTGAAGGGGTTTTGTTCAGTAGCTGTGGAGAAAACAATAAAAAATAAATCAGGATTGGTGAGACGGGACCGAGAACAGGCATCCAGGAGCCTGTGCTGAGATTAGAGATGGGAAGAAGCCAGTGGCTGACCTGACTCAGCACCGCCGCGGGCAGGAAGAACAGGACGTGGAGGAATGGAGGAAGGCAGCTGGACGGCGAGAGCGAGGCCCGCAGGAGCCCTATAGAGCCATGGCCTTGATGGAGAGCAACCTCCAAAAGTCTGAGGGTGTGGTGGACCATCCCTGTCTACACCACAGCACAGTCCTCTGTCTCCACGCTTGAGTGAACGTCAGCACTAAGGGAGACTGGTGGCAGGGCAGGAGGGTAGGCAGAAACATACAAGAATCTTTCTCTCATGCCTGAGGCTTGAGTTTCATTCGAACGGAGAACAAGCTGGGAATAAGAAGGATCTGGCATTCAATTATCCATCCAAGCTCATAATTTTAATATTTTTTTTAAAGTCAGAGTGTTTTTCTTTTCAATTTTCACTTAAGTCGCAGGACTGGTCCAATTCAGCCTCCCGTGTTCCTAATAATTACTGCTGCTGGGATCTGGTTCTCTCTTTGATGATTTTGGTAAAATAAAAAGTAGCCACCACCCTCATTGATGTCATTACTGCATGGGAGAATTCAGAAGTCATTATTTATCAGTATCATTTTCATTCTTTTTTTAAAAAAATATTTATTTATTATGTATATAATATTCTGTCTGTGTGTATGTCTGCAGGCCAGAAGAGGGCACCAGACCTCATTACAGATGGTTGTGAGCCACCATGTGGTTGCCAGGATTGAACTCAGGACTTTCGGAAGAGCAGGCAATGCTCTTAACCACTGAGCCATCTCTCCAGCCCACCATTTTCATTCTTAAAAGAGAGGTATCTCTATGTTTCTAAGGCTAGCTGTACGCCTACCTTAGCCTCCAGAGTTCCAGAATTACATGTGTGCGCCACCACACCTGACTTTCAAACTTAGGTAATATTAAAAAACACACACACACATAAATAAAAAATAAACAAAACCGCAAAACCTTCTTCTAAGACTCGAGTATTATCTATTAAATGGACTGAGATAAGGACTTCAAGACCCTAACTTTGAAAAGTCAGGACTCCGGGGGGCTGCTGAGATGATGGGCTTCTTAAGGGAGCCACATCCTTTGAATGGAAAGATGGAAGGGTTAGTGTGCAAGAGGTATTTCTATTTTGTTTAATAATGCCATCACCTTAATTAAATTCCTACTCTGATAAGGGCAGAGGAAAAATATAAAAACAAGTAATAACAGATACCCAGTGATTAAGGAGCTACACCACCACGCACTGAGGAGTATCTGATGAAAACATGGCTGGCCCCGCCCTCTTCCCCAGGTGAACTGAGATGGCTTTAATTTTCATTTAATTAAACCCCTCTTGGCTGGACCCTGGAGGGACAGAACAATTGTGCTCTGTGAAGGTCTTCCAGTTCTCCTAGCTGCTGCCAGCCCTCCCCAGGTCTCATGTGTGGTCACTCAGGATGGCTCTTCCTCTGGATACAACAGCCGGCTTTGTGTGAAGCCATCCTCAGGTGGACGTGGCCCAGGCGTCTGAATAGAGGGCTTTGGCTCATTGCTGCTTGGCAGGGGAGCCATGGCCACTTGAGATTATTTCCTTCTTATGAGTTACTGGAATTGTGTAACCTAATATGTATCCCATTCATCACTGAAAATACCTTTTACTCGCTTGCTCCTGTCCTCCATCCCCCAACTATTTGCCCAAAGCCATTGGTGACCAATGGAAAACCACAGAGAGTTGATGGCTCCTTTCTTACTCTGTCTTTTCAAGGGACAATCCACCTACAAAATTCTTCCCTAAGAAACAAATTGGCTTAGTGACTGTCCCTCCTTCACAGGATACTCCTAAGATGCAGAACTGACTCAAGGCCAAGACGGTAGAGATGCCCACAGTTTCAAGTTGTAACACACAGAGGACCTTGACACACGTGTCTTCTGTGTCTCAGATCATCACCTGTGACCTGTATTCTTGGCCACCAGCCCACAGAATGCCAGTGTCCCCAAGTCTTGTTTCTGCACATTCCCTTCCTCTCACCTCTCAGTATTAGTCTGTCTAATAATGTTCGGAGTTTCTTATTGTCAAAAGCCAGACGTTGGGTGTGGTGGCACCTGCCTATAACCCTAGCACTTGGGAGGCAGAGAGAGGAGAATTTTGAGTTCAAGGCTAGCCACGGCCCCATAAAAAGATCTTGTCTCAACAAAACAAGGGTTGGGCTGCAACTCAGTATTCCAGGGCTCACCTACTATGGGCAAAGCTTTGGGTTTGATGCCCACATCAGGAGAAGAAAAGATCCAAAGACCTCAGGGTGGAGTATTGAACACAGAAATCTATGTAACTGATTCTCCCTCAGCTTGTCAAGGCAGCATCAGATCTTGCATAGGTTTGGTGTCTTTCCCGTCTCTCTGGCATCCTCTGAAACAAGACGCAGATGGGCTCTTGAAATGAAGGCAGTGAGTGGTTTTCAATAACCCTGAGAGGCCTTTCTTCAGTTGAACACACCTGCCTTGATCAAACCTTTGAGGAATGCAGTGTGCAGTTCTGCTTTTGCATACGCGTTGGCACCACCACCACCTTTCTCCACTCTGTCTGGGGATAGGGAGGAGGTAGTTCATGGAATCAACTTGAATATGGAAGTGAATTAGAGCCTTCCATTGCTGGTGCTCAGTGCCACCTGTCACGGCGGGATAGCTGAATTCCTGAGAGCAGCCTTCTGTTCGTGTTCAGGGGCAGAGAAGTGAGCCTGGCTGAAATCTCCAGGTTCAGCTACTTCCTTCCATGTGCTTCTCACCATGGCATTCTAGAGAAAGACAGAGGAAGGTGTCCGTGCTGAGTTCCATGGAAGCAAGATGCAGGGTCCATGCTAAGTGGAGGAATTTAGTTCTCAAAATCAAAACATCCACCTCCACCGTGGCCCAGATGAGCATCAAGCTGACTCTTTGGGCCCATGGTTGCTAGGTAACAGCAGAGCAAACAGGAAAGAAACAACCCACAAAGAAGTATGGAGATAAGATAAAAAGATATTGACAACAAAAGTAAAAAAATAAAGTGTGTGCGTGGAGGGGGGAGGAGGTCTTACCTCCCACTTTTCAGGTTCCTCTTTTTTGCTTCTGGAATTTTCTTTCTAGTCAAAGATATAATTCTTAAAGAATGTATAGTTCATTAATTGCACACAACGGAGTAAACTTACCTCTCTAGGGAAACTGATATTCAACAGATCCAAAGAATGAAGGAATGACTCATTTGGGGACATTTTTGATGGGTTGTGACATGTACACAGTATAGGTTTCAAAGGGTTCAAGAGCCTGGTCAATGGAAAGGAAGTCTCCATCTCTCAACAAGGCGTCACTCCTTGCAGGTGACATTTGTCAAGAGCTCCCATGTCCTTCAGACACGGAATCATTTATTTTTAGGGAGTGTTCTGCTCTGGGTCTGAAATATCCCCCCAAACCTTGTTCATCATCTTCTGGAGCTGTTGAGAAACTCAAGGAAGTGGTGTCTATTTAAGAGCTGCAGGTAGCAATGGGAGAAGGCCCCTTCCTCCCCTGCCCCTCTCTACTTCCCAGACACGGTGAGGTGAGCAGCCATGCTCCACCAGGCTCTCCCCACAATGATGTTCAGTCTCACTAGACACTCAGCAGTGATGGGGGCCAAGCGGCCACGAGTTGAGGCCTCTGAAACTGAGAATCAACACAGACCTTTCTTCCTTCCAAATCGTTTGTCACGTACTTATGACAACAATAGAACGCTAACAGAGAGAGCAAGACCCTTACACCTCTCTAGAGCCCCTCACAGAGGAAGCCAAGGGAACGGGCATGGATTTAGTAGGCAGTACAGGGTTGTCTGGCCAAGCTAAAATAGGGCCAGGAAACTGGAAGTCAAATATCCCTGAGGGAAAAGATAAACTCTGAGAAAAGGAGAAGCTAGTAGGCTTTCCCTGCTGTGGTTATTGAAATCGTCACTTGACAGCCCAGACCTGCCAGATAGTGTGGACAAAAGACCCTTCCGAAGCCTAGATCACCTTGTAATAGGAACCTCAGATGCACACCTCACTCTTCCTCTCTGGGGCTGCAACCTCTGTCAGCACAATTGCACCTTAGCTCTGCTGACAGCAAGCCAGACTTCTGCTTCCTTTCCTCCTGAGTCAATTCTCCTGGGAGGTGGTCCTGTCTACCTCCGGCTACTGTGTCGACAGCTGCTTGTTGACCCAGGTGAACCCAATTTGGTCCATTTTGGATGCTCTGGCTCAGATTGGAGAAACAAGACAAACTGAAGACAGTAACTCTGGAAAACAAGCTTGCAGCTTGTCAACTCCTAATGAGCAAGGAGGAAAATACAAAAAAGAGACCCAAAAACAGAGAAATGAGCTTAGATTTAATTCAGGAGGTATCATCCAAACTGGGGTAAGCTTTGGGTCTTGCAGTTTCCATGCTCCTTCCTGTTAGTAACCCTGCACCCACAACACTGTAAGTAACACTAACAGAGAGAGCAATGGCTTTTTCCCATTGCTACCTGTACACTCACTGGCTCACGAATTGGACTTTGATGATATCCTTATTTTGATCTGCCCTCGGTTCTCTAGCTGGATTGAGTAGACCTTTGTGTTGTGCCTTCCTAGGAAGTGTTATCCAACAGTGAGACAGATACTGATATGTGATGTCCATTGGGAGTTTTGCAGAAAAGATACCCAAAAACAATTGTGATATTTAACTCTGGTCAGTGGGTACAGAGAATGTGGACAATGGGAAGGACAATGTATTTCACTGTGAACCTTTTGTACTGTTTCAGTTTGTGCCTGAAAATATTATTTTGCAAAAGGAAAAAAAGGAAGAACTCAAGAAATCTCCATGCAGTTAATAAACACATACACAAGGAGAAAAGAATACACAGATATGCAGACTTCAAAGCCCGACATTAGGGGCTGCCTTCTAGAAAGAGGGAAAATAAATACAGCAGTCATGCAGAGAGTGAATTCCCATGCAGGCAAATGTCAAATATCCACAAATAAGCAATTGCATTGAGCTTCACAAGATAGGTGAAAGTAGCCTTCAAGCGTGACGGAGACTCAGCCTGGAGAAGGGTTTCCGGGCCAATTTATGGAAAGTATCATTTCCCTTCAGAGGTGTGCATCTGTTGTCTCAAGGTCAGGCTGACAAGGTTAAAGGTAAAACTAAAGTTTCTAGGTCTTTCCCTTTGAGGTGAAGGGCAGCAGGACTTTAGCACTTCTGAATACTTTGACCTTTCGTGGGCAGGGGGTAGGGGTGGAAGGATATTGCCAGTCTTCTAGGTTCTGCTCAGGTTTTTTGAATGACTCTACAGGCTCACCTCAGAGACATGGATGGAAACGTACCTGGGAGACCGGAGTGTTCTGCGCTATTACTTTGAAAATTTAAATTATTCTCTCTGCTGTGAGCGGATGCAAATTGTCTTTCATAATGACATTTAATCTACATATCATTAACACCCTATGGCATGGGGAGTACTGGAAAGGAGTTTCCTCTCTGAGATTTTGGGGGGAGTAGAGAGCTGAGTTCACAGCAGGTTTGCACACAAATTCTGTATTCGTCTGGGCCAAGCTGAGCACAGCCATCTTTGAAGAGCTAAGAAGAAGAAGACTGGTGTGGGGGCTCATGAATACCTACACGGTTTCCAGTGTAAAGACACCTTTCATTTCGAAAGACCAACAATGTGAGGTTAGCTAGCCCATGAGTGTGGGCAGATTCTCTAGGTTCACAAACTGCTTTTTGGTGTTTGCACAATGAGTGAACCAGAAACGGTGCAGTTCTCAGAAGGGGTCCACGGAGGAAGGCGTGGCTGGATGCTAGATGCATCCACCCCGCATCAGCCCCAGATGGAAGTTCCTCCCTTTCGCTAACCGCACACGATAACTGCCAACACCCTCCTCTCCTCCAGCCTCCACGCCATGGGTTGACATGATACCTTCCTGAGAAATCCCCCTAGAGTGTGTCGAATTTTAAATAACTTTTTACTGATACTGTGTGATGAATTGAAACGTGTAGACTATGCCACTGTCATTCAGGGAGCCGCTGAGTATGGGAAAGTGATCAGGCATGCCATTGTGCCTGGTATTGATTTTATTTTCTCATGCCAAATTGACTTCACACCCTCCATAATTGCTTCAGTGAACTCATTACCCATGTCACCCCCAGGGTTCCTAAGCCAAAGAGCTTTGTCAGCAGGTGTGACTTACACTGGATCTACACATAGAAACATTTCGGTACTTTTCTTCATCTAGAAACCTCCATTGTCATCACCAATACTTGAAACTGAAAATATCCAAAGATTCTCAGAGTACCATTGGAGGAAAATGTGTGTGCTGTAGACTGTGTCTTTCCCAGACGCGACCTTTCTTCTATCCTGAATTGACTATCTGGCTGCGGAGTTAAGTAATTACACTTTCTGAAAATGAACCGTTTTCCTTTTTTCTTCTCAGTGAAAAAGAGGCTCAGTGGTTAAGAACACTTGCTTTTCTTCCAGGGGACCTGAGTTCAGTTGCTAGCTCTCACGTCAGGCAGCAGCAGCACAGTCATCTGTAACTCCAGCTCCAGGGGACCTGATGTTCCCCTCTGGTCTCCACAAACACCAGCATGTGGCAGACACACACAGGCACAAGTACATATAAATAAGAAAAAGAAATATTCAATATAGTGAAAACAAATCTTTTTTTTTTGTTTTTTTTTTTTTTGTTTTGTTTTTTTTGTTTTTCGAGACAGGGTTTCTCTGTGGTTTTGGAGCCTGTCCTGGAACTAGCTCTTGTAGACCAGACTGGTCTCAAACTCACAGAGATCCGCCTGCCTCTGCCTCCCAAGTGCTGGGATTAAAGGCGTGCGCCACCACCGCCCGGCGAAAACAAATCTTTAATGTAATATTATATAAGTCTTTAATATTATACACACACGTATTTTGCCTTAAGTGATAGTATTAAAAGAGCAGATACAGGAGGATTTCTGTGAGCTTCAGGTGATCCAGAGATGCACAGTAAGTCCCTGTCTCATAAAACAAACAATACAAATACACACACAATCACACACACACACACACACACAATCACACACATAATCACATCTCATCTCCTGTTTGCTTTTCTCTTCCTTTTGTGTGTCTCCTTCCCTGTCTCTCTCTCTCTCTCTCTCTCTCTCTCTCTCTCTCTCTTTCTTTCTTTCTTTCTTTTTGGTTTTTCGAGACAGGGTTTCTCTGTAGCTTTGGAGCCTGTCCTGAAACTAGCTCTTATAGACCAGGCTGGCCTCGAACTCACAGAGATCTACTTGCCTCTGCCTCCCTAGTCCTTTGATTAAAGGTGTGTGCTACCACTGCCCAGCTTCCTGTTTCTATCTTATGTGACTATAGAACATCATCTGGGGTCTTTAGAACGAAAGGATGGGTTTTCTTGCTGCTTTGGGTTAGGTCACCCAGTGAATCTCTGTATCCTTGTTCTAATCTGACCCTTCTGACCTATGTGTCCTCTCTCATGGTCACAGGCTACCCCCAGAGCTGCCTCAAGCCATTGAAGAGGCCGTTTCATGTACAACGATGTTTTCGTTTGATTCCATACTAAAAAGAGCACACTAAAAGTTGTTGCAATTTATAGCTGTTATCATTAAAACAGAACTTTAAAAAATTCCCAAGATGACTTTAACAGTAACAGAATTTACTATCTGATGTTAGAATCCAGAAAATAACAGAAAAGTCTGCTGCCCTCAGGGTACTGGTTGCATTAATTACTCCTCTTGTGACAAATTCCCGACCAAAGCACCGTGTATCAGTTACTTGGCTGTGGCTGTGATGAAACACTCTGGCCAAAGACGACTCAAGGAAGAGAGAGGTTATTTCAGCTTATGGTGGTAACAGTCCACCGTGCAGGGCAGGGGCACGGCAGCAAGTAGCAGGCACGGTGACAGGAACAGAAGAACGTACCCTTGTGCCTTGAACTGTAAGCACAGAGTAGAGAGGGTGAGCTGAAAGCAAGGCAAGGCTTTTAGTCTCCAAGTCCACCCTTAGTGACGTACTTCCTCTGGCAAGACTGTGCCACGTAAGCCTTCCCAAGTAGCACCGCCAGCTGGAGACCAAATGCTCGAGACCATGGAGGCTAGTCCTCATTCAAGCCACCACACAACAAAGGAAGGAAGGGTTTGCAATGATTGCATCATGAGCATGTGGCGCATCACGGTGGGGAAGGTACGGCAGGAGGCATGTGAGGCGCCTGGCCACATGGCATCTGCAGCCAGAAAGCAGGGAGAAAGGAATGCTGGTACTCACAGCTTTCTCCTTATCATTCGGTTCAGGACTCCACCCCAAAGGGGACTGCCACCCACATTTAGAGTACATCTTCTCACCTCAATTAACTCAACTTTTGAATTCCCTTCCAGACATGCCCGGAGGTCTATTTCCATGGTGATCCGGAACCCCATCAAGTCGACAGTCAAGGATAACCGTTACACTGCCCCAGAACTACAATCCCATCACAAAATCAACCCGAACGTTGGCAGAAATGACACTGTCTATCTGGATATTTTTTTCTTTCTTTCTATTAATGGCGTGGCACTTAAACCTTTGCAGTCAGCACTCTGCACGGTGAATGACTTCCAGGGACTTGGATGCTGTGACTGGCAGTCATAACACATCCACAGCCATGTGCTGGCAGCAAGAAATAGCATTAGCAATAGTGTTGTTGTGTAATTCTGAACATTCATGTAGAGACAGCACAGGGACAAACATATACACACAAGGGCACATATGGGCACACATGTGTGAGCCAATCACAGAGTGCTCGAGAGCCAAGGCTTTGGAGTCAGATGGACCTGAGTGGGAGTCTTGGATTTTCTGCCTGTTGGCTCTGCAATTATGGACACTTGCCTAACTGCTCCCAGACTTATTTTTGTCCTCATCTATAAAAAGTCCAGGGCTATGCCAGCGTTCCGTGGGTGCTCAAAGAACTGAATCAGAAGGAAGCACTAGCCATGGGAAATAGGCGGTGGTAGGCTACTGAGCATCCTTAGAAGAGCTAGTGAGTAACTCGGGGACTGTAGGTTGACACCTTCTATTTGCAGCTAGGATATGGTGTGTATTGTGCAGGAGGACAGGGCTATTTAACGTCTCTGCGCTTCAGCTTCCAAAACTGGCTGGCTGGTATAGCCATAAAGTCACTTCATAGAGTCATAAATAAATGAATCCACGTAGAGAAATCAGAAGCACGCCAAGCCCAGCCCCAGCACTCAATGGATGTTCGCTAGTACTAATACTATTATCCCAAAGGTCTCAGGCATCCCTTCCCAACACACTGCCTTGCAAGACTTCTTGAATCCAATCTGTTTCTTTCCTATCTAACAGATTGCAATTTTTTTTGGAGAGAGAGAGAGAGAGAGAGAGAGAGAGAGAGAGAGAGAGAGAGAGAGTATTCTAGCAAGGACAGGGGATAAAAGAGAGACTATGTGGTGTACAATCAAGGAAATGATGATCTAGTGAGACCAGAGGATGTCAACAGGTGGGCAAGAATATAGATACGGGGAGGAGTCACTGGACAGACTCAAGACAGTTGGTCAAGAGAAGGTCTGATGCTGGGGGCAATACTTCACTGAGATCTTGGTAGCTTTACATTCTCAAATGAGCGAAGAAAATGGACCAAATGGCAGGCCAGTTTTCAAAATCAGAAACCTCACAGAAAATAACTGACACCCAGCACGCACCAGAGAAATTGTCAAAGACAAGATGGCAGGTGGTCTAAGTCCTCCGCCTATAACTCCAGCCCACTGAAGGCAGGACAAGAGTAGTCTGGCTGGTGGAGCTAGTAGAAGTATTGAACATCAGCTGAGAGCCAAGTCATCTGAACAGTTTTAGAAGTTGTGAGTTTAGTCTAAGGATCGGGAAAAGAGGGGTTCCTAACAACCCTTCTCAATGTTTACTGTGAATTTAGACCACCCACGATGCTTATTAAACATGGAGGTTTTTGGCATCGGCCCCTAATGATTTTGCTTTAATGTGGGGTGAGAGCAAGCAAGTTTTAACCAGCCCTTCAGGGAGCTCAACACACATCATTATCCCAGGGCATACTGAGGAGATCTAGCCCTTGGTGGCTTCTAAGTAGACTTCTTCATAGTTCTCTGACCTCAGGGATGGAATGGAAATTCAATTTTGTGTGTTTGTTTTCCTGGAGAGAGATTCCATATGGTCTTCTGGATTCTCAAAGGGTTCTGACTGCAGAGCTCTTATGGAATGCAGGGAGGAGGCCCTGCAACTGGAGCCTGCGTTAGCTAGCTAAGGACACCCAGCCAAGTGGAGGAGCTGTAGAAACCGAGAGGGTCGTTTCTTCTCAAGAACAGGAAGAAGCAAGTTCAGATTCTAACTAAGCTGAATGACTGGGCAACAGGGGTAAGACTAAGAAGATGTCAGGGCATCTGTCTCCAGATGTGTGATGCTGATGAGAGCAGAAGAGTGTGCTGCAGTTTGCTGGGACAGGTGACAACAGCAGATGCACTCCCAGACTTCCTTGTGATGCTTAGCATCCAAGGGAAGGGACCACAAGGTCCAGGATGCAGCAGCGACTATAGCTATGGGGACAAAGTGCTGCTTTTGTGGGTTCCAGGTGTCTCTTCCACCTCTACGATGCGCTCAAGCCCTGGAAAAAGGTTCAGTCACTGAAGGTGGAAAAATTAAATCAGAACTGAGATGAAAAACGTCAGGAAAGGGAAAGAGGAAGGGAGGAGGAGGGGAAAGAATTCCTATAAATTGTTTTCTCATTCAAATGCATTGCCATCTCCATGGGATCAAATACTGCAGCTGTTGGTGTGGGGTCGCCTTGCATTCATGCGCTGTGAAGAACCTTCTGACCTTTACAGAGAAGGAAGACATGAAAGAGGACTGGATGTGGGCAGCCAGGCTTCTTCCTTTGCCGTGGTGTTGGAGGACTAGCCCTGACTCTCTCTCTCTCTCTCTCTCTCTCTCTCTCTCTCTCTCTCTCTCTCTCTCCACGGCTGCTTTGATTGAAGTAAAAATTTGCCCACGGAGAAGAACTCCAACTAATTCTTACTGCCCGCCCACGCCATACCCATTTGGGATACTGACCTGATAAAGCAGCTTTACCTTCCCTCAGTATTGTTCTGCCCGATTCTCATGCCCGAAGGGGTCTGTGTTTGAGCTTGGAAAACGAAGTGCCTATGTCTGTGGGCCTTTGGGGTGGAAAGTCAAAGTTAGAGCTCCCAGAATTGCTACCTCCCTTCTCTAGGGCCAGGTTTCCGAGCGCTGACCTGGTGCCCTGTCGTTACAGTGCGGAGCAGACCAGGGATTCTAAGACGGGAATGTCACCAGATGCCTTTCCTGTGACCCAACAGGTTTAGAAGGGGCTTCTGCCAGCAAAAGGGAAGTGGAGCAGGGGCTGGTGACCGAAGCAGGGGTAAGCCAGGCCACCAGGGACAATGAGAAACCATATGATATGAGTCTACAACACAGGGCTTAGGGAGAAGCTGTGCCCTGAAGGAGCCATGTAGGCAGGGAGGGCAGAGGGGTATTAATGCCCCACAGCGGGAATACACTGGGTTGAATCCAGTCAGAAGCAAGAGTAAAGGGAAACCCGGCAGCCTGCTGAGCCCCAGAACTCAAGGTAGAGAAGAGAGGTATGGAAAGCGGAAATGGACACTTACCATCGCAAGTCAATGACAAGGATGGACACCAGAGGCTCTGAGCTGGCTGTGTGTACTCTTCCATGCGGAGCTCCTAAAACCAAGGGGCTGGGAGGACTTCTCCCCTCTGACACCTGGGTTTCTGAACAAACCAAAGCATCCTATGGAAGACTACACTGCATCTCCTCAAATTAGATCTTGAAATCCTAATTCTAGTTTGGCTGTCTGTGGCAGGAGGGAAAGCGGCATGTGTTGACCCCAAATCTGTCTCTTTGACAGGAGAACTGCTTTGAGCTAAGGGTAACCAAGCTGCAGGAAATGCAGGAAATGCCCTCTAGCTCCTTCTGCCTAAAGGCATGGAAAACCCCTTTCTCCCCTTCCATCTCAGTGTGGGGAAAGAATTCTACTCTTCTTTCCAAAAGTCACCTCCTCCTCCCCTTCAGTCTGAAAGCTCCCCGGAGAGGGTTCCAGAGGGATCTAGATCTGGGACCCAGCCCATTAGTATGACTCCATGGGTTCCCAACCTGAGACCTGAAACCACATGCCTGTCTCTACCATGTCCCCAGAATATTGTTAATCTTTTTAATGACTCTGTATGAGCTGCTACTCAAAGCTGCCCCAGCACAGTGCTCACTGGCGGGTACCCCTGTGAGCTGTAGGCCTGACATTCGCGTTGACAAACTTCGAGTTCTTTTCCTCTTATCTGGGTTTGGTTACAGAATCTCAGGCAAGAGTTCAGAACGGTCAATTTTCCTCCTCTGTAGATCGGGTCCTTGGCAGGAGATTAAGGTTTTCTACAGTCAGAATGTTTGAATCCTTCCAAACTTCCTGCTGGATCCTGCCACTTGAATTGTTAATAAGAAGAGACATGAACTTTTGAAAGGCAAGCCTTTAGGCTCTGCTCTTGGGAGAAGGTTGATGCCTGGCATGGTCTATCGTCATTGTCAGTTTGACTAGTGTCTTAGTGTTTCTAGTGCTGTGGTAAAATACTATGACCAAAAACAACTTGGGGAGGAAAGGGTTTATTTCACCTTACAACTTGTAGTCTATTATGAAGGGAAGTCAGGGCAGGACCCAAGGTAGGGACCTGGAGGCAGGAACTGATGCAGAGATCATGGAGGATGCTGCTTACTGGCTTGTTACTCATGACTTGTCCAGCCTGCTTTCTTATACAACCCAGGACCACTGGTTCAGGGGTGGCACCACCTACCATAGACTGGACCCTTCCGTATCAATTACTAATTAAGAACATGCCCACAGGCTTGTCTACAGCAACATTTCCTCAATTATGGCTCATTTTCTAAGAACCTGAACTTTTGTGTCAAGTTGACAAAACACTTACCAGGACAATTATGTCCAAGACCGTGTTTCTGGAAAGGTTTAACCAAAGAGGGAAGACTCACCCTGAGGATCTATGAGCTGGGGTCCTTGACTCAATAGGTGAAAAAAGGCAAGGAACACCACCCTCATCTTCTGTCCTCTTGGCTGTGGATGAAATGGAACCAGCTTCCTCACACTTCCGTAGTCACAACGAGGGCCCCTCTGGATGCCAACACTTATCCAGTCACGCTGGGCTGTACCTTCAAACTGTGACCCACAAGGGACCCTTCCTTTTTTAAGTTCCTTTGTTATAGCCTTTGTGAAAGTACCTGAGATGATGTCTTTATAAAAGGAGTTTGGAGATCTGCCTGGTGCTTCCATGCCTCTCGGTGTGTGAGGACACAGACGTTCTTATCTTTAGGAAATGGGATGTAGCAACAGGAAGCGGAGAGCAGCCTTTCCCAGACACTGAATCTGTTGGTACCTTGGCCTGAGACTTTCCAGCTTCCAAACTGTGAGAAATGAATTCCCATTCTTTATAAACAAAAGGGGTCATCCTATTCTGTTATCACAGCAGAGATGTCTAAGACAAAATCAAACACCATCATACAGGTGGTAAGATGAGTGACCGTATAAAAAGGACACTGTGATGGCTAGTGTTAGCTGCCAGCTTGACACAACCTACAATCGGTCACCCGGGATCATCTACACAGAGTTGACCTATTGGTATGTCTCTTGGGAACTGTTTTAATAAGTTGGTATGGGAAGAACCAGTCCACTGTGGGTGGCACCATTACCTAGGCAGGAGGACTGCTGACTACAAGAATGCATCTATCTCTGCTCTTGATTATGTATATGATGTGGCTAATCGAGTCACTGCCTTGACTTCTCAGGACCTAGAACTGTGAGTTGAAACAGACCTTTTCCCTCCATCAGCTGTTTTCCAGTGTGGTATTTTATCACAGCCACTGACATGAAACTAGAGGCTAGTACATAGCGACAAGGTGGTCTACAAACCAGGCCAAGCCCTTCTCTAGACACCAACCCTGTCTGAACAGCCTGAATTTCTCACCTCAAGATTGGGAGGAAATAAACACCCACTGTTTAAGCCTCCCAGCCTGTGGCATTTTGTGGTGTCAGCCTGAGTTGACTAAGACAGCTGAAAATGCCCAAATAGAAGGCTCAGAAGTTAGCGCAGAGAGCAGCTAGACTTTGTCTAATGGCAAAGTGATAGAAAGTGAAAGGGGCTTGTTGAAAAGCCTTCTGGTTAATTTTCTTGGAATTCAGAATCTTTCATTTTTAAAAGGAGATCTATAAATAAAATTCAGCTTGGCAAAGCAAAAAGAGAGCCTTCTTTGATCCTCGGTGAAGATTCTGAAGCAGGCAGGCATCAGCAATGATGGAGGGCGTCAGGGCAGGAAGGCCCAGACCTCCATCATGGCAGTGACTAGGCGGTCCAAAAGGAGTACAGTGTTGGCTAGTTTTGACTGTCAAGCCAATGTCACTGAAAATTATCTGGAAACAGAGTATTAATGAGAAGTTATGTAGATAGTGCTGGCCTGTGGGTGGGTCTGTAAGTGGTTGTCTAGAGCGTTAATTGATGTAGGAGGATCCAGCCCACTGTGGGTAATTCATTCTCTAGCCAGGGGGTCCTGAACTATATAAGAGAGGAGAAATAGATCCGAAGCAAGCAAAGACCCATGTGTTTATTTTCTCTTGATGGTTGATGTGGTGCTCCGAGTTTTTGCATTGACCGCCCCAAAATAATGAACCTTGAATTGTAAGCTAAGTAAGCCCTTTCTTTCATAGGTTGACTTGGGTAAAGGATGTTTTATTACAGCAACACACACAGGCCCTGTGCGAGAGGTGACTGATTTCTACATTAACCCTGAGCTGACCACCCAGGGCATCATCGATCCAGGCTCTGTGGCCACCATGCAGCAGTCAAGGCAGCCTCTCTAAGGCGTTAGTTGTCTTAGACCTGTTTTGGTCTTCAGTTCCAGCATCTGTACTAGGTATGGTCCAGAAATGTAGGTTATAGATTATCCATCAGCAGGATCTAATATTCTGAGAACTCTCAAAACATTCTTGATCATGAGAGCCCCAAATTGCCCAGGGAGAAGTATCTGGATAGCAACTGAAGCCTGGACATGCGAAGCTCCTTGCTAGTCATTTATTTGGTCCTTATCCTTAAAATTGTCTCTTTGAACCGTGCATGGGTTTTGACAATATAACAGATGGCTAATGGCCTATAGTCACGTGGTCCTCTTATTTCCCTTTAGCATCAGCAAAGAGAGTTGGTATTCATCCCCTTGCCGCACCCCAGCCAGCTTAGAGTGAGGCACACATGTGCCTATGACCAGGTTTCCTGACGCACCCCTCCAAGTTTAGTGTAAAACCAAAATGGCAACTGTTCACATGATGCCAGTACCAAAGGACACCACTGACTTTACCAGAACTCTTAGAGTTAAATTTGGTTGGTTTAGACAAGCACATAATTGCCTTAATATTCTGCTTTAACTCATTTTTATTAGGTGTGTGTGTGTGTGTGTGCGCGTGCGTGCGTGCGTGTGTGCATATCCTCATACATGCATGCTTATACCTAATTTTCAATGGTTAAAAACTTAATCTGGTATCTGGTGTGTTTTACTGGTGTCATCGCAGTTGCTTGGATCCATTTTTACCATTCTGGAGGGTTTTTCCCCCCATATTGTTTCGTTGGGATGTATCTTTAGGTTTTCCAAGAAAAGCGATTCTATTCAAGGGCTTGGGAACTCTATGTGTGAATGTGACGAGTGTAGTTTCTTTTTTGTATTGACTTAGTAAGCATTTGGTGCATGGATTATGCTAGTTTTACAAAACTGACTGACCTACATGAAAGAAAACTACACAACTCTACCGGAGATATAAAAAAAGAGTTAGACAAAAGTAGACTAAAGTATCCAGTACTGAAGAGAAGTGTGTGTGTGTGTGTGTGTGTGTGTGTGTGTGTGTGAAAGAGAGAGGGGGTGGTGATGGTGTATATGCTAATATGCCACAGTCTTAGTGGCTAAGGGAGGATATTTGATGTCCTGCTCTATCTCTCTCCACCTGATTATTTTGAGACAGAGTCTCTCATTGAACCTAAAGCCAGGTTAGCAGCCCAGCAAGACCCAATGATCCCCTGTCTTCACCTTCACGGTGCTGTGGATAAACGCTTGTGCACAGCCATGCAGACATTTTTATTTGGATTTGAGGATCTGAACTCTAGTCTTATGCTTGTACAGCAAGCATTCTTACCCACTGAGCTAGCTTCCAAGTTCTGTGTGTGTGAGTGCATGCATGTGTTTAAAATGATAATTCTTCCCAGATTCACCTTGGAGGTTTAAAGCTAGCTTTCATTGTTCTACTAGAATTAGCCTTTAGAATTTGATAACTATAAAGTTCACATGGGTGAAAATCATACAGACCAGAGTATTTCTGCTATGTTGGATTTTCAGTGTATTTTGAATTACTGGAATACACAGGTCATGTTTCTCAAAGGTCAGTCATTTGCTTGATTTACTGTGGTTACAAATCTCATACAGTGACATTTTCACAGTGGTCAGAAAACATGGCCCATGAAATTGATGCTACGGTGATCTACAGCTTCTCTTGGTAGCCAATTCAGAGCCACTTTGTACCTGTGTTCCTTCTTAGATTCTTTGCAGGAAAATGCGAAATGCAGCTACACTGATACTTAATCTTGGAGCTGGGGAGATGGCTCCATATAAGAATACATAGTCTGCAAGTGTGAGGGCCTGGGTTCAAACTCCCAGGGTACATGTATATGTTGGGCATGGCCACATGTGCCTGTAATCCCAGCAAATGGTGTGTATGTATGGAGAAATAGAAATATTCTGGCAGCTACTTGGCCAGTCAACCTAGCTGAAATGGCAAGTTTCTGGTTCAGTGAGAGACCCTGCCTCAAAGCAGCAAGGCGGAGAGCAGCGGCAGGCACTGACTTCTTCTTCCCATCTCTGTAAGTACATACATTGCTATGCATTCACATACATGTAATACACATCACATACAATACACACCACATACAACACACACACACACACACAAAACTGTTGTCCTTTGAGAGCTGCTCTACTCCTCTGTATGTTCTTTTTTTTTTTTTTTTTTATTTCTTTATTATGTATACAACATTCCTTCCTTGTATGCTTGCATGCCAGAAGAGAGCACCAGATCTCATTGTAGATGGCTGTGAGCCACCATGTGGTTGCTGGGAATTGAACTCAGGACCTCTGGAAGAACAGTCAGTGCTCTTAACCTCTGAGCCATCTCTCCAGCCCTCCTCTGTATGTTCTTTCTGCTGTTTCAGTCATGGCATGGCCAAAACCTTTCTACATGAGTTGGTCTCCATCATGCCTGGCTGTGCCTTTGAAAGTTCTGCTCTGTGTTTCTCAACTTATTCGGTCTAATGACCTCCTGGCTAGAGCTCTTCTTCCAATGATGGATCTTTTAGTAACATGAGATTATGTCTTTTGACCCCTTTAATGCCTTCCCCCCTCCTTTGCTTCATTTTGAACATTTCTCTTCCTTTTCATTTATCTATGCCAAATATATTTTTGCCTCATTTTTTTATATTTAACCTCTCTGAGTCATTTTATATTTAGATATGCCTTATAAGCAGAATGTCTTTAGACTGAAAGATACAATCCAAATTTTTCCTCTTGAGAGAAATTTAGTCCATATGCAATTACTAGAATAAGGAATCAATTTGGTGTATGCTATTTTCTACTTTTGTTCTTCTGAAAAATTAGCATTCGCTTTTACAAAATTAATCATATACATTATTTATTTATTTATTGTGTGTGTGTGCACATGTGTGTGTGTGGGGGTGCATGAGCACGCATATGCCATGGCACATGTATGGAAATCTATCATGTGAAGGCCAGGGATGGAACTCAGGTCATCGGGCTTGGGGACAGTCGCCTTTACCTGCTGAGCCATCTTGCCCATTCAGGTCTTAATTTTAAAGTTACTTTTCAGTTAAACAGTGTTTTCCTTGCTTTCCTATTCTTTAGCAGCATAGAGGTTAGCATTCTCATGCTCATTTTCCCAGTCATAGCGAGTGCTAATTAATCATACAATAGTTTTATTTATCTTATTCTATCCCCTCCTATTCTATTTATTTCTTGTGGTGCTCCCTTGGGACCTAACTGATAAGTGCCTTTCGGGTGTACACCAGCTTTTCTCTTTGCATCCAAACATGGGGGGTACCACTAGTACCTGCCACATGCATCACTGAAGTCCCAAGTTCCCCACAATCTCACTCTAGGCTCCACACCGCATCACACCACAACCACATGCCAGTGCCAGAACACAGCTGTCTCCTTTTCCAGCTGTTTACTTTCCTGTGTTGTTCTGTGTTTGGCCCCTGAGCCTAGACAGGGCACACTCCTGAGCTCAGGCTCCAACTGCTAGAAGCCTGGAAGCTGATTGTGATGGCAGTGGAGAGGTACATTACAGGCAAGCAAACCTCCCTCTCTCTTTGCCCACCTGGGGAAGAAGTCGCAGAACATCTGCCTGACCCTGCCGTGGAGCCACCTGTTCAAGGTGACCTTTCCTCATGACACCATGGAGAGCTCCTACAGATAAAATGTCAATTATGGCAGGATAGTCTCTGAGCTGGTCTGTGAGGGGCCCTGCAGGAGGCGGAGAGGTCCTGGATTCCCAGATGGCAAGAAGGAACCAGAACATGCTACAAGTTAGGAACATGCTAGGCCTTGAGAACGTAAGGAGTAAACATGAACATATACACACTTGGAGATCAACCAGGCATGTTCAGAAAGTTCCCACCCAGCACTGTGTGTACTGGGCCTGGATATGATTGAATCTAAGACCTAAGTAGAAAGGAGACATTGACCATCTGGGGTGATGGGACTGGTGCCAAGGGGAACAGCATGTGCAATGGCCCCAGGGAAACTCCGAGTTTTGTCATCCACATGGTAGGGACCAATACGATCCTTGGTACATGACCAGACAGCAAAGGATGGTTGGACACCCAAGTAGGGCCAAGTTCCAGTAAGGTCAAAGAGGCTGAGAGGCTCAGGCCAGGCCCAGGGGCTCAGCACAGGGGGGAGATGTGGGTCCCCACTGTCAGACCTTAAAGCTGTGCTATGGATAATCATCACTGTACCCTATGGGCCACCAACTGGTCCACTTCTTATTGAAGCCTCCTAAATTTGAATGTACTTGCTCCAGAGCTAAATACTTGTGTCTGTACCACCTTTCCTATGCCTTGTCTCTCTCTTGCTAGAGGGTGAGGCATCTTAGCCAGTTCACACGTCGCATGGACTGAAGGGAAGCCTGGAACTTGTCATCTGGTTGACTCAGCTTAGGCCCATGTGTAAACCTTCAGTGAGTAAGGACAATGAGCATCCAAATGTGTAAGATTGCATAGTGAGAGGAAGCAGTAATTTCCCCATGATCATGCTGTTGGAGGAGGGATCCCCAAAGGAAGAACGTTTGTTCAGTAACCAAACATCAGAGAAAAGATGGATGACCCCGCAGTAAGAGAGTGGGCAGGGAGGTACAGTGGGTGACAGACTAGATTGGAAGAAACTTGCTCCTTTGAACTCATGAGAAACACAGCGGCCTTTATGTGATCACAGGGGATGGTGACCTTGAACTAGATATAGAAACGATGCAGCCCAGCCAGCGCTTCTGTTCTTTCCCCATGAGTCACAACCTGATTCCTGCCAAGGACTGCCAGAGACCTTTCCATCTGCCTCCTTAGAGCTGTCTCCTGGGGCTGTCTATCCCAGAAGCGATCCAGTGCTGTCTGCCCCGGTGTATTTCTGACTTCTGTGGACCTCACCCGCAGCATCAAAGGGCTCTCCATTGCGTCTGTGGACAGAGGTTTGTGGGAACATCCTATCATTTCTGTGTTTTACCATAGGGCATTACACTTGAATGTGTGAAATCCCTCGTGTGTGCCCCTGTACAGAAAGGAGGTAAGAGATGCAGTTTTGGGAGATGAAGCCTCCACAACCAGGATGGGATGATTGAACATTGATGACTAAAAACTGGTCCTCCAGGCTGACCCTTCTCCTGGGTCAGGGTCACAATGGCAAGAAGGGAAAGTGGGCTGTTGGCCACGCCTCACAGGCCCACGAGGCCTCAGCTTTAGACCCCATTCTCACTGCTAGATATAACACAGCCACCTAGAAGATGAGATGAGGGGCCAGGGCCACACACCATGCTTCTTGTCTCTTGGTCCTTGGCAGTCTAGTAGTATGCTTCATAGTTGGAAATATATTCTGTGCTTCTCAGAAATATGATTTTTTTCGACTGGAATTTTGTGTTCAGAGTGTTCGTGGGCTGGGGAGGGGACTCAGTGGGTAAAGCTTACTGTGCAGGCATGGGTAAGGACCTGAGTTCAGATCTGCAGAACCCAAAGAAACCCAGATGCAGTAGCAGAAAGCACATCTGTAATCACAGATCTTCTTCTGTGAGACAGAGGACAGAGACAGGAGAATTCCCAGAAACTTGAGGGCCACCTACCCTGGTGCAGGCAGCTGTGATCAAGAGACGCTGCCCCTTCAGAACTTCTGGGGCATTCGGAGAGTGAGGTCCACAGAGGTCAGAAACAAAGACCGTGAGGGCTTTGAAAGGGTCTTGGAGGTGGGGTAGAAGGGCATTCCCTCACTGGACAACCACTTTCCAGGACTTCTTTCCGGGAGCTTACAGCCTAGGAGAACTGCCCAGGAGTGACACAACACAAAGCGTGGGTATAGCTGCCGCCTCCTCACCAGAAGCCAGCCCTGTCTTTGGGGCCTCGGAGCCCGATTTTAATGATTCTTTGTGGATTTCCCATCATGCATCCTGATCCCACTCACCTCCCGGTCCCCTCACTTCCACCCACTGCCCTTGCAACCCCTTCCTCAAATCAAAACCAAACGTAAAAGAAACGAAACAAAGAAACAAAGCAACAACAATAAAAAAGGGAGAAGGATCTTGCCATGGAGGCTGTCTTGCGGTCTGTTGAGTCCCACATTGTACACTTCAGTCCACGCATCTCTACTTGCAGGTGTTCATTGTTTTGAGTCATTGATCTGTCTTGAGGCCTCTGGCTTCAGAGCCTGATTTTGCATCTGGGATCCTGAGTTTTCACTTCAGAGCTGCTCATGAACATGACCAGACCCAAGACAGCTGTGCTCTGTGGAGACCCTGACTCTGTGGACTATTTTGTGATATTTTGGTTGCACTCTGATAATAAGGCTCTCTTGGAGTCAGAAGGCAGAGCTAGCCGCTGGCGGAGCAAAATTAACCATAGAGGTTTTGGAGGACTGATGACAGATAGGAGATAGGAAGTAGTAAGGTCGGACTGAAATAGGATCTTAGTCCGTTTGGATGGAGGAACGGAAGAGATAGGAGATCACTGGTGGCTGCTTCTCTGATGATTCAAGTTCTTACCCTGACTCCTGATTTTTAGTGATAAAGAATAAATAATTAGATAAACACTTCAGCAGACACCCACGAGGGTAGTGAAATGCTGATGTTGCTGCCTTTCCCTTCAGAAAGAAGAGGGGGGCCATGTAGCTGAGGAGATGCCTAAGTGGAGAGTGTGAGAATCCAAGTTCAAATCCCCAGAACCCTTGTAGGAGCTAGACCCAGTAGCATACACCTGCAGCCTTAGCACCCCTGTGATGATGTGGGAGATGGAGACTCAAGAATCCTCAGAAGCCCGGCGTATTCAACAGTCACAAGCCCCTGTCTTGAGGTAGAAGGTGAGGATCAATAGCCAAGGTTGTCCTGTTTCCACATCTGCGCCATGGACCATGCATGCCTGTACTCATACACACATATATGCAAAAAGAAAAAAGAAACAGGAGGAAGAGGGATAAAAAGGAGGAAGTCAGAGAGGAGGAAGAAGTGCTGGAAAGACAACAGTAAGACAGAAGATCAAGGCAAGCAGAGAAATCAGTTCCCAGGCAGCAGAAGGGTGGGACAAAGCTACATAACACAACCCACCGTCTTACAAAGATAGATGCAACCTTGGGACATCGCATCTGGGCACCAGAGAAGGGCAAGGGAGCAAGTCCCTGCCCCCACACGGTGTCCTGGTGATTTTCATGGAGACTACTCATCCTGATTCCCTGTGAAACGTTCCCATGGCAACCAAGCAGGCATCTTAGAACAAGGGAAGATGACCACTGATTCCACCTCAAACTCTTGCCAGGCCCAAGCTCCCTGGGAGTGGGAGTCTCCAGAATGACTGTGAGTGGCCAGTGGATCTCATTCTCTTGAATGCTTGCTGCCAGGGCATTTTTTTCAAAGGAAATCTTCAAGCAGGGAAATTTTTGCTGTACCCTCCCAGGGAGGCCTATCTCCTGTGAGTCTGCTTCTCCAAATGTCAGGTGTCAAATCTTTCTTTCATATATAGCTAGGAGCAGGAGAAGTAGGGAGAAGAGAGGGAAGAGGGGGAGGAGGAGGGGAAGGAGGTGGGGGAGGAATTAAGAGGGGGAAGAGGAAGAATGGAAGGGGAGGAGGAGGGATAAAAGGGGGAGGAGGAAAAGGAAGGGAGGAAGAGAAGGTCTTGTAAATTCAAAATAAATCTCTGATGCATGTTAGCTGTGGTAAAGACTAGAAGACTATGAAAGGGACTGAGGATATGATTCAGTAGGGAAAGTGCCTGTCACACAACATGAGGACCCCAGAACCCATGTAAAAGCCTGACCTGGGAATTCACATCTGTAACTCCAGTGCTGGGAGGTGGAGACAGGTAAACTCCAGAAGCTTGCTGGCCAGTCGGTCTAGCCACAACTCAATGAGAGAGTCACTCTCAGATAGTGAAGTGGGGATCTACAGAAGACACTGGCTATCACAGTTATGTGCACCAGCAAACACACTCTCACACATATGCTTACCACATACAAATTAAATAATTATAATAAGTAAGCTAAATATGTAACTGCTTTGTCAGGAGTGATAACACTCTAAAGAAACACCTATGTCCCTCCCTTTGGGTATTGGAGTGTTGAAACAATGGACCCCAAGGACCCTAACTCCCCCCAGGAATTTTACACTGGAGGGTGGGGTGGGGGTGTCAAATGGCCAGTAGTCATGTATTGCCCTCCTCTGGATGTGACCTAACATCTTATTGACCATTAGATTAACACTTTGGAACAGAGAAACAGACCTGAGTCACCACCATCCTGGAGACTAAAAGGTCAGTAGGTGGCCCTGAGGCCGCTTTGCTGCACCCTGTCCTCCTGTGGGCCCAGCAGTGCCCTTTAACTGTGCTTTGGTTTGCGGCTTTCGTTGTTTTGCTGCTGTGAAAGCTTCATCCACTTCTGATGTTGGAACATGGAGTCTGAGGTAACCTGAATTCATGTTCCAGGGCCACGGTCTCATACCTTGTACCAGAATAACCTTCTTATCCTGGCTGAGGTGAGAGCTGTTTTCAAATGGACGTGGTGAGACATTCAAAGAGCAAAAAGACGAAGGGCATTCTCAATAGATAGTTTGCTCCTTAAAAATATACAGAGTCAGGGCTTAGAGAGCTGGGTCAGAGGTTAAGAGTACACACTGCCCTTGCTGAGGACCTGGGTTTGGTTCCTCATACCTAGGAAGTGTAATTCACAACTCCAGATCCAGGGGATCTGATGCCCTCTCCTGACCCCAATAGGTACCTGCACTCATGTGCCCATAACCGTACATATGTGTGTGATTAAAAATAAAAACTTAAAAAATATGTATAGTGAGTATTTAGGTTGTTACCACATCCTAGCTACCATGAATAGAGCAGCAACAAACATGGCTGAACAGATGTCTGTGGAGGGAGGGTGAGGAAGCCCCCCTATCCCCAAAGCTTTCAGAAGGCCCTGCTGACACCTCCATTTGGCCTTCCAAGCTTCTAGAACCCTGAGAAGGCAAATTCCTGCTGTTTTCTGTTTGTGATAGTCTGAGAAGATGATGTAAGAGCCAAGAAGGGGAAATCTCTGGAGACCAAGATGAGCAGCCCAGCAGCTGAGCCTGGAGAGTTGACAGGGCTAGAGGGGACATGGAATCGTAAACATCCATGGCCCATCTCTCTTACTCCTCACCCATTCATGAAAATCTTTAGTTCTCAAAATTTCTCTGCAGTCTCCTCCACCTCTTTAGCCCCCACACTGGCCTCTTCTGAGGCTTCCTCCTACAGGTGGGTCATCAGAATAAAAAGAAGGGGGACCTTAACTGGCAGAGAAGAAAATAGTAGAGGCAGAATTGTGGGAACAAAGATAACAGGATCGGGAGTTGTCTTAGTTGGGGTGTCTACTGCTGTGAAGAGACACCATGCCCACGGCAACTCTTATAAAGAAAAGCATTTAATTGGGTTGGCTCCCTTATATATAGCTCAGAGGCTCAGTTCATTAACATGGTGGTGTGCAGGCAGACATGGTGCTGGAGAAAGAGCTGAGATCTTTGATCTACAGGTAACAGGAAATGGCTTGTGGCACTTGGGGGTATAGAGGACCTCAAAAGCCCACCCCAACACTGACACATTTCTTACAACAAGGCCACATCTACTCCAACATGGCCACACCTTCTAACAAATGAGCTTGTGGGTGCCAATTACATTCAAGCTACCAAAGGGGTTAAACCTGTGTTGGGGCGAAAAGGGTGGTGATATAAGCTGGAGGATGAGCAAAACGGAGAGATATTTAAGCATCTGTGGGCTGCCGAGGGGGTAAGAAATGAGGCCACAGGACTTTTGGGAGAACTGAGGTATCTCATGAGTTAGGAATAGGTACCTTGTCCTGTTGCTTATGAGTGATGTGTCCTTGCTTACAATGTTGCATAGAGTCAGGCCTCTGTATTGGATGATATGTAGTCAACTTAAAGAAATAGCATTTCTTTCATTATGGGGCAATATGAATCGCTACAGGGTAGAGGGTTGCCTATAAAATGAACAGACTGCAGGACTATGGGGCATGTCCATCTTAACTCAACCTATCCTAGTCCTCTGAGGGTTGCTTCAGAAGCAGGAAGCTTGGAAGATGAAGTGACAAAACCATTAAATCACAAATGACATTGATAAAAATGGACATTGTGCTTTGAATCTGAAATGCCCCCCAACCAGGTGGCACTATCTGGAGAGGTTCTAGGAGCTTTGGGAGGTGTGGCTTAGCCAGCAGAAGCAAGTGATTATGGGAAGAGTCTTTGAAGATTATCCAAGCCATTGGTTCTTGCCTTGCAACCTGCTTCCTGCTCTACTGTCACGTGACCCAGCTTCCCCTAGCCTTGGGCAAATTCCTTCAGCCTGAGACTCAACCTGACTTCTGTTGCAAGTCAATAGCAATTGTCTCTGTGCCACCCTGAACCTTGGATATCAGCTGTCATCTGGGATGTGACTTTTTTCTGCTACTGCCTGGGCATTGCCACATTTGGCCAAGTCCTCTCAAAAGCCTCATTATGGTGTCAGAGAAGGCAGTTGCAAGCTTGGCTAAAGGGTGGAGACCAAGATTTGCTGTAGTGCTGCCCTGGGGCTTCTTGGACTGGTCCCCATGGAGCAAGTCTCTGCCTGGTGGCTGTACCTCCCCAAAGCCCTCCCTGACTCATGTGAACCAGACAATTCATGCTCTGTCATAACTGCTCTGCTGGAGGCTGCTGAGTGCTCAGATCCCCAAAATGATTATCATTAATAACACTCTAAGGAACGGATTAACATTCCCACTGCACTGCACAGTTTAGATGTGGAATTTAATTTCCCCCATAACTAATATGTAAGTATGTAGTTAGCTTTTTCCCTTAGATTTGTAGAAGAGCGAGCATTCGATATAACCCTCTTGATGTCAGAATGACATTAAAAAAGAACCAGGTCTCAGCCCCTTTCGCCTGATTGAATTCAAGGCCTGTCGAAGATTCACAGTGAATGAGCAGAAACTCATGCCTGCATCCCAGGTGGGACTTACCACGTGGTCTCCCTCTCTGTTTAGAACACGGCTCATCCCTGGAGCAAGGGCTAAGCCACCAGCTGCTGTGGAGTCTGTATGCTTAGGATACCAGTGACTGTCCTAGTTCTGATTCAGTGATGCCCACATGGTCTGGGAGGCAAGAGTAAGGATGAAAATGGGGGCAGAAACCAGCGGGAGAGCAAAGTCAGGAGATCGGGAAAGCATGGAAACGCAAAAGAGCCAAGCTCAAAGTTATGCCAGGGACTCATGGTGAGATCCCAGGGAAAAGGGGGCATTGCACAGGGAAGCTAAACAGGCTAAGGCGTGACGGTACACCTGGTTGCGTAGAAAGATGGGCACTCTGGTTTTGCTTTCTGATTGGCTGACCGAACCTGGGGGAGGACAAAAGCCAGCCATGGTCCAGCCTCTGCTCAGGGATCCAGCAACCAACAGGGCAGTAACAATGGGCCCAGAAAAAACGGGTCAGAAGACGGTCTTCTTTCCAGGGCCCTCTGAGGTCTCCCACATTGACTAGATGTGTGACTCACGAGACCTGTTCTCAGGTCAGTCTGTCGTCCTCCGCCTCCCCAAGGACCTCATCCTGTACTGTCTCTGTCTACTTGAGCGATTCTTGCCATATTCCTGGCTCTTGCTTCTCAGTCATAAACATCTTTATATAACAACAAGCCCCTCAGGGTTCCCTTGGCACTGCAAACATGTGCCAATAAAATCACAGATAAGAAAATGAAGTTGTGGCCCTGGGGGGGGGTGCTGGGATGATGGGGGCGGGTAGCATTCAGACTAATCTTTCTGCCCTGAGGGAAGCACACTGGCTGGAAATATCCTAGCAGGATGTTAGAAGCCAGGGCACAAGTGCCTAGAACTTAGCTCTGGTTGATCTCTTGAGGTCTGTAGAAGGTCCCCTCCCCTTGAAAATATTCACAGTGGTCTCAGGTCTTAGTCACCTGTGCTGAAGGAGACACATGGGTCCCATCATGGTAGAGCCAGCCTGGATTATGTTTCCCTGACATCTGGGTACATGTTCTTAGTACTCTGAAAATATCTTTGCGAGTGCAGATAATGTGTGCATGTGAATATTTGTAAGCATGTAGAAGCGCACACACATTTGTGTGCACATATAGGGAAACCAGACCATCCTCATTCTTAGGAGCCATTACTCTGAATTTTGCTTTCATTTGCCTACGACTTTCACAAGGGCCAGGCTGCTGGACAGTGACCATCAAGGTTCATCTGTTTCGACGTCTCCTTTCCCACTGCTGAAACTTCACAGGCTCATCACACTGGACTTTTTTTTTTTTTTAACATGAATTCTTGGGATCAAATACAGGTCCCCATGCCTGCATGGTGAGTATCTTTACTAAGCTATCACTTCAGGCACTGGTACCTCACAATTATCTTGGGACTGTGAACACAGAGGCTTTGAAAGATGACAGTCCACTAGACATGACTTGACCCTGGTGGTATCTCATGGCTTCCTTCTAGAGCCACCATGGACTAATGACAAACAGTCAGGGGAACACTCAGGGAAATGCCACAGCTAGGCATCCAACCATAAAGAGGACTGCAGACCAGCCCCGTGTCGTTCTGTGGAGGAGACAATGGTGAGGTCTGTACCTCACATAGCCCCGTGTGGTTCTGTGGAGTAGGTCTTGCTGGGGCTGTAACTTGAATATCTGACAAAGCAGGCTAGGACACTGCTTAGGTCAGTGGGAGCTGGATTAAGTTTGAGATCTTCCCAGTTGGACTGTCCTGTACTGGATGGAGGAAATCACCCGCGGCAATCTGTCTTACCGACCTTGATTTGTACTTGAAAAGCCCTTGTGGCCACCCATCCCTTTCATCCCCAGTGTCAGGCCTTCTAGCTGTAGCCACAGCAGGGATATCTCCAGGGCCAGGCGCTAACTCCGTGGGCTATAGACAAGAGATGACAAATCAACTGGGTGCCGGTTTGTTGTGTTTAGAACATTCTTGTTGCCACCCCTGGTCCAGCAGGAACCATCACAGATGGAGAGATCAGCATGAGCACTGATCACTGGGGAACTTCTAATCTCTGCTGAAGATGTGACATCCGCTCATCCCTGTTACTGGAACAGAAAGACCAACGTCTTCGGGAGCAATAGCTCCACCCCCACCACCCAAGTCTTTAGAAAGCAGACACAGTCCGTAGGATGGTTACAGGAGCACACATGCACAGACACAGATCAAACAGAGAGAAGCTGTGTTCATACTCGGCTTCCCACCGCCAGGAAAACAAGGTGTATATTGGAATATTCCAGAAGCACCCTCTCACCCAGTGTGACTTAATGTACCCTTTCTGTGAGGTGTCAGTCAGAAAAGGCTCAGTGGCTCAGTTTTGCAGAAAGACCACATCCTGTTTTGGGATCCCTTTGTGTGGAAGTGCAGCTCTAGAGCCAGCTGCGGATTCTGCGGATTCTGCGGATTCTGCGGATTCACCAGCTTCCTTGCTTGCACTTTCAGGGTGAGGAAGCTTCCATACTGATGCCTATGGAAACAAATCCCATCTGTTCCTCTTTAAGTCAACACAGCAATGTATTACAAATTCTAATTGTTAATAATAAAAACCCAGAGTCAAATACAGGGGTTAATGCTGAAAGGTCAGAGAAGCAGAACAGCCAGTACTATAGAGTTTTTACCTCAACCAAAGGGGCGATCCTGTCTCTACGAATTCTCAGACTGCTGCTGTCTCCATGAAACCTTAGACTGTTCCTCAGACCAAATTCTCAGACTGCCCTGAGCTCCTGTCTCCTCCCACCTTTTATTCCTCTCTCCACCCAGCCATATCACTCCTGTCTCCACTTCCTAGTGCTGGGATTAATGGCATGTGATCCCAAGTGCTGGAATCACCTCTGTATGAGCTCTATTTCTCTTTTAGACAGATTCAATCTCCTATAGCCCTGAGTCACCTAGAACTCTCCGAGATCTGTCTGCCTCTATCTCCAGAATGCTGGGATTAATGGTATGTGCCACCACTACCTGGCCTCTATGACTAACTAGTGGCTTAGCTCTACACTCTGTTCTCCAGGCAAGCTTTATTTGTTAGATAACAAACAAAATATCACTATATCTCAATGCCATGTTCTAAACAGCAACTGCCTTGTGATTTCTCATCTGCTCTGTTTACACCAGAACCAAGTTCTCTACTGGGCTGGGTTGCGGTCGATCTCTTAGACCCCCACTAATTATGCCAAGTGCACAGCAAATACTGTCTCTCCCCTGCCCCGCAACCCAGCACTGCACAAACGTGGTGTGGTGGCACATGCCTGAAAGCCCATCACCCAGGAGATGGAAGAGGGAGGATCAGAGGTTCAAGGCCAGGCTCAGCTTCTTAGCAAGTTAGAGGTCAGCCAGGACCTAAGGCCATATCTAAAAAAATATGTATTTCAAAATTATTAAAAGCAGGTTTCAAACATTCTCACTGTAAAAAATAAGCAGAAGCTAAGGTGTTAGTTTTGCTAACTGGCTTAATTTTTCATGCAATGTTTATATAGGTCTAAATGCTACATTGTACTCCACAAATACACGAAATCATTAAAATGAACTCATTGAGAAGTTAAAAATAGCTAAAAGAAAGGTTGAACAGGGCAATTGGCAATTAATCTGAAGCACTCCTCAGTAACCCTAACTCCTACTGAAGTGACCATGTGGCCTGTTCTCTGTTCCCTGTGGGTTATTGGAACCTCCTCCAAGATGGTGCTGCAGGGCCAGGGGTGAATCCCAGACCCAGCCTGATGGACATCCATTCAAGGCCAGCTCCCTCCAATGCCCTCCAAAGGGAAACCGTGACTTCTCAGGGCATTCAGGTTACACCCAAAGCAAATGCTGGATCTCCATGACTAGTTGCATTATTATTAATAACGAGCAGCATTGCATAGCTGAGGGCTCTTCCCGGCTTCGCTGCCTAAGCTCTTTCGCTAGTGGATATACTCAGTCACACAGTGCCGTGCAGGTCCAGGTCCTGCTCCCTGTCAACCCCCCCCCCCACTTTCACGAGGGTTTCTCAAGCTCCACACACCAGTATTTTCAGCCCCCTCGGGGATTCCCACCTCCTTATATGGTGCATTCAAGCGGCAGTATCTGTGCAACAAAGACCACGGGTTTAAAAACATTCAAGGATTTCCATGCTTGAGCATGGGGAAACTTCCCACTGCTGTGAATGAAGCAGGCTTGGAGGGAAGAGTAATTGTTTTCATTATCATAACAGCAAGCTGGATCACATCAGGGGCATGGGCAGCTGGTCATGTTGCTTCCACAGTCAGGAAACAGAGAGAGAGGAAGGCTGGCACTTAGCTCAATTTCTCCTTTGCATTCAGTCCAGGACTCCAGGCCACAAGATGGTGCTGCCCACGTTCAGGCTGGGTCTTCCTACTTTGATTAACCAATCTAGACATTCCCTCACAGGTATGCCCAAAGGTTTGCTTCCTTGGATTTAAGTCCCATCAAACAGTTTAACTGTTGTAGAAGTTTAAGAAGGTACTTCCCCAGCAAGGTATTTCTGTTCTCTTTGACTTTGTGTGTATCCCCTGTAGTCTGTGAGGGGCTGCCCCAAGTCTGAGGTCTTGTGTAGAATGGGGAGGAGGAGGGAGGAGAGGAGGTTACAGTAACAGAAGGCAAAGGGCAGCTGTGTAAGAGAGACACAGCCACCCGCTGTGTCTCCATCTTCTCTCAACACCTCATAGAAAGGAGAAGATTGTGGAGATGGGAGAACGCTCAGCCCACAAGACACAGGCAGCTTTGGACTCTGAGTGTTATCTTCTGCGTAAGGCGTGCTCTCTGTGTGACCTGGAGCTTCTGCCCAAATCACCACGCTCCTTCATGACTAACTGCCTCTCAGCTTCTGCCCCTCACCTCACCGCCCTCCTCCCTGTTCTCAAGAGAAGACCACACACACCTTTGTACTTTCTAGATAATTCCACCCTTCTTTGCCTTTACTCATCCAAGAGTCCTTAAGCACAGACCCCAGACTTTATGTAGTGAGTGTTTACTGAGTACCTTCTGTTGGCCCCAGAAAGTTCTAGAGTTAGGGAAGTGTTGATTATCATCCAAATTGCTATGGTAAAACACTGACCAAACATGATTTGAGGGAGGAGGGGGTTTATTTGACTTATTAGTCCACCAGCAAGAGAAGCCAAGGCAAGGATCTGAAGGCAGGAACTGAAGCAGAGACCGTGGAGGATTGTGCTTACTGACCTGCTCTTCTCTGGCTTGCTCAGTTGCCTTTTTTAAACCGCCGCGGCCCATGTGTCTCAGGCGCACTGCTCAAAGTCGGCTGGGTTTCTCCTACAACAATTAACAATCCAGAAAATCTCCTTCCCCACCCCCAGACATGCCCACAAGTTGACAGTCAAGAATAACTGTCACCGCAAGCAGAGACTTGGTGACAGTGAGTTTCTGCCTTTGAATGGTGCCACATAGTAAGCAAAGAGACCTGCAGAAAAAGATGCCCCCAAGACGGACATTCAGTACTAAGAATGCTGTGCCCAAGTCGGTCAAATAGGGTAAGGAGAAAGGCTCACACAGGCCGTGTGTAGCATGGGACAGCTCCACAAGCCTTGTGCAGAAGACAGGTGAGGACGTGCTAATGGCTTCAGGGAACAGCAAGGAACAGACGAGGGTGGCCTGAGTCACTGTGGGCCAGCAGAGAGCATATGAGGTCATCTGAAGGGACAGGGTGTGCTGAACCAGGTAGAGGACTTGGTGTGACAGGCTGTCTGCTTCTCTTGCAGTCTAGAAGATGCTAATCCACTTTGTAAAACACTGAGGCCTGCAGCTAAGCAGCAGCTGGTACTGTCTTCGCTATAATCACCCCCATGCCCTGACTCATCACGCCTTTAGCGGAGGCTTCTACAAACTGCAGGAGCACCTACCTGCATTGATCCAGACACAGTGCCCTGTATGTGACAATAACACACACACACACACACACACACACACATTGCACAGCTAAGGGAATGGGTGCATGAACAACAGCCTCCACATTGCCTGGCTGTTTCATAGAATTTGAGTTCCCAGGTATGGCGTTTTTGCTTGAAAAGAAACGTCAAAATAAACAAAGACAGCTCTTCAAGGATTCCTCAAATCCACAGACACAAGGGTGTTTCTGCTGGCTGGGAGGGCTGCCTCCTGGTGGCGAGAAGAGGAAAAACAAGTGAGCCAGGCTCTAAAGCTCACAGTCCTGCCATGGCTCTGGTCTTCCTGTCCCAGTCAGGTGTGCTCACAGATGTAGAAGTCTTTGAAGCTGGTGAAAAGCAGAGCACACAAATGACCCCGTGACCCACGGTACTTACTGATTTTGGATTATGTATTATCTTGCTTCCCACACATGTTCACCTGAGCACACTTGAAAAGAACAAACTGAGGTGCAGTCACAACCAGAACCCCGATTCGGACTGCTAACCTCATATCTCAACAGATCTGGCCACACTGGAGCAGAGGAGAGGGATCGCCCCCCCCCAATCCCAGAGCCAGAAAACTACTCCTGGGGTGACCAGACATCCTTCCAGTAAGCAGAAACTGCCAGAGTGCTTGGGTGGGGGAACTAAGCCACTTTAAAAGATGATGAGAAAATATATGTTTAAAATTGTTTTTTCTTATCAACTTTTAATACAATATTTTATTAATTCTTTGAGAATTAATTTCGTACATGTACACAATGTGTTTTGATCACATTCACCCCCCACTCTTCCTGCTAAGTCCTTCCAGATCCACCCCACCTCCATCCCTCCCCAACCTTGAATCTTATTATTTTTATTTTTAAATAACCAAGTTCAAGTTGTTGTGTACTCCTAGATGTAGGACCGACCATCCCGGAACACAGTCGACCAACCAGAGCCCTACACTCAGAAAACTGACATCTACTCCCCAATCTGTCAACTGTTAACAGCTCCTCATCTAGGGATGAGGGTTGATGAATCCTCCCTGCGCTGTGCTGGAATGTTGACTGGATTGATCTCATGTGGACGTTCATTGAGTCTGTGAGGGAGTGGTCCTGTCGTGTCCAGAAGATACTGTTTGCTCTGGCTATTTCCTGACCTCCGACTCTTACAAAATCTCCGCCCCACGCTTACAGAAGCTCTGCAAGTCTCAATGGTAAGGGGTAGGATATGGATGTCTCCTTTGTGGCTGAGCACTCTGCAGACACATAGTGTCTTTGAGTTGACCAATTGTAAGTTTCCGAGCTGGCTACAGCCCAAAGGAGCGTCTCCCGCGAGGACTGAGCGCTGCACTAATCCAGGAGCAGAGAGCCAGACAGTTAGAGGGCTGTTTGTCGCTGGGACCTAGGAGTTCTCTAGATAAAATACATTGTTCCCCACCACCCCAAGAAGATACATTTTAAGTCACATTATTGTCAGGGTAACCACCTTAGATTAAAACAAAACACACAACTCTCACAGCCCAAGCACTGTAGTCCACTGAAGTAGTCTCCAGCCATTTTTCAAATATTTTTTTTTTATCCCCAGTTACTAGTACTGGCGTATGTGGATACATTGTACTTTCTCAGTGAGGCTCAAAGGAACGTACCACATTTTAAATAAACTGCCTTAATATTACATTACCAACACAGAGACACGGAGCATTTTAACCTAGACTGTCAGTTCTTGGGGCTGACTGGGTTACAATCACGTTTTTTCGAAGCTTCAGATAGAAACACACTTGCCGGAGCCACTCCTGAAGCAGAATCCTCATTTCAATTTAACCACAGATTTGAAACCCATTAATGTTAAAAACCTGTAATCTTTGCAAAGAGATTCCTTCCAATATCTTTGGGTTTAAAGCGTGAATTTCTAATTCTCTCTTCAGCTTTCATATATCTGCACTAATCACATAAATGACATGTATTTTAACAGGACTATGAAGCTTAACTAAACCACGCGAGAGTGTAAGAGATCCATGTTGGAAGATGAGAGTAATAACCTTGCAAAAGATAAGTGTCGTTAGCATGGAAAGGGCATGACAAAATTAATGGAGTTTTAAGGTCAAAGATAAATTGAGGGGTGTAAAACCGTCAAATCGTCTCTCATGAGACTCCGTTATAACTAGTCTCATGACCGTGACATTCCCTAAGGTGCTGTTGTGTTCTCTAGAATGTCATGGTGGGCAGTCTGTGGACAGTGTCCATCTCTGGGACAGGAGAACGAACTAAGCAAGCCAGTAGGCTGGACTGTTTTCATTGTGCAGCTGTTCAGTTCTGCCACTAGAGGGAGGACGAGGCACACAGCATAAATGTAGCTGAGGAGGGAAAAGTCAGGAGGGAGAGGCAGAGGTTGCCCTGACTTTACACCCAGTAAGCCCTGCAGTGTCTCTAACGGAGAATTTGAAATGTACAGTGTTCAAACAACACAGTCTAGACCACAATCCGCTGAGCACACTTCCCAGTCACTGGCGTCACCCTGCATGCTGGAGAGACTTCTTGGGTGCATAACCAACCCCTTCCCATGAAGTCAGTGAGGCGGGGGGGGGGGGGAGTAACGTGTGAGTCTAAAAACCAAAAACCAAAGGCAGTTACTTGTGTATGTTTATAACCTCAGCATTTGTAGGCCAAGGCAGGGGGATTTCTTGAGTCCAGGAGTTCACGGTTCACTGAGCAGCAGAGAAAAACTCCCAACTAAAATAATAATCATTTAAAATTAAAAAGAAAAGAATTTTTTTTAAAGGAAATGAGTCCCCCAGACCCCAAAGGACACCCTTTTCCAGGGTCCAGGAAGGAGTGGGCCTCAGGCAGGATGCTCTTTGATTCTTACAGTTTTATGACCTCCCCACCAAAACAACGCCCTTCCTTTGAAGTCAGGGTTCTGCCATCCTATTTGATTCTGATAAGTTGTCCCCTGTTTCCCACTGAAGATCAGCCATGGCATTACAGAAGGAAGACAGAAAGAGCGAGCCACCCCCATCTGAGATAACAAGCGACCCAGTAAGTCGAAGGGAAGTCAGCTGCGCTGACCAAGGAGCACAGGGCACAGCCATAAACCCTGCACTGTCCTGAACGCAAAGGCGCCAGTCCACTTGTGGGGAAGAATTCCACGGCCAATAAACAAAGAGTGATTTTCTATTGATCTTCCTTGGTCTCCCTTTGATTAACAAAGATCACGGTGTGAAAGTCGGGGCATAGTCCTTTCATAGTCCTCCTGTCCTGTGCTCCCCAGTTCCGGGATCACAGGCCTGTGCTCTCACACCCGGCTTTTATGTGGGTGCCAAAGATCAAACTCAGATCCTCATATTTGTGAAGCAAGCGTTTTGCCAACTGAGCCGCTTCCCCAACAATCTAATGACCGTCTTGGCATGGGTCAGCTGCCTGCTTATCTCAAGAAACCTTAGACTCAGACCCTGCCCCCTCCGCCCCAGGAACCAATTCCTCCCGTCTCTCTGCTCATTCATTCAACACACATGCTCAGCTGGCTAAACTTCACCAGATCTCGCTCAGCAGTGCTTTCCTTCTCACTGGGCATGCTCACAGCCCCTCCCCCCCATGACTAAGGGCCAATTATCTCATGATCCTCTTTTAAGGCCCCAGTATGGAGTGGACTCCTCTGGAAGTGCCGTCACAAACGCTCCCCCTCTATGGCTAAGCTCCTGGCCTCCCTGACAAGGGACATACATACTGACACACTAGCCTCGCTCTTACCCTTCCTCAGCAGCACAGATGTCATTGGAACACCCCCCGTAGCCCCACGTTTTATCCTGCAAAACAGCCTCCATATCCCACGCTTGTAAAGAGTCCCATTCATTTCCTTCTCGGGAGCCCCTGTGGTTTGGAAACTTATGGGGATGTGCATGTATGTATAGTTTATAATGGTATGTGTAGCGTGTGGCTGCAGGAGTGTGCAATTGTTCAAGGCCTGTGTGGTGATTTGGATGAAAATGGCCCCCATAGGCCCACAGGTAGGGGCACTATGAGGAGTTGGGGCTTGTTGGGGGAAGTGTGTCACTGGGGTACGGGCTTTGAGGTTTCAGATGCTCAAGCCAAACCCAGTGTGACCTATTCTTCCTGCTACCTGCCAGTCCAGATGTAGGACTCTCAGCTGCCTCTCCAGCACCATGTCTGCTGTGTTCCATCGTCACGCTTCCCGCCATGCTGACGACGGACTACGCCTCTGAGCCGTAAGCCAGCCCCAGTTAAATGTTTTCCTTTGTAAGAGTTGCCGTCGTCATGGAATCTCTTCCCAGCAATAGAAACCCAACTAAGACGGTCTGCTTTGGGGAGGAGTATGTACACTGCTCACTGAATCCCAAGGTGTCAAGTACATAGTGGGTATCATCTGGTTGTCCGTAGAACAAACAAACTAAAGAGTCCAAACAGAGGCAGCTACCCAAGCTGCATTTCCGAACAGCTCACTCCCAACAGACCTACAGATGCCACCAACACTGTTTTACATAAACTAGAGCCAAGTGGCTAGGACCTCTATGTCCTTTGGGAATTAGGAAGCAACTCACTTGTTTGCCATCCGATGTCCCTCCTCCCCCGAAGCCCATCTGGTCCTGTGTTACAGTTGCTATGTATCTATCAATATTAGGCAGATAAGTGGCCAGGAGGCTGGGGCACCACTTGTTTGGGGGAGCTTGCCTGCTCTGAGAGACAATGCCGGTGGCCTAGCAGGTAGGAGTCACTGCATAAATAGAAGGGAAGGAGCCTCATGGCGTGGGATTCTAGCCTGGCCAGCACCAGGCAAGGCAGGACAGCTTGCTGTGTCTCCACCATGAGGCCTAACTCACACAGACAGAACAGGAGGAGGCCTCGGGAGGATGCAGAGCCACCCCGAGTGTCCCGCTGACGTGTTCATGGCACTGACACTGCTGATGGAGAAAGGAACATTGGTAGCGATCTGATTTCCACGTCTCTAGGTGTTGAGTCAGCCTCCGAGCAGCAGAGGTCCTGGGAAGAGGAGGAAGGGATGGCAGCTTCCATCAACCCTATCCAGTCCACCTGGGAGGGGGTCCAGCACTCACTATGTAGGGAACTCTGTGCTGGCCAAAGTGATGGAGCCAGACAGTTGGACAGCAGCCCGGGGTAGGGGAAGGCAGACAAGTGGACAACAGCCCGGGGGAGAGGGGAGGAGGAAGGAGGCAGACAGGTGGACAGCAGCCCGGGGTGGGGGTAGGCAGACAGGTAAACAGCAGCCCAGGGTGGAGGGGAGAGAGGGAGGAGGTAGACAGGTAGGCAGCAGCCCAGGATGGAGGGGAGAGAGAGAGGAGGTAGACAGGTAGACAGCAGCCCTGTGGGGGGCAGGAGGTAGATTTCTATAAATAGACCTTTTTATTGAGTCTTTTTAGATCCAGCCTCTGATTTGTCTGGCTGAGCCTATCTGCACATAACACAGAAGACTGTGAGGTCTCATAAAAGCAGTGGGGGGCAGGATCCGTGGCTCAGCGGGTAGAAGGGCCCGCTACCAGGCCTAATGACCTGAGTTCCTTCCCATGTCCCACGTGGTAGCAGGACAGTCAACCTAGACAAATTGTCCTCTGTCTGTCTGTCTATCTGTCTGTCTGTCTCTCTCACACACACACATATACATGTATGCACACATATGTCCACACTCACGCATGCATGTGCATACACACACAAGGTAGCTTTTCCTCTATGCTGACAGGAACATTCTGTCTTGCAGCTAGCCAATCTCTGTGAATTCCACTGATGATGGATTCTTACTTATTTCCAGTTTTGGGGATTCATAGAGAATTCTGGGTGAATGCTGAGGGCGGGTCTTTGTACAGACATGCGCTTTATTGCTCGTGGGTAGATACCCAGAATAGAGTGACGGGGTCAGATGGTAATGTGTTTGCTCTTTAAAGGAATGGCCCAGGACTGAGGAGATGGCTCAGTGAATACAGTGCTAGGCTGAGGACTGGAATTTGTATCCCCAGAACCCAAAAGCCAGGTAGGTGTGTGATGTAGGAGCATCCTCTTTCTATGTGTTGCTTTCATTGGTTAATTAATAAAGAGACTGCTTGGCCTTTGATAGGACAGAAAATTGGGTAGGTTGAGTAGACAGAACAGAATCCTGGGAAGAAGGGAAGTGAGGCAGACGCCTTGCCTCTCCTCTCTGAGATGGACACAGGTTAAGATCTTTCCCGGTAAGCCACGATCTCGTGGTGCTACACAGATTACTAAAAATGGGTTAATCAAAATATGAGAGTTAGCCAAGAAGAGATTAGATATAATGGGCCAGTCAGTGTTTAAATGAATACAATTTGTGTGTTATTATTTCGGGTGTAAAGCTAGCCATGCGGAAGCCGGGCGGACAAAAAGCAGGCCTGCTCACCTTCATCACTACAGGTGTGGTGAGCACCTGTTATTGGGAGGCAAGGATGGGGGCTCCCCAGGTAAACTGACTGGCTAGATTAGGCAGAATCAGTGTGCTCTGCATTCAGTAGGTGACCTTGCTTCAGAGAGTGATCCATGAAGAAATCCAGCATCAACTCAGGCCTACACACACACACACACACAAACACACACACAGAGTCACAACACACACATGTGAATACACAGATGCACACCACACATACATAGGCCAATAAAGAAGAAACGGTCAAATTGTTTCCATCATTCTTGTATCATTTCCCCATTCCTTCCAGTGTGTGATTAGCTTGATGTATCCCCACACCCGCAACAATACATTTTAATTACAGCCATGCTGGTAGGACACACTGTCTGATTGGCTTCGTTCTGCAGTACCCAGAAGCCATGCTCCTACCCACTGTCTCTCCATCCGCGGTGTAGTGGCTTGAATGACAAATACCTTCCATAGGTTCAGATGGTTGAAAACTTGGTCCGCAGGTGGAGGTGCTGTCTGGGGAGGTTTAGTTCGTCCTTGAGGATGGTTTTTGAGACTGCAAAGTTCCACATCACTTGCAGTTCCCTCTCTATACTTCATGATACAGACGTAAGCACTCAGCTCTCAGGTTCCTGCTCCAGCCACCATGCCTACTGCTCTTATCCCCCTGGCATCATAAGCACAAATTAAACTCTTTCTTCTAGAAGTTGCTTTGCTCATGGCATTGCATCACAGTTACAGAAGAGTAACTAATACACCCTGTCCCTCAGAATCTTCATGTGAGTTCCTGGCCCCTCGGAGGGTTTTCAGCAGTGAAATGTGGCCAATTCCCTGTCTTGTCCCAGCTGTACTTGGATCTTAGTAGTAGCTTCCTTGGAGAAAGAACCTGTTTGTAGTCGGACTTTCTTTGGGCCACCAGCTCCCGAAGACTTCTTATTAATTATAAAAAGCTTGGCTTAGGCTTGTTCCCAACTAACTCTGATGCTTAAATTAACCCATTTGTATTAATCTACATTCTGCCACGTGGTCATTACCTCTCCTCCATACTGTACATCTGCCTTGCTCTGTGTCTCACTGGAGAATCCTCTGTGTCTCTCAGATTCCTTCCCAGAGTTCCCATCTTTGCCTAGGAGTATGGCCTGTCATCTCCTGCCTAGCTATTGGCCAGTCAGCTCTTTCTTAAACCAACCAGGAGGTTCCTTAGCCAGGCAAGGAAGGACAGAGATGCATCTTCACATAGAGTGAGCAAATATTCCACAACACCAGATTCCCCGGTTTTTATCTGATTGAAGCAAGGTACCCACAACTGTGTGAGGTGACAGAGTCCACAAAAGTCCACTGCAGATGGGCATCTGGGGTGCTGGTACCAATAAGGCCCAGGACACCAGGGTACAGATACTGGTTTCCTTGTGGCTATTTCTGCTCCTAGCCAAAGGTACTCATTCAGGGAAACAAAGGGCACGTCCCTCCTGGTTGTACTTTACTGCAGGGACATATAGTGACAGCCCTCTCCTCCAGAGAGAGCTGAGGAGAGTCTTGAGGGAAAGGCAGATTTCCCAGGAAGGAAGCAGGATGGGGCAGCAGTGTGTTCCGTGTGGAAGGCTCAGGGCCAGCATGAATATAAATATAAAGGTGCTGAGACACTGAGGATCCCGTAGGGTTTGGGGGAGATGGCAAATGAACACTGGGACCCCAAGGGCCATGTTCCTATTATTTCCTGTAAGTCAAAGATTTTTTTTTTTTTTTTTTTTTTTTTTTAGAATTCTGGTGGTAGTTATGGACATAGGCATGGCAACAGCTTGCGGGATGGGAGAGGAGCAGCAAGGAATGAGTTCCTGGCTGCACAGACTCACCGCTGATAGTGTTCAGAGTACCAAATGGCTGCGGGTTGTCATAGTGGAGAGTTCTACAGACCCGGAGGGCAGGAAGAGAGCTGGCCAAGTTCTGAGAAAGAGATGATTATGTCTTGGAGAGTGATCCCATGAGAAGACCCACGGATGACTGAGCATCTACCAAAGTATGACAGGAAGGAGAAGGAATCAGGGCAGGAGACTTGTGCAGAAGGGGCAACAAGTCTGGGCTTGGAGAACGAAGGTCAGAAAGTTTGGCCCAGGGAATGGGACCCTTAGACAGCAGTCCAGAGGGCAGAGGGCTGTGGGCAACCTCAGGGTTGGTTGCTGCTGTGACACTATGGGTAATGATGACACTGTCAGGGAGTGGCCAGCAGAACTGCCACAGGCACCAGGGAAGAGACACAGCTATTTCCCCTCAAGACCCCGTCAAGGTTTGCTCCCCAAGGTACCACAGGCTATGGATGCCCAGGTTCTTTACACAAAGGTGCAGTGATCGCTTCTATTGCGTGTATAACATCTTAAGTACTCCATTAAATCGTCAGCCGATCTCTTACCCTGCTTATGCTCAGCACCACACTGATGCTGACTATCTGGCCAACACAGCCAACTGATTGGCTCGCATAAGTAACAAGGGGGGAGTCTTTGGAGGGCAATGTGAAGTTCTTGATGATTGATAATATGTGCTACAAAAAAAATCTTTTCATCCCCCCCCTTTTTTTTAAAAAAGATTTTTTTAATTTGTTTTGGTGAATTTAGTTAAATTTGGAGTGTGGCTCTGGGAAAACTCATGGCGTCAAATCCACATCTTTCCAAGACCATTCTGATAATAAGATGCCAGGTTGATTTCCTAGACCCTGCAGAGGGGATAGAGGTAAATAGTTTTCTTAATTTGTGAGCTTAAGATGGCTGTAAACAAAATGCAGATCTCAAAATACAGGTCTTTGCTTCTGGCAATAACCCTCTTGCTGGAAGGTCCCCCTAACACGTCCGCTTCTGAGCCACCCCCTCCTGCAGTGCTCGGAACTGGCTGGGATTTGACCTTGCTTCTGGTTGTACCACGCTCTAGCCTGTAATCACACTCCTTTTGCACATGGCAACGGGTATTCAGTCAACGTCACGTATCACATGCTGTGCCGGCACACACACAAAGCGGATGCGAGAGCCTGTGTCCTGTATCATGGGTTACAGAAACAGCCAATTACAGTTGTTAGAATATCCACAGGGGGGCTCTCCTGACATTCTAAATGCAGAGGGGCTCTCAGTAATAGGGGGGCAGAGAGGAAGCAAACCAAACTTGCACAGTATAAACAGCATTTTGAGAAATCTTGAGGATGGATGGAGTGCTGTATCTGACCCGGGTTAGCATCAGCCTTGTGAGGCTGTCTGCGTCCACGGGAGGGGGACTGGCAAAGACAGACTGAAGGCTTCCCTGCAAGTCTGTAGTCTAGAAAGGAATGGGGCTGGCTTTAACACCCGGACTAGGGCCAGCATCCTGGTTTTTGAATATTTTATTTTATTATGCAAATTAAAAAAATATGATTACATAATTTGCCCCTCTGTCTCCCGTTACCTCCACCCCCAATTCTGCCCTCTCAAATTCACAGCCCTTTTCTTTAACTATAAATGCATAAATGTATAAATACACCCTGCCAAGTTCATCCACTGTCGGCTGCATATATATGATTTCAGGACTGATCACTTTATACTGGATCATCAATTAGAGGGTTCATCTCCAATTAGGGGGTAGCCCTCTACCTTTCTCAGTGGATGTTGCTTGTAAGCCCAGCACTGAAGAGGTGAGACAGAAAAATCCCTGGGGCTCACTGGCCAGCAAGCATAACCTACTGGGTGAGTTTGGGGCCAGTGAGAGAGCCTGTCTTACAAATACGGTGAGTGGTGCCCAAGACTGACTTTTGACCTTTGTATGAACGTCACACACCTTCATGCATATACACACACATGGGGTGGGGCTTGCAAGACAAATTAGAAAGTAAATTATGTCCTTATTACAACTGGAATGCTTAGCCAAATGTGGTTGCACAAGCCTTTAATCCCAGCATTCCAGAGGTATAGAGGCAGGGAAATCTCTGTGAGTTTGAGGCCAGCCTGGTCTATATAGCAAATTCAAGGATAGTCGGAGCTACAAAATAGAGGAAAAACCACCCAAACAATTGGAAATGTTAATTTTTTTTTTTAAAAAAATCACATCTCATTTCTCATAGCTACTCAAAGATACCAACACAAATCCATACCAAACAAAACCTATGACTAGAGAACACAGGCGGCCATGCCTTGTCGGGAATGCTCTCGGAACTTAATCAGCACTTCCGGGCATGTCAGGCCCCAGAGGCCACCCCTCCCCCCAGATCTGCTGGCCGAGACCCCCCCCACTTGAATGTCCCCTTCAGTTCCTATCTCTGAGTCTCCTGATGGCCTTTCACCAGAGACTGTTCCCAGGTGAAGCTATGGTGAGCTGGTTACACTTCACAGAGCCTGGCAAGCGTCCTTCAGGGCCATCAAGAGTAAGGCTCTCCAAAAAAATCTTTATAGAGCATCCATTTTGATTTTCTCCTAGTGGCCCTTTAAGAGATGGCTGAAACATGGGAGGAACCTAGCAGCCACCCCTAACTTCACACTCGAGTGACGTGGTGGCTGACAGACATCCACTTTCTGCTGCTTCTTGGGGACCTCCAAGTCCCAGATAAAGAGGGATGACCTTCTGAAGACACTTGCTCTGGAGCAAAAATATCCAGATGCCGCTAAGCCTGCGAGGCAAAGGTGTGCACCACCTGTACTGCGGGAAGTGATCAACACCCAACCTTGTTTTCCTCCGCCTCGCATCTGTCCTCCTCCGGAGCTTTGTCTTGTCCCTTTTTCCTAAGCCTCTGTAAGAGGCAGTTATAAAATTTTAAAAACAATTTGGTTTTTGGAGACAGGGTTTCCCTGTGTAACCCTGACTGTCCTGGAACTCACTCTGTAGAGCAGGCTGGTCTTGAATTTACAGAGATCCTCCTGCCTCTGCCCCCTGAGTGCTGAGATTAAAGGTGTGCACCACCACCTCCTGGCTGAAAACAAGACAATTTTTCTGTCCAGAGATCGTTGTCATTTTCTATATCTCGGTGTAGCCTGATTTAAAATCAGCTTTCCCTGATATTCCCATGATTACGATTTGTGGGCAGAAATTTGACACCAAACACTCAAAGAACCAGCATGTCATGTCACTCAGAAAGGGGGAAAAAAAACTCAGAAAACAAAAAGCAAAACCCTACATGATCAAAGGCCAAAGGGTTATATAACATTTAGTTATCGTAATTAAGAGAGGATCTAGAGGGAAAAAAAAGCTACCAGCCAATGAGAATGATACTTATTGGCCCAGGGGGACTAACTGCTGAGCTAGACCCCTCTTCAATTTGCCCTTTCCTTGGTCGCTGTAGTGGCTGGAGGAGGCGCCAGTTAGATCTGGTACCCTCAGTAAGGAACGAAGGCCAACCTGGGCCTAGGGCACAGTTAGGGAAAGCAAACCTCTCCATGATCTTCCTTGGGAGTTTTCCACCTACCACCTCGCTCTGGCCGCCCGGCGACGGGACATGGTAGAGCTGGAGTGTGGGGATTACAGGACCAGTTCACACTCTAGCCATCTGACCATGGGATGCGTTTGCCCTGCCAGGTGCGGGTGCGTGGAAGCCTGAGCAGCGGAGCTTGTCACTGCTGTCCTACCAGAGACAGAAATTGTTTGGAGGTTCCAGAATGCCTCCATCTGCTTCAGATATAAACATGTCGGTTACTTATGATAGTTTGTCCAAAATGATACCAGGAAGTATATGCCTTAGTGCTAAGAAAATCTCGTGTTCGATTGTTGAAGCCACATGACCAACTCTTGTCTCATACAAATTACCTAATTTTCTCCATCTCAGGAATTCTGGTCCATCGTGCTGCCACTTCCGCCCAGGCCACAAGGGGGCGCCGTGGAAGGCCAGCCTGAGCTGACTGGAGGAGGCCGGTTCACCTCCATGCAGGAGCCAAAGCCACACCGCTGGAAGAGTCCTCTTACCTGGGTGGCGTTTAAGGCACCTTGGCTCTACTCAGCAACATTTCCAACCACTCCGGGGACACAAATACCCCATCAGAAAGGTGAAAGCCTCCAGAACCCGCTGAGCAGCGAAAGCTCCCTTCCAATGAGGCATGAGAGCCAAGCGTGCGTTTCTAACGGGCACACCAGGAGTGACACGGGCTCTGCTCCCAAAGCTAGGACTACCCTGTCCATGGCCGGGGGAAGCCAGGCCTGCCTACCAGCCCATCCACCCCATAGTTCACTACAACTCCGTGGGAAGCCTCATTTGGTGCCGATAAAAAGAAACATCCGTGCTTTCCTTGGGAGGAAATGTCCAGGCACGCTGATCGCATTGCTCTTCGCCGGATCGGAGGGGGCTAAGGAAGACTCCAACGCCAAGTCCGACTGCGAGAGAGTGTGCTCCACTTCCTGAAGAGTGGGGTGTGTTCCGATGCGGTCTCCAATGGCTTTTAGAATCCTGCTCAACCATCCGTTTTCATTACAAACCCTCTCCTTTGAGGCAGAGAAATTACAGCTCACAGACTTGCCTAATTTGCATGTTTCGCAATTAGATACCTTGATGCAAACACCAGAACTCATGTGTTTAGTAGCAACAATGGCTGAAGTCTGGAATAGACTGAGCCCCTTAATCATCATCAGAGGAATTCTGTCTTGTAGACTAACACAAAAGAGGACATCCAGGCTGGGCGGTGGAGCTGGAAATCTTTGGATATGTATTTCCACATCACATGCTTGGAGCCAGTGGAGGCAGACAAACAAACACAAAATCCAAGCAGTAAAACGTATTTGCTTGTGCACTGGAAATCTTAAATGCTTCATGGAGGAGAGGGGCCTTCCTTCCTTCCTTCCTTCCTTCCTTCCTTCCTTCCTTCCTTCCTTCCTTTCTTTCTTTCTTTCTTTCTTTCTTTCTTCTTGGCAGTTTCTCTGTTCCCAGCCCTTTAGTCCCGAAGACTCCGGAATCTGAAGGCAAAGGGATGCTTTGCTGTTTGGGGCTAATGTGTTACAGGGGCAGAAGAGAGATTTTGATCGACAAAACAAACACCCACTGTGTTTCCTCTCCCCTCTGCCCAACCCCTTTCAGTCCAGGCCAGCTGTATCCAATCGGGAAATTGTCTCCCGGCTCCTCAGACAGACATCCCTCCTAAATCTGGACCCAGGACCTCGCTCTCAGCTTGGACCAGCACAGCTCATGGTCATTCCCTTCTCTCTATACCCTAGAACTCTCCCCTCTCCAAATATCTGCATTCCGCAGGCTGCTGTCCACCCTGCACCACTGACATGAAATTACATGTCACCAAGGCCAGCCACTCCCACAGAGATGCCAGGTGTCCTGTCCCAGCTGGGCACGCGGTATGCTTGATCATTTCATTTCATTTGCCCTCATATTCCCCACCAGAGACCTTTTATACACAGGTATTCCTGTGCTGACAATGGGTTATGTCCCATATGTCCATCCTAAGTTAAAAGTGACCAGTTGAAAATTCATTCAAGATTCCTATCTGAACACTGCGCCGGGAGCTGAGCTCTTTGCCACCACTTAGCATCTTAGGAGAGGACTGGATCACATGATGCTAACCTGGAAAAGATTCCAGCTCAGAATCTGGTGAGTGCTTATCACTGTTGCACCACCATAAGGTCAACACCCTGAAGTTGGGGACTGTCCCCAGAAGTGCTGAGCATGTGTGTTTGCTTCCAAGGGCCTGCTGGAACATATCACCACCAGCAGGGTGTCCCAACCAGGAGGCTCGGTGGGGCAGTCTGGTTGGGCCCGTCTCCAGTTTCCTCTCTCTGTCCTGTGTCCATGCTGGCCTCTGCTCCAGCATCTTCTCTGTGGGCGAGTCTATGTGTCTGCCTTGCTATAAAGCCATCAGCCATTGGACTCAGAGTGGCTATCCTAACACCCACGAACTCATCTGAACTTGAGCCCAGCTGTAGTCTTCATGCCCTAGGGTCCTGTTTGCAGGCTCTAGCCCTTAGGTCTTGAACTTGTCTCTCAGCTCCGCCCATTGTAACAGATGTCCGACACTCAGAAACAATCACTGCATTTTAGTTCCTTTAAGGAATTTTGAGCGGCCTCTCTACTCTCTGCGGATGATGTGTGTGGAGCCCTGTTCTAAGTCACCCCACACTGTGAGGAAAAGCGGCCTCAGGCTGTGCCCTGCCCTGAATGACTCCACTTTTCAGAGCCAGAATTTGCTTTATCAGAACGCAGATGCAGAGGCAGGGCGACTCCTCCTCCAGCATCCAGAACAGCAGTGAGACACAGGCTGAGAAGTAGCGTATTCCCGCAACAAGCCAAAGGGTACCACTGGTCAACGTATCCAAGTGGGCTGGGAACGCATGGGCACACATGCATATTAAAATGAATACTGAATACTCCAGATGGAGCCGAGGTAGGACACCAACATCCGGACCCCATAAAGAGAAAGACAGAACAATGCAACAGTCACAGCCCCTCTGGCCGGTCACCTGACCACCTGAGAGTCAGAGAACCCACCATCGTCCCAGGCTGCAGCTCAGCAGGGGTCTCCACTGCTTGATGCAACCCTCTTGAACTGCCATCCATCTATCTATCCATCCATCTATCCATCCATCCATCCATCCATCCATCCATCCATCCATCCATCTATCCATCCATCTATTTGTCCGTTCACCATCCATCAGAACACAGGTTCTATACCTTTTTCTTCAACAGTTCAGTTCTTCAGTAGCTTGACCAGACTCCAGGGCTCCAGCTAGCTCTGCATGCTCCCAGGAGCTCTCCAAATATTATTAATTGCTAATATTAATAATACCTGCTGGGTCCTGCTTTGTACCTGTATCAGATCCCTGCCTCCATTATGACCGCTTTGAACTCCGAGTCCTTTGGTGGCCATTCTGCAGCAAACACAAACATGCACATACATACATATAACTGTATGAGGTGGAATATACAATTTGAGAGTATTAGTAATTAAAATTAGATTAAAAGAGCCTGTGACTGCCAACAGTCAGCTATCAAAGAACATCCGGACTGCTTGATAAATAAACCCAAAGAAATTGGCATAGCTTGTATATTTTTAATATAGATTTTTAATTAATTTTTTTCATTTATTTTACATACCGATCACAGTTTCTCCTCCCTCCTATTGTATAGGAATGCGTGTTTTGCTACATGTATGTATGTATACTCTATGTATGCCTGTGCTGGTGGAGGTCAGAAGAGGGTAGAGGGTTTTGGATTCCGTGGAACCAGAGTTCTGGATGGTTGTGAGTAACCACATGGGTGCTGGGAACTGAACCCAGGTCCTCTGCAAGATCAGCAAGTGCTCTTAACTGCCAAGAGATCTCTCCAGTACCCGAAGTTTGAGAATTTATTATTTAATAATTGTCATGTTGTGGAAAGACACCGATGTGTTCATTTATGTGTGTGGCGTGTGTGCACACAGCTTGCATTTTCTTCCTTAGAGGAAACCATTTTGCACGCAAGTTCTCAACGTCTCCCCTTCCCCTAAAACCGTGCCTACTGTATCGTCTCACGGGACATCCTTGTATTTCTGAGCTACCTCTCTCGGTCCCACCTTTACTCCTGGTCTAACAATACTTTTGAAAACTGACTTGACCCAGGAATTAAAAATCCCTTAGAGGCACCCACTGCCTCCAGGAAGTCTCCTTCTTTTGGGAACTAGAAGAATCATATCCTTTGGCGGGGTCTCTGTGAATTTCACAGGCTTCATGAGCTTTAGGGGGCAAGAAAAGATCGACACAACAGGAATCATTTTCCAGTGCTGTTTCAAATTTCAATCTGGTGAAAACGATTCTTGTGATGATTATCTCAATCCTCTGTGCACAAGAAAGCATATCTAAATCCCTTTGAGGGGCCAAGTAAACTAAATATAGACGTGACTACCTTGAAACTCTTTGTGAAGTACGTTTGACAAGAAACAAGTTTACGAGAAGGGTCTGGAGGAAGGTCTAGTGCCAGGAAGTCTCCAGTCACACAGATTATATAAAGTTCATCAGGCTAAAGGGCACGTGTGTTCCAGCCTTCCTGGTGGAAAATGGGTTTTGCACTCCTTGCCTTGAAGGAACAGCCCTGTGTGTTTAACATTCCAGGTTCCCCTAGTGCATGTCTGTGAGCACAAAGACCTCTGTGTCCCCTACCATGTCCTTTCTAGTAGGCAAGCACCCTGACTCACAGGGAGGTTATCTGAGAGGCCTTCCTAGACTGTCCTAGACTTTCCGAAGCTCATTGCACCCTTAACCATGATGCCTCTGAAAAGTCATTATAAAGGTCAGGGTGAATGTGCTACCACTGCTCCTTCCTGGAGGATGTCTGCCTCCTGCAGATTTCCAGAGTTGCTATCGTTCTGGGTTCTCTGGCCACTTCTCTGTGAACCTTTCATGAACACATGCATATCAAGACCTCTTGAGCCTCTGATTGGCCTGTATAATGTTTCACAGCATGCGGGCTGCAGTTGCTGGGATTCTGACTAAATCTGCAGATATATATTATTGTTGTCTAGATCAGGCTGGCCTGTGGGAAGGCTTGCACACTGCGGGTGGCATCATTCCCTAGGAAGGGTATCCTGATCAGTATAAGAGTGGAGAAAGCTAGCTGAGCACTAGCAAGCATTGATGTGTTGATTCAATGCTCTCTGCTTTTAACCGCATGCCATACGAGTGGTTGCTTCGGGTTCCTGATACTTCCCCATGAAGTGGGGAACTGTCACCTGGAATTGTGAGCTGAATAAACCCTTTCTTCATTTAATTGCTTTTACAAGGGTGTTTTATCTTAGCAACAGAAACAAAGCTAACATACGATCCACAACATGCCCCAGCCTCCGCTGCAGCAGGTCCAGTGACAGGAAACTCATGGCCTCTGAGGCAGGTCCTCGCATCATTAAACTGTTCTGGCTGCAAGGAAGCTTCTCATTTTCCCTCAGTTGTGCCAACACCAGGCAACCCGAGGCTTTTCCTTGTCGCTATTAATTACTGTCTTTACACATCATCACCAGCACTGGGCACCGGGTTTCTCTTCAGTTAGCCTGACATTGAATTTGTCGTGTTCACAGCGCATCTGTCTGTGCACCCCTGTTGAGAGCCAATCAGGTGACCTTTGCGCCTTCTGCTTGTGGTCGCTGGTGTCATGTGTTAGGTATGCCACGTATTACTTAGTTCAAGATCTGCTGTTACCTGTGCTACATTTTCTCACAGTATAGTTCACAGAATAGTTCAGATTCCTAACGAGGAGCTGTTAATTATATGCAGGTCCCAGAATCATCTTTAAGGCTTTGCCAAGGTACAGGTGTCTGGCTGTCTCTTCAGGTGGCTGCAGAATGTTCACGGGAAGGTGATTCATTTTTGTTTTCTCCTGTTAACAGGTATTGGAGCCCAACATGGCAGCCTGAAAAGAAGGTTGGATCCGACATACAGACGGCTCTGCGTGCAGGGGAAGGTGTGCTCAAGATACACAGCTTTGTTGCTGTTTGTCTGTTCTTGACCTAATGTATCCCCCAAAACACGAATTACTAAAATAAAATGGAAGATAATAACAGCTACAGAGGAGAGCTAATAGTACAGACATCACACGCAGCAGTAGGAACAGTAGGACTGAGCTCAGTAGCACAGACCTGTTGCTTCTCGAGAGTTCAAGGCTAGCCTGGGCTACAGAGAGTTCAAAGTCAGCCCTGGCAAATTAGTGAGACTCTCTCTCAAAATTAAAGGTAAAAGGAGGAGTGGGGTGTGTCTCATTGGGGGAGAATTTTCTTGGCATGTGTGAAGCCCTGTGCTCGGTCCTCAGAACCAGGAAAGAAAAAAAAAAGGAAGGAAAAAAAAAAGCAGCAGAAATCCCAGGGGCAAGGATTCTAATCATTGCTAACAAGGAGAAACAGCAGGGATGGGCCGATGGGCTATGTAAACATGGTCATGGTGTGTCTTGTGACCAAGTGAATGAAAAATCAGATACTGAGACAGTTCTCAAGTCTTGTTTTTAAAATGTAAAATCGTTGTTCAGTGCTCTGTGAAATTCAAGGAAGCAGGCGCTTATGTGCTCTTTCTGAGAGCAGACTTGCAATGACTTTCACTCTGTGACTCTGTCATGAAGAACACTGTTCCGAATGTTGTTCAAGATATTTAGCTGCCAACGTGCCAGACTCACCTGGAAGAGAGTTTCCACGAGGGAGTGTCTACAACAGGTGGGCTTGTCGACCTGTGTTGTGCAATATTAGTTGAAGATGTGTTACATTTGTTCATGCTGTGGCACATTTGTTTAATGATGCCAAGATGTGTTGCATCCTTTTAGTTCTCATTTGTTTAACTCCGTGAAGCTGTGTTACTTTGCCTGTCTAAAACATCTAATTGGTCTAAAAAAGAGCCAAATGGCCAATAGCAAGGCAGGGGGAAGGATAGGTGTGGCTGGCAGGCAGAGAGAATAAATAAAAGGAGAAATCTGAGAGGATCCAGGAGCAGGACAAGGAGGAGGACTGCAGGGGCTAGCCACCCAGCTACACAGCAACCACGGAGTAAGAAGTAAAGGAAGGAAGGTACACAGAAGCTGAGAAAGGCAAAAGCCCAGAGGCAAAGGTAGATGAGGGAATTTCAGTTCAGGAAAGCTGGCTAGAAACACATCAAGCTAAGACTGGCATTTATAAGTAATAATAAGCCTCCATGTATGATTTATTTGGGAGCATTGGTTTTTCTCTCTTCTTGACCATGGGGCATGATGTGACCAGCTGCTCTAAGTTCCTGCCTTATCAGTGTCAATAATGTTCATCGTCTTTGATGAAAATCTAAATAATATAAAGGTCCAGCACCAGAGGACTTGCTAATAGAACCATGGTTGTCCCCAGGAAAAAGCCTTCTGGCCCATTCCTCCCAGAAGTGCCGTGGGAGTGGGGGTTCTAGATCAAATCCTCACTAGTCTGTGATCACATTCTGTTCTGGGTACCCAACCCTGTGCTCATCTTCAGATTGCGTGTGGCAAGGATGCTTCCCAGGTATCTGTACATCTCCATTACCAGCTCAGTGCATAACCTGCAGGAGACCTGTAATTAGTGTTTAATAAGTAATAGGGGTGCTTGTACAAGTGTGCATGTATGCATGTGGTGTGTGTGTGTGTGAGAGAGAGAGAGATGCCCCAGACTCACAAAAATAATACTGAGGGCATACCATATGATTGATTTTAAAGCTTCTTCTGTAACAACAATAAGAGAAAGGTAGAGGGGAAAATTAAGGAGACAAAAGATCCGTTATATTTACAATAATGAAAAACTCACCTATATTAAGTGTTAAGTGCACTGTGTGTGTGTGTGTGTGTGTGTGTGTGTGTGTGTATACATATTAAATCCCACTGTTAGTTCTTTGGGAGTTCCATTTATGTTTTAGTTTTAAGGTTTTAGCCTCATCTTACTGACTAAGATGCCAGCTCTTTCGGAACGGTATTTGTCACTAGTGATAATGACAAGATACCTGACCAAGTGGGCTGAGGAGATGTCTCTGGGAGAACAGGCACCGGAGAGCAAGCTTGACAACCTGCATCACCAGCGACAGGAGAGCCATGACTCTGTCTAGCTTCACTTTCATTGCTGCAATAAAAGACCCTGACAAAAGCTGCTTTAAGGTAAAAAGCAGCTATTTGGCTTAAAATTCCAGGTTACATAAGCAGGGAGGCCAAGACAGGAACTTGGAACAGGAAGTCACAGCACATCCACAGTCAAGAGCAGAGAGAAACAGAAACAAATGCATGCTCACTGCTCGCCTTGCTTTCCCTATTCTTACACAGTTCAGGTTCCAAACCCGGAGAACAGGCTGCCTATACTTAGGATATATATTTTATTCTCAGCTCAGTTAATTCCATCCAGAAACTCCTGTACAAGCATGCCCATTGGCTTATTTCCTTGATGATTCTAGATCCAGTCAAATTAATAATATCAGCCATCACAGATGTTGAGAGACTCAGTCAAAATGGCACAGCCTGGTTGAACTCAGGTTGCTTGGCCCCAGAGGTGGGTCTCCTGAATCCTGGACTACATTGCGGCAAAAATGAAGTCACTAAAACCTCGCACTAACCCTATCGTGCTGGGTTGGAGTATACTGGAATTGTAGAGCACTCGTCTGGCTTGTTTGAGGCACTGGAGTCCACCCAAGGTACCTGAAATGATCTGATGCAAGTGAGAAGAAAACACCAGACGTGAACAAACCCACTTAGGAGTTTATTAGAGGGGAGAGTACACACAGGCAAAAATGGCGCGTTCAGCTTTTAAAAGCTGCCTAGCACATACATCACACGCTGATGATGCAGATGATGGTCGATCCATGCATGCGGCACAAGGGTTTTAGTTGAGTCACATGGAGGTAGCCACGCACGTGCGCACGTGGGGCATGCATATGCCATGGCACATGTATGGAAATCTATCATGTGAATGACAGGGATGGAACTCAGGTCATCAGGCTTGGGGGCAGTTGCCTTTACCTGCTGAGCTATCTTGCCCATCCAGGTCACTCCTAGGTAGTTCTCCTAGGCTGTAAGCTCCTGGAAAGAGATCTTAGCTTTACCTTAAAAGTCAACTCTAGGACTTCTGCCTGCGGGGCCAAGGGGCCTTTCTCCAAACGTCTAAGCTTAGCCCTAATGTCAGAGTAGCACTGATTTAAAAAATGGGTCATGAGTAACTGTCTGCCTTCTGTAGTTTCTGGATCTAAGTTAGTATACTGTAACAGAGCTTTTGTGAGGCATTCCAAAAATGCGGAAGGATTTTCCTTTATGTTAGAGTCTTCAACACCTATGGGGTCACAGAATCCACTCCTCAGGGTCACTAGGGGATAAGTGTGTTGTTCTATTGTTGGCTGTTGCGTTTGTTTTCATTCCAAGGCAAGGTTTCTCCATGTCCTTGCAATGTTGGGAAGACCTATGCATGCCACAGAGTGGGTCACACAACGGATTCACAGCAAGCTGGATGTTGGTGTAGTTTCAAACCATCAACCCAGACTGGGAAGCTTCAAAAGTCACACGGGCAAGTGTCTTATCAAGCATTCAAGACATCCTAGGCTTGGTCCAATTGGACTTCCCGCTACTGTTGTTGTCTGAGAAGTCGAGACTTGCCTTTTGAAGTGCCACATGCCAAGGGGGTGGAGTTAGGGTCAGCAGGACAGGGATAACAGGGTCCCAGTAGCCAGGGATTGGAGAACATGGCATAAGCGGTTTCTTTGGCATCTCACTGTAATTTGGCATTGGTTTCAAGCCGATGCCAATGAAAAGACACTGTGACAGGGATAATCGCTTCAGGCCCCATGCTGACAGCAGCTGACATGTTTATCTTCCTCTCTGGGGCACTGATCTCCTGGCCAGGGGTCAATTACAAAGACTGTTCAGAGAATTATGACTAATTTAAGATATTTTGTGAAAACACAGTTGAGTTTTATGGCAACGTATTTATTGCAAAGAAATGTTTGCTAAGCCTTGAGAATTCTCAGATGACAAGATTAAAGGCTGCTTGTTTCAGGGAAAAGAAAAACAAGCAGGAACTGTTTCCTGGGCCTTCCCCCATCCCTTTGGTCTTGTGACTGGGTGGGGGAGCACTCCCTCATTCATTTTGAGTATAGAGCTTCAAGTATAGAGTTACAGGAAGGAACTAGTGCTGATAAAGGACATAAAAAATGCAAATCCAAACATCTAGACTGTTAGGAATATTTCTTAACATTAGCTCCTGACGACGCAAAAATTCCCAATCAAGCCAAATCAAAACAAGTCAAATTAAGAAATATCCAGGTTTAATGGGAGATCTGCGCTCTCGGGTGGCCCTAAGGGGTAACCGGGAAGTCGCTGAAATGCAACCCCCAGGAGGAAGAAAGGGGGACCACGTGTTTTTCTTTTGGGGGATCACTTAAGTAATCTGGGGAGTAGTCCTGACCCCTCCCTGGGGGTGGGATTTGAAGTCCAGACCAGGCCTGGGGATAGATGCGAGGGACTGGGACCTACGCTCACTCCCAACCTAACACAGACCTTTCCTAGAGAGACAGGGAAGTAATGGTGGGTAGGTAAGAGGGAGGGTTTAAATAAGTGTTCATCTTTTTCCGAATTCACTCAAAAGCGTGATGTCAGTTTTCTTCTCTTTGGCTCTAACATGAATATTTCAAAGCCCTGCCAGCCACCTTCCATGCTGTTTCCCCATAATTATGTCATCACACCCACTCCCCCTCTCCCCCTCCCCAGCCCCATGGAAGGGCACGGAGGCACAGAGCTGGCCTCTCTTCTGTGCCTCTCACGGCCCACAGACTGCACAAAAGCTTGTGTCTGGCCACATCACACAACTCCCGATTGTCTTTCCCGGCACGTGATTCTAGCAAACGGTCCCAGGACGCTTTAAATTTACATTACAAATATTTGCATGCCTGTGACAAATTTCTTCAAATTGGATCTTTGATCTTTGAATTATTTTTAAAAGATATTTAAATGTCATTGTAGGCGTGCAGTGGTGTGTGTGAGTATCTCCTCTTTTTCAAAAGAGTTGTGGCATTTGTACAACTCGGGAGCTGACTGCGGGGCCCCATCTTTAAACTCCAGAACAGAATTGCCATCCCTGGGCTAATCAGAAGCCAGGCTTTGTTTTGTTTTGTGGCCCCGGTTAAGGTCTGCTCTGGACCACAGCTCAGAGAATGTTCTCTTGACCTTGAGACTCCTGCCTTGTATTTCTGTGGGTTGTCTGCAGACATGAAAGCTTTCCTGGAGTCAGATGAACCTTCTTGCCTTCGCAGGGGCGGGGGAGGTTCTATTTTAATCTGTGAACACACTAATGATAGCCAAGGTAAGACAATAAGTGATAAATGGATTGATGTGCAGAAACCTGGGAGCCACACACAAACCATCAGGCCCCAGAGAAGATGAGGGGGCAGAAACTGACACAGAGAAACAGAACTTGGGGAGGCTGTTGAAGGACTTTCACAATGAGGGGTACTTCCTTGTGAGGCAGAGAAGGTGTCATTGTCCCCCATCATACCCCCCCCTGCTAACAGCTGTCCGTGAGCTGTAGTGATATTTTGTTTGTGTTCAAAAAATAAAGCTTGCCTGAAGATCAGAGTGCAGAACTAAGCCACTAGAGGTCAAGTGGCAGTGGTGGCGCACACTTTAAATCCCAAGACTCAGGAGACAGAGGCAGATGGATCTCTGCTAATTCAGGGCCACCCAGGATTACATGAAATGGATCCAGTCTGTAAGAGATACAGAGATCACACAAAGGTGGTCCCAGCCCTTGGGAACCCACACCTTTAATCCCAGCACTGGGGAGGTGGAGACAGAAAGTGATACGGCTGGGTGGAGAGAGGAATATAGGGCAGGAGGAGGCAGGCGCGCATTGCAGATAGGATCTCCCCTTCAGTCAGACAGTTTGGTAGAGGTAAAAGGTCTGTCTAGTGGCTGGCCATACCGCTTCTCTGATCTCTTGGCTTCCACCCCCAATATCTGACTCTGGACTTTTATTATTAATAACAGGATCGTGCTACAGTGAGCCACCTCTGTCTGGGTCAAATACTAAACTCCCAGTTATTTCTTACTATTTTCTAGAGGGGGGGGAGCTATTGAAGAAGAAAGCCCACAGACACCCACTGACACAGGTGCTTCATTCACGTGGACAGGTGGGAATTTTACCCTACCAAAGGGCACACTCTAACCCTGATTCCATCTTCAAAGACCAGAGAAATCTTTCTCTAGGTGGCCTGTTCTGGGGTCCTGCCTAAGCCACCTCGTGGACATTAGATCATGAATTGCCCACTTCAGACACTAGTCACTCTAAGAAGCCAGATCCCACGGCCTGAAGAAATCAGGCCACACCTCCCAACAGCTCACCGGGTGGGACGGAAGCTTTGTGTGTGGCCTAACAGCCTCCCCTAACTTGTGATCCATCCTCCAGGTTCTTTGTCAGGTGTGCGGTGCTCAACTAGAGCAAGTGTTGTGGATCTTCTTGTCACTCCACGAAAGGATCTAAAAGGTTGTTTTGTCCAGGGGATTTCTCTGGAAGTTTCCCTGCTCCCCTCCCACACCACCATCATCCTCTCACGGTGTCTCTCTAACTCTTATTTTAAATTATGCCTCTTAAGGAGGCATCTCTCTAGGTCTTAAAAGGGTAACCTTTCCTCCCTGTTAAGACCCTGCTATGATGTTTTGAACGTAATTGAACTGGTCACAGTACGAAGTCCAACATTAGTGGTCTCTAGATTCCCTGTCCTAATGAAGCTAATTCCTGAAAGGTAATTATACGTCAGGTACCTCCCTGAACCAGGCATCTCCTCCATTTCTGTATCTAGCAAGCCGAGAGCAGAGAAACAGTATAGCGAGAGCGGGACTGTCAGTGAGCCTTGTTATAGGCACATATGGAAAAAGTACAGGGACGCAACTAAGTCAATAGAGTGCGTGGTCCACATACATGAAATCCCGGGTTCAATTCCCCTGCATGCATAAACTAGGCATAGTACTGCACATCTGTAATCCTAGCACTCGGGAAGTGGAGGCAGGAGGATGAGAAGTTTAAAGTCATCCCCAACTACATAGTGGGGTCAAAGTCAGCCTGGGCTTCTTGAGGTCCTGTCAGAAGAGAGAAGGAGGGAATCTTCATGACCACTGCCTCAGCCTTGTGACCCTTTCTGTGAGTCATTTGCATACCATGTGCTTTTTCTGTGCATGTTCCCCTTTGTTGAATGTATCCCTGCTCTGAGATCTCCAGCTTTTCTCATTGGCTGGTGTTTTAGTTAAGATTTCTATTACTGTGATGAAATTATTAAGCATCTTGGGAAGGGAAGGGCTTGTTTCATCTCACAGTTTGGAATCCATCATGAAGAGAAGTCAGGACAGGAACTCAAGGCAGGAACCTGGAGGCAGGATCTGATGCAGACGTCATGGAGCAGTGCTGTTCACTGGCTTGCTCTCCGTGGCTTGCTCAACCTGTTTTCTTATAGCACCCAGGACCATCAGCCCAGACCAGTACTACCCACAGTGAGAGGAGCCCTCTCACATCTATGGTTGGTCAAGAAAAGTCCAATCTGGTGAGAATATTTTCTCAGTGGCGTTTTCTTTTTCCCAAACGACTCTAGCTTGTATCAAAAGTCATTATTATCACTATCACTTTATCCACTGGCTGCAATGGAAGCAGAAAGGCTGGTTCTTTATCTTGCAGATGGGTCACTTTAGATGTGGCTCTCATTTCCTAAGAGGGGACAGAGCCCTCCTCGACTCAGACAGTGGAGGGCTGTTATCAGAGGGAGTTCTGGCTTTGAATGTTGGGGTTCCTCTCTTTTCCCAGGGGTTGGTTCCTAAAAGGATGAACTTCCTGTCTCCCCATGCTAGTACCTATGCTAATTGCCACCACAGGGGGCTTATTAGGACCTTTCTCCCCGAGCCTAGGTGGCTCTTTACCATTTTAAAGGAAGCCCTGACTAGCAACAGAGAACAGAAAACAAGTTCTCCACACCAGAAATGAACGGGAGACCAGGCCAATGCTGAGAGACTTGTCATGTCTCAGGCAACATTTTCCCTCTGTCCCGGGGGCGGGGGGGGGGGGCGGCTGCTACTGAATGACACAGACCTAGGGGTCTTAGAAAGGGCGGGATCAGAAAAAGAATAAGTTTGTCCCCAGAGACCCCAAAGCAATTCTTCACAAGCTCCAATCATCCTGAGTCTGATCCTCGATCAGACTGTCATCGTTTTCCTCTAGCTCAACGCTCCGCTTCGGGGCTGTCAGCCACAGGGGCAATCCTATGATTGCAGGCTAGAAGAGACACAGCTGTGACTTGGGAACAGTGGTCAGACAGAGGCAGGACAAAGAGAGCCTGCCATTCGTGACTGGCACGGCGGTCTTCATTCTCCCCATGTTCAGACCGGCAGCGGAGTGTAGTTTGTTTTCCTCTATCATGGGCACAGTGTGACCCTGTCCGAGGCCTGTCTGGCTATGAGAAGCCCTCTGTGCTGTGCAAGAGGCTGTTTCGGGGCTTGCTCCCGATGCTAGGTGCCTTTCTCCTCCGCTGACACCAGCAGTGCATTTACAAAACAGGCTTGGCATGAACAAGCCTATTAGTGTAGCCCGTAGCAGCTCTCAGACCTCTTATAAGGGAAGGAATTTGAGCCAGGTATTGACTGTGTCCTCAGTCATCAGTGTCTGGTGGTTATTCTTTGTCAAAAGAGCCACTCAGACCCAGGCAGAACCATACCCCAACAACAATTCCAGGTGGACCAGAGCAAAACACGCTTAAAAGAAATCTAACTGTAGGGCTGCAGAGATGGCACAGCGGGCATGTTACCATCCAGGGGTCTGGATCTGGTTCATTTTCTCAGCCAGTTAAAGGATTAAAAGGTGGGGAAAATCCTCAGACTCGGCAGAATCAGCAGGTGAAGAAAGGCATTTGTGAAAGCTGAAGAAAGGGCGAGGACGGCCCTGTGTGAGGCAGAAGGGGCCTGGGAAGCCCGAGCCTGAGCTTCCCTTGAGAGCTGGGGATTTTAAGGACCTTTGAGGGTTTTTCTTTCCCTAATTTTGGCCTGGCCAGTTTGAGCAAAGACAGGGAGGCCAACAGGTTCCAAGTGTGGGGTAATCATAACCTTGTCCAGCTTTGGACTTGTTGGATCCATCTACTAGGAGACGGCCCCTGCTGGTAAGAGAAAATGATCCCCAGGCCTTTGTCTCAGCTCACAAGAGTGAAGACAATGCCATAAGCTGGTCATTTTGTTATCCTTTCCTTTCTGTCTGTCGGTGATCCATCCCAGTCCTAGACCTCCAGGTAAAGTGCTTGCTGCTCAAACATAAGAACTGAGATTGGACCCCCCCAGCCCCAGGCAAAAGTAGAGCATGGTAGCCCCGGGAAAGACAGGAGAGTTGTATTTTTTACAGTTTTTGGTTTGGTACGCAGTTGAGTTTGACAGAGCTTGCAACAGTGGATGGTAAGAATTCTATGCTCAAAGCTAAAAGTCAACATCGCATTCCAAAGGATTCGAACGTATAAAAAATGGAAATCCCGGTAATATTTACTTCAAAATTTTAAACACATTTATTTTTGTTTGTTTGAGACAGGGTCTCATGTAGCCCAGGGTAGCTCAAACTATTATCTAACCAAGGATAACCTGTGGAATCCTGGTCCTCCCTCTACCTCCCCAGCTCCATGACTGCTGGTACTCACTGCCACGTGCAGCTTAAACATCAGTAATAGTTAAATAAATCACATATATGTTCATATAAAGGCATTGAAGCGCCAATGAAATGGACAAACATGCAGTTGAGTATATTCAAATTATGATTTTTCAAATGACCAATAATGGTTTGGACAGGTGTCTTCCTTTGCTGCTATAACTAAAGGGGAAAATTGAACCTCAGCGTCCCATCATAGACATCCCTTGCACATAGAGGCAGCATGTGAGTCCATGCCATGTGGAATTCCCCAACACAGACATCCATTACACACACAGCAATAGCATGTGAGTTCATGCAATGTGGGATTCCCCATCACAGACATCCATTCCACACAGCAATAGCATGTGAGTCTGTGTACTCAGCCACAGAGGTGTTTACAAACTAAAAGCGCCGAACACCCACCAGCGTTTGTTACGGTCAATCTACTCACAACCCTGGCTGTACAAAAATCATTTGTTACTAGACGCGCCTGTGCCTTCTGGAATTCTCGTTTATTAATTCTTCTAGAAGTTTGATCTGAGAAGAGACTTCAAAGTGCAAAGCTTCTGTGCAAAATTGCCTTGGTTAGAATATTTATAGTGGAAGCAAAAACTGGAAATAATTGGAAGGGCAGAAGAGACAACATTCTTATAAAACACAGGCCATGACTCACACGCCACAGAGTTCACGATCGCCTGGAGACTCTTTCTGTTTAGCAGCTATTCGCTCTGCCAATAAATAAATAAATAAATAAATAAATAAATAAATAAATAATACAGTGTTGTGTGACTGTGGCTGTTTGGCCTTTTTGATAATATGTTTTTTAAAAGCAAGATTAATATTTTCCATCATGACAGTGATTAATTTTCCATTTTCTCTCAGATGCTATGCACATCTGTGGTTTCAAAGAACATTAGGGCTGGGGTGGTGCCTCAGGTGTTGAAGCGCCTGCTTGCCCTGTAAGTGTGACGACCTAAGTTCAGGTCCCTAGGATCCAAGGAAAGGAATGAAAGGGCAATCTCAGTGCAGGTGGGGCACAGAGACAGGAGACTGCCCCTGAGTCCACTTCAGCTAGCCAGCCTGGAACATGCAACAGTGAGCAAAGAGAGGTGCATGGTGGTCAAACACCTGAAGTCAGCCTCTGACCTGTACACATACCCCATTCCCATGCAAACACAGACATGCATGTGCGGTTTATTTTTAAGTAGTTCCCCCCTCCCCCATTGGTACTTAAGATCAAATTCTGGGCCTCCTCTGTATTAAGCAACTAGATCCTTGCTCCAGATTTGTGAACATATTTATAACATTTAAAAAACCATTACAGAGACTCAGTATTATGCAGCCTGTGGCTTTATTTTTTTTCATTCTAACATATGTGTAAATACTTGTTTTTGAGGGGTGGGAAATAATTTGCCTTTTATTATTCCAACACAGAGGAGGCATCTGTCATGAATGGAAATGTCAGAGCCTCTTCACTCGGAACACACCTTTGGCTCCCGGTGAAGAATTATTTATTCATGGCGTTCAGCCGCTTTAAGGATGCTTGTCTCCAGGGCTGGCCTCCTTTCTGCATTATTAATGCGCCATGTTTATAGGAGTCACACACCTCACGAAGAGAAGAGAGCCGTGTTGCAGAAAACTGTGGTGGGTTTGGGGTTTTATTTTGTTCAGTCAAAAGCTTTGGAAAACAGCCATTCAAATGCACTGTTATGGTAAACATTACACATTTATGTGATGTTGTAGAAACAATGACGTGAAAGTGGGTGACTTGTGAGTCAAAAGAGCAGGTGTTTGAGGATTGCCAATCACACAGACACACACACACACACACACACACGGTGGGGGAGGACAGATAGAGATGTGGGGGAGATTCCAAAGGCAGAAGGTGGCTCCAGGGAGGAGGTCCTTAATGGCTGAAAGAAAAGCCTCCTACTCTGGCAGAGCTGCTACCTTCAGTTCCTCTCCAATGGGCACTTCTGGGGCAGCCCCATTGCTTCTGTGCCTCTGTAGCTCTGATCTCGCTCTACTACACATGTAAGTAGATTAGGCCCATTCCCTCTGGCTACCTAGATCTCACCAAAGGAACCAGGCAGTTGGAACTTGGAGGCGGGTACCCTGTGATACAGTGTGATAAAGCCGTGGCCTCCTGCAAGTCTTCAGTAAATTGAACGAGATGACCACAGCCCAGCAAGCCCTGCTGGCCATGAGTGTGTGTTCACAGCACCCCGTGTGCTGTCATGAATCTTATTCTCCATACCCATGAGTGAGCAACAGATAAAGTAAAAGAGGTCTCTCCAGCAATGGGATGTTACTTGGCCATAAAAGGCTCTGAATATCCAATCCAATATTGATTAGCCTAAAAACGCCACACTGAAGGAGAGAAGCTAGCCAGGAGGGAGTACCCATGCAGGGATTTCATTCCCACACAACCCCACAGGAGGCATCCACAGGCAGACAGCAGACTGAGAATGGCTAAGTCAGGAGGAGCAGTAAGACTGGCCGCTTCATGGGTGTGGGATTTGCTTTTGAGAAGGCAGATGTGTTCGGGGATTTGAAAGACTGCACTGGCATTGAGTTTCCTAAATGCTACACCTTGAATGCTGTAAGACATCTGACTCAGTGTTAGGCCAGTGCCACGTCAATGACAAGAAGCTCGCATAATGTGTTGCTTCGAACTCGCACCTCAGCACTGCAAAGACAGGTGTGAGGTGATGTTAAGTTGCAGCAGCAACCATCGGGCCCTCCAGTGAGGACCACACAGGCACTGGGAGAGGAAGCAGAAGCAGGCAGGGAAACAGGGTATGGATGGGGTGAGGACAGGGGACCAATCGGCAATGGTTGGTGGCATTCCAGTGTTGACAGACAGGTTCTCCAAGAGTACTTTGTGTCCTTTATGAACTCTTTTTCGCCTCAACTGGAGAGGTTCTTTGCTGTCCAATAGCTTTCATCTAAGCAATCTCTTTCTAGGAAAAAAAAAACCCATGCAGATAGATGTGTCTTATCAATAGCACAAGCCCTAATCTATGGACCAGGGACTCATTGTCACTGCTCTCTGGCTGAATGTTGGGGGGCAGCAAGGCGCATCTATCTGGAGGAGGCAGTGGGCAGATCCCAACACTAGCCACAGCGACAGTGTCTTCCCGTACAGTGTGTCATTGGCAGGGTCTTCTATGTCCCTTTACTGGTGTTCAGGCTTACGTGTGTCCTTCAGATCCAACCACTTGCAAATGAAGGTTGACTCAAAGTCATTTGTGGTTTGTGGTTTACTAAGTGCTCAAGAAGGACTTTGCCCCATGCCAGATGTAGCAGACTCTGGGCTGAGAGGACCTTGACTTCCCTCTCAGGTCCTCAGAACCCTGTGAGGTCAGGAGGACCTAACACCAGCCCCGTCTGGCATGCCGTGAATCCTGGATGGAGAAAGGGAGCGTCTTCTTGCCCCTTGTCTGTGGCCCACAGGTGCGGAACTGGCTCTAAGGCAGAGAAAGCACACCGTACCCTGCTCTCTGTCTGCTCCCATCTGGAGACTGAATGAAGATGAGTATTGGGATCACCAGGAAAAACCAGATACAATGAAACCATTTATAGGAAGATGGAGTGGCAAAACTGGAGCCCTTCTAGAAGGATGGGCAAGAGTGGCCATGACAGAAATCCTAGCTGCTCTTCTCTTGATCCCTTGAAACCTAACACATCCAGCAATCTAGGATGAGATCCTGAATATATTGTGTGACCTTTCACCCCCCACCCCCAGTGACTACCATCAGATGACCTTATTACAGATTCTAGGCCAAATGTACCAATAGGCTATGGCCTCGAGGATGGTTACAGAAACGGGCCTAAAGCTTCCTTTGTCCCATGAGCAGGTGCTCCTTACAGACATTCATTCCCCACAAAGTCCTGTTCTTCCAGGATCAAAATAGGCAGGTCCAGAGCAGACTTAGACCCTTCTCTATGTACGTCCAGGGTTCTTGTCCACCTTCCCCTTCAATATTAGGTGTTGTAAAAGGAGCAGTGGGCAGCTTCCCACCGCCCAGTTCCCGGCCGCCTGGCTAGCTTATACCCCGAAATAACAACACACAAATTGTATTCATTTAAACATTGCCTGACCCATTAGTTCTAGCCTCTTATTGGCTAACTCTTACATATTCGTTTAACCCATCTCCATTAATATGTATCACCACTTGACTGTGGTTTACCGGCATGAGTCTAACCAGCGTCCATCTTGGAGTAGAGAGGAGAGCCATGGCGTCTGCCACACTTCCTGTCTTCCCAGCATTCTTTTCTGTCTACTCCACCCATCTAAGTTCTGCCCTATCAAAAAGCCAAGGCAGTTTCTTTATTTGATCAATGAAAGCAACACATAGACAGAAAACCCTCCTACAATCAGGCCAGTTAGCCCAGCAGGGGAATTTGTCAGCTACTGATTTTGAGCTGATAATTTTGAAAACCGTTGAATTAAGGGCTGGAGAGATGGCTCAGCAGTGAAGAGTAGTAGCTACTCTTACAGAGGACCAGAGTTTGATTCCCAGCACCCACATGGTGGCAGCCCACAACCATCCCAAAATATCTGGCACCCTGTTCTGGCTTCCACAGGTGCTGCACACTCATGCACACTCATGGTACACAAACACACAAGCAGGCAAAACACACGTAGAAGGCTGTGTGCTGTGTAGCTCTAGCCAGGCGGATCCCTGTTCTGGGGGCAAATCAATATGGCTGTGTCCTCTTCTTGTCACAGGCCGCCGTGTCAAATTGTGAAGACTTTCTTCCTGGATCCTAGTCATAGGCCATGGCTGAGGACCTGGTGACTCTACTGCCTGTCCCTCAGTCCAGGTGTGTGTCTCAGGGCAGTGCAGACTCTGCGTTGTTCCCATTCCATTCTCCTGTCCCAGCCTTAATAAGTGCGGGGGCTCCATGGATAAATGACGAACAGACACTGACTTAGCCGTAAGGCTAAGCCTTATGCGATGCTGGAAGATTTAGCCTCAGTTTGGCAGGTCCAGAAGTTCCAGGGACAGGACCAGGGAGCTGCATGGGTTCTCAGGCTAATCTCTCACTTGGGGGTGCTGCTTTTGCTTGGGAGTGCTGTCTTCCACAGGAAGCAACTAGAGTCAGGGAATGGACTCCCTTCTTGGAGCTCCTTTCCACAGTGGGAAGGGAAGAAGAAGTCTGACTGAGGTGGTTTCTTAGCCTCTAGTGGCCTCCAATGCTCCACAGTTGATGAGCCTTCCTACCCCACCCCACCCCACCCACCACCTTCAGGGCGCTGCAAGCTGGGCTCGCCCAGAAGGAAGGACAGGCAAGAAGGTCACACTCTGCCTGGCTCTCTTCTCAGCCATTTCTATATCTCTCTACCTCCTAATTACCTTCATATTCTCCAGGGCCAGACTTGGTCCCTCTTCATTTTCAGAGTCTCTCTGGGTGATTCACTTCTTCTCCTGCCCTTAATTAACATGCATCTGCTGACGGTAATTAAAGATTGCTCTGGCCCAGAACTCTAACCTGAACTCCGAAACACAGCAGTTCACACGGGCCAGACCGCCAGCACTTACGGACAACCAATGCTGTAGATTTTAGACAGCACCTTCTCCATCCTCCACAGGCCTTTCTACACTCCGGTGAGAGGTCTGGGTTACAGCCGTAGTCTCCCCCAGTCATTACCAGCATAGATCAGCCTCCTGGGTACTCTGGAATTACCTCTATCTCCTCTGTCCTCCTGGGCTACAACCTCAACCGAAGTCATTCCCCATCCAAGACTCTCCCTAAATCCAATGCCATTATAAGACCCACGTTCTAAAAGCTCAAGCTTAATTTTCTACTTGATACAATCTGGCATTTTAATAAGTCCGCAGAATTAGTCCAAACCATTGTCTGTCTGTTCACTGCCCTCCTCATTTGTACTGTTACCTCCTGGGTTGCCCGCCCCCTGCACCTCCACTGAAAGTGTCTGCTCAGACTGGAATACCTAGGAACAGCAGGAGGGGCTTGCTCTCCTCATCAGCACCACACCCAGCCAGTCTTCAGGCCTTTTGCCATGGAACCATTTTTTTCTGACCTGAAACACTCCTTTATAGAGAGAGGTTACAGAAGCACAAGCCATTGCTGGGGGGTGGGGGAGCATCCCCTTTGGTCAAGCTACCTGCAAGCTGGACAAGGACACCAAGGATGCAGTTTTGGGGAGTCATTTCCCAGGCTGGAGTGGGCTCATATAAACAACCCTAGAAACCTTCCTGGTTCGTTACCCTCGACTTGAGTGGTGTCTGTTGCCAGAGTCCCAGCTGATATAAAAGGCATACAAATGTTCACATTTTCGCAGGAAAAGTCATACAATACCTCAGCTAGTCCTACCATCTCAGCCCAGTGTCATCCCTTCCCCATCCAGCTGAGGCACACTTACTCCTTTTTCCAGCAAGCCCAAGGATGACATGACCAGGCAAGCATCTAGAAGCAAGTGCCACCCATGTACTGGCTGCACAGGGCACGTGAAGGCGTGTGTCAAGGCTTGACCACATGGAAGCAATTGCAGCATGTGGTGACTGCATGGGGCACATAGGAGGCCTGTATCAAGGCTTGACCACATAGCTCTGCCACCTCTTTATAAGAAAGACAGGTGACTCAAAGTGTCTTGAACGCTGACAAGGAGAGGCCTCAGGGAAAGTAGCTTACCCTGCTGGACTAGACAGCCCCTGCTTTAAGCTGTGTTTTTTTATCCTTCCAGGAAATTGCTCAGCCCCAGCACGCAGAGATGGTCTGTCTTTACACATCTAGACCACAGAAGAAAAGCCAAGGGTGATAGGGAGAGAGTGGGCAGGTGACAGAGGATGAGCTGTGAGAGGCGCCAGCCACACAGCACAACACCCTCCTCCCTCATTTGCCGCTGTGGGTACCTAAAACAAGAGGGCTGCCTTTCCCTCTGAGACCCTGTTGATCCCACACTGACACAGAGCATAGCGCCTGGATCTTGTGACATTTTAACCTGTCCTGCTGTTTTCTGTGTGTGTTTGTTTGTTGTTGTTGTTGCTGTCTTTAACTGATCATCACAGGAGTGTCTTCAGGGCTGCAAAGCCCTCTGGGTCTTCACACAGAGCAGGGAGGTGGCAAACAGGGAGGAGATGACACTTAGACTGTGCCTTCTGTTCTCAGAGTCTCCTTGGAGTATCCACAGGAAGGAGCTGGTGAGAAAAGTTGATGTGAAACTATTTTTACACGACAAGTGGGGACGTGTGAATCCCAGGGGTGTCTGTTTCTAAGGCGCCTGAGGCACGCTGGGCAGGGTGTCAAGACACACCTCCAGCTAAGAGATGAGAAATTATCAACTCAGACTTGAGGGGACTGATCTAATATGTTCTCCAAATTCTTCAGAATTGCTGGCCTCACTCACTGAATCTGACCTCAAATGGGTGCTTGAGGTTCATACACACACTGGGGATCTGCTTAGGTGGGGTGTCACTGCTCGGGTGTGGTCTGAGACCACCCATTGTGACTGCTAGAATCCACCCTAAGTCTTGCCCTATAACGGTGAATAGGAACCCTTACTTGAACTAGTCTCCTGTGGGGTGTATGTTTACTTTTGAGATGGACTTTTAAAAGACTTGCTCATCCTAAGATGATGGCCTCTGTTGGCTGTCCAAACTCATAAGAATGGGGGCTTACTGCCTCCCAAGCAGCACTTCTTCTGCGTTGGAAGTCTGTGGAGGAGTCCCTTGCCCCAGAGCCTTCCTGGACACTACATATCCTCACCAGGTGACCGAGTCCCTCAATCTTATATTGAGAATTTTATCACACTGCAGCATGACTTGGCTTGTATGCCAGTCCCCCGACTACAGAGGCCAGACAGAAACAAAGGTCCTTGAGAGAAGAGAAACTAGGCATTGCTAAGGTGTGATCCTCCAGTGTGTGCCTACCCGAGTACATATCCTTAGAGCCCACATCCTAGACGAAGCCTCATCAAAACTTCAAATCCCTCCCTCTTTCGCTATTTTCAAAGGTAACATAGAAACCCAACGAAACCTTCCTTATCTGACCCGAGCACCGAGCACCAAAACCACCTTGACACCTTCATGCCTGGGTAGAAACCCTCAAGATCGCTGATCTAAGTCTGACCCGAGAGATTACCATGGTGTTTCCACATGACTACCAGGATGTTTTGGTGGGACATGGTTCCAAGCTGGCTGTCATTCTAACACAGTAGCTGTGTCCCTTTGTCCACGTGGAGTTCTAAGGAGGTGAGGATCATGTAGAATATGCTGCATGTGTCAAGGAGCCAAGGCTACCCAGTGGTCCTTGAGAAGACTGATGAGCCTTCTATGACCTCCTCGGGTCCTTGAAGACACTCCTTAGACACGTGACTGTGCTGAGCACTGGACAGTCCTCGGGGTGGATCCTAGCAGTCACAATGGGTGGTCTTAGCCCACACCTGGAGCAGTGACACTCCATGGAAGCAGATCCCCAGAGAGTGTATGAGCGTGTGCACCCAGCACCAAGCACCCCTTTGAGGTCTGGCTCAGTGAGTGAGGCCAACGATTCTGCAGAATTTGGAGACCATTTAACCCAACAAACCGAAGCTTTATGAGCCATGCAGAGCTAGAAGACAACTTGTCTAATTGTGGGCCGTTGCACGTGGACAGGGGATGGCAACTCAAGGCCAGTTCTCTGTGAGTGTCCACGAGTGTACACCACAAGACGCCATTGCAGACTTCGTGGTTGGCTCTCCATCTGTGCTCCAAACAGGTCCCTCATCTGATGGCATCCGCTTGATTCGCTCACCTCTGCCCTGATTGGGAAATTGCTGAGATTTACAGGAAACAGTAGGATATTAAAATTTTGTTCGCTGAAGCGAGAAAGTAAATACGATTCTCATTGTTTAGAATTCAGATTCTGTAAGCCCAAAGGAAAAGCCTCCAGGGAAAGAAAAACAGAAAAGCTGACATTAAACATACTTTCCCCTGGGGCAGGGCAGGCTTATTCTTCAGTCTCGAAGGCATCTCCCCATAAAGGTCTTTGCTAATGAACATAATTAAGTCAACAATTCTTTCTAATGCAAACATATCCAGACCTGGGTTTGCGTCAAGATTTGCTGGGGGCTCATTTGTTTTACGCATAGAAATTTCAGGCAAGATGCCTGCTCGCAGAAAGAGTATTAGCATGCACTACAAATACTGTCCCCCAAATGTCCCTTCTGATTGACTCACACCTGAACCAGAGAATGTAGTGGGTGAGCCAAGCTCCACCGGCTTTCAGCGAGTTCTGGGTGCCCTAGCTAGGTGCCTTTATTGAGGACACAGACTTCACGACTGCAAGTAGCCCCATTCTTGGCTTCCACAGAGTTCTGATATGGAGGACTCTAGAGCGGTGGTTCTCAACTTTCCTAATGCTGCGACCCTTTTATATACAGTTACTCTTGTTGTGGTGACCCCAACCATGACATTATTTTCATTGCTCCTTCATAACTGTAATTTGCTACTTTTGTGAATCATAATGTTGTGAATCTGTGCTTTCCTGGTCAAAGGTGACGCCTGGGAAAGGATCCCTTACCTCCAAAGAGGTCATGACCCTCAGATTGAGAACTTCTGCTCTAGAACAAGTCAGTCATACTTAGCGTGTGTATTCATGACTTCTGAGATGCTCATGGGGACAAGGGACAGGTGGAATTCTAGGTGGAAGACAGTACTTGAAAGCCTGTTGTGGTATACTCTGCCTCTGGAGTCCCTGCTGCATACTGGAAGGGCCACATGAGTGTGGTTCCGAACTAGACTCTGAGGTGAACCCAGCGGGCTTGCTAAGGGACTTGACCTCACCATTATGCCTGCCAAGCCCTGGGCACATGGACCCAGGCAGGAGCCTTTCTCATCTCATTGGGCATACTTCACATAGTGCCCCATCTTGTGCCAATCTCTGTACCATTGGGTTACCTGATCCTATGTGGTTGAGCTTCTTTCTCCTGAGCCTGTCAGGTGAACAGATGTTGTTTCTAAAGGCAGACACCCAGGCGTGCCTCTGCCTTGATGGAGGCTGGCCTTCAAAGAAAACTGCATGATCTTCAGATGGCCTTCTCCGCTGCAGACCGCCACCCCCAGCCCTTGCTCTTTGTCATACCCACAGCTGCAGTGTGGACTTCAGGCTCATCAGCAGGGTGGGAGACCCTGGGGCTCTGCCGGTGGTAGGTGAGGAAGGAGCCGATACCGCAAGGGGAAGGTGTGAGCAGGCTTGCTGCTTAGGGCCTGCAGTGCATTCATAGAGAATGTGGAGACATAGTCCTTTGCTGTCTGATGCCTGGATTGGTGGGTGGTCGCTATCTCCTACACACACACACACACACACACACACACACACACACACACACACACACAGGCTGCCTTCATAATGGAGGTCAAGGGCACTGTCTTAGCTATTCCTGGTACTCCAGCCTGAGGAATAAGATGAGCTCATGCAGACTTATTACTTATTGAGTACCCGCTAATCACCCATTAAACCTCATCTATAAGAACAGGTTGACAATCAATCTCTCTCTCTCTCTCTCTCTCTCTCTCTCTCTCTCTCTCTCTCTCTCTCATTTCTAGTACTGGGGAACCTCACTGAGAGTCTTGCACCCACTAAGTAATCTCTCTACTACTGAGCCACACTCCAGCTCTGCTCTTTGTGCATGTGTGTGCCTATATTAGGACAAGTACCCAGCTTAGGGGTGTGTGCACACATACATGTGTGTGTGCCTGTGTGTGTACATGCAAGAAAAGGGACAGTAAGATGGCTCAGTTTGTAAAGACTCTCACCACTAAGGCTGATGACTTGAGTTCCATCGGCAGGACCCACATGGAGAGAGGAGAGAAGACCCACAAACTGTCCTGTGACCTTCACATGTGTGACTCCAAATAAAGCACATGAAAAGAAAAGGTAAATTTAAAAAGATACGATAAAAAGTCTTGAGAGTGTGGAGTCTTTTGATGGTAGAAACATGACAACATTTTTGATGAAATTTAAAGGGGGATAATTCAATTACTGTAAAATTTGCCAGAAAAAGACCTTCTAGTTGAGTCAAAATTTGAATGGTTAAAACCAAATCAATGAATGTATAATCTATGGCTTCTTATCAACAGAGGAGCAAAGGAGGAATATAGAAAATTTCCATTGTCTCAACAGTAGGAAGGAAATGGGGAGGGAGGAGTGGAGGAAAGAGAAAGGGTGTCAGTCAGAAGACACCAGAAGGCAGGAGAGAGGAGTCTGTATACACAGTTGTGTGGATAGATAAAGAAGGAGGAGACTAGTCAGTCAGAAGGAAGATCATCAGGTTCATCCCTGAGGTTTAAAAATCTCTCTAGGGCCTGTAGAGATGGCTCAGAAGTAAGAGCATGGACTTTTCTTCTAGAGGACCTAGGTGTGGTTCCCAGCACCCACACATGTCAACTTATAACAGTTTGTCACTCCAGCCCCAGGGTTCTGACTGCCTCTTCAGACACTGCAGACAGTCACATAGACACACGCAAACAGGAATGAAAGCACCTAGTCACTGTTCTGCTGCTGTGAAGAGACACCATGACCACGGTGACTATTAAGAGAGAAAGTATTTGACTGGGGGCTTGCTTACAGTTTCAGGGTGTTGGCCCATGATCATTAATCACCATGTTGGGGAGCAGGATGACAGACATAGCAGGCATGGCACCGGAGGAGTAGCTGGGAGCTACACCGTGATCCACAGGCAAAGAGAGTGACTCTGGGCTCGGTATGGGTTTCTGAAACCTCAAAACGTACCCCAAGTGACACACTTCCTCTAACGAGGCCACATTTCCTAATTCTTTCAATTCTTTCAGATAGCGTCGCTCCCTGGTAACTAAGTGCTCATGAAGATGAAGCTTTAGGACCATTCTCCTTCAAACCATCACAGAATGTAAAGATAAATCTTAAAATTATAACTAGTTGGCATCAATAAGACACCCACAGAATAATATAACATTGCATAGACAAGTTTACTTAAAAAATAAGAAATAATATACTTTACAAATGAACAAAATTAGGATAACAACCTTGATGAGAGGCGAGGTAGGATCTATGGCAAACATCATGAGGGATAAATGCAGGCATTGTGCTCTGCTAAAATAACAACCTAATAGAAAGAATTGTGTATCTGTGCGCCCTTGAGAAACTTTCTCAAAATGTGCCAAGTTTACTGAGAGGATATTTTTCCCCCAAGATAGAATTTAATTATACATATCAGACTATATTCCAACTTAGGATCTTCCAACCTTGGCCTCCTCAAGTGCAGAGATAAGAAGCTTTGGGCAGAATTTGACCCATACATATTAGAAACTGATGTATCAAATACTTGAGGTGGAAGTTAATAGCTAACAAAATTTAAATGAATGGGATATAGGAATCAGGGCAACAGCTCAGTTGGTAAAATGCTTGCTATGTAAGCATGACCCAAGTTCAAGACTCAGAACCCACATAAAAAGACTAGATGTGGCCATACAGTTTTAACCCCAGTACCAGGGAGGCAGAGACAAGCACATCTCTGGGATTCATTGGCCACTCAGCCTAGCCCATTCAACAAGGTGGATGGTACCTGAGGAGAAATAGCAGAGGGTAACCTCTGATTTACACACACACACACACACACACACGCACACACACACTCAAGAGCACATATATGTATAAGATCTCCCATTATCTCTAACATTCAGAAGAAACATTGTTTTCAAGAAAAAATGGACATGCATTAAATCACAAAAAAATCCAATGCATTTCAAAAAGTCCATAAAATATAAATCATATTAGCTAACCAACATGCAATTGAGTGAAAACCAACCTGAACAATTCCAGGGTGAACAACACTTACCCCTCTCTGATAAGGAACAGTTTAAACCACATTTATTAATAACTCAGATTAAGTAAAAATCCACAATAAAAATTACAGAGCATCTCAAATGAACAGCCTGGAAATACTATGTTCTTTAATCTTGAAAGATGCAGAGAAATTAGTACTTGGGTTTTAAATTATACCCTTAATGCATTTATTAAAACAGTTTTTAAGTAAGTGAGTTTGTTCAAGTCAGAAAGTGAAAAAGAAATCCCACTCAAGTCTAAAAAAAAAAGAACAAAAATAAGACATGAAAGGAGATATTAATAAAAATGATAATAAAAGAAACAATAATGAAGCAACAAAACCAAAGAGCACTTCAGCAAAATGTTGATAAAATAGGGTAAGCCATTAAATCAGAAAAGGAACAGACGTGAGATGAAGAATAAGAATGATTGCCACTTAGGAACTGTGACACACCTAAGCATTGTCAGCAACAGAATTGAAAGCTTAATAGGAATACAAACCTTCTAAAGAATAGAGTTAAAATGAAGACTCAGGATACATTTCACAACACCCCCAAATAATGCAGATTAGAATCTTAAAGTAAAATTCAAGGGAGGAAAACCAACAATAAAATAGAAAGAAAGGCTCCAAACGCCATGTCTCATCATCTCGGCGCAGCAACTGCAGTTGGCTCAAGGATCAGGCATGAAGAACACTCACTTCCCAAGGAGACTTCTGCTGTGCACACAGCAGGAGCAATCTCATCGGTTGCCTGTGTGAGAGAGAAGGGGCACTGAGCTGTCAGGGATGCTGGACAGGAGTAGAGGCCACCTGCTCTCCTGGTGACCCTTCTCCTACCTGACCTCAAGAAGGGGAGCCCCGTTAGGAGACTAACAGCAACTGCCCCAGGAGAGTCTGCTGCCCGCTGCAGTTTTGTGCGCTTCAGACCCTCTGTGCTCTGAAGACATCCTGTTTGTTTCTCCTCAGATAGACAACACAGGTTGATTTATGGAGTTAGGAATTCACACTGAAAACTGTTGCCACCAAGAGGCTTCTTCTTTCTTTCTTTTTTTTTTAATGTTTAAGTTTTTAAAATCATTTTGAGTATATAAGATAAAAACAGCAAAAATAATAAAATAATAAATAATTCAAAATGTCACCAAGAGGCTTCTTCTAAAAATGATATAGATTTGGATAAGCTATGGTACATTTTTTGATACTTAAAAATTCTCTGTATGCATGTGTGTTTATATATATATTTATGTGTATAGTGTATGTGTGTGTGTGTGTATGTGTGTGTATACATTTGCCAAGCCATGCATGTGATTGTTGCAAGACTGTTATCAAGCCTGGGTCTTTGCTTTTCACTTTGCTTAAGACAGGGATATTTTGTTGTCTGTTACTGCCTTCAGTAAGCAGTCAAGAGGCTAAAAGCAGCTGAGAATGTCAACATCAGTCTGTACAATCAAAAGAATGAAGACCGGCAACAAGTAGGCTAAAGGAAACCACCATTATAGGCAGAGCCTTTACCCAGTGCCAATTTTAGGAGCCATAATCCAGTTAGAGAAGGAAAGGTGGGCTCCCAGGAGAAAGAAACTGAAATACTGAGATATACACGTGATAGCTTCCCATTATTTCCCACAGGGATCAACCCTCAGTTACAACTGGAAAGGAGAAGACCCACAAAGGTTAGGAACTGTTGGTACAGCATCTTGTGTACCAGCGACACTAGGGACCTTAACATCATGAAACCACCCTAGGGACCAGGTCTGAAGTTAGTCCTCAGCCAGTTCAGTTCATGTTACATCTTCTGGGGCCACAAACATGGCTAGGGCTGGTAGGCCAACGACCTGCATCATATGTGATTGGAAGTTTGCACATTTTTAGGACTGGTTTCTTGGCTTAGAAGTGGGGTTATTGAGGGCAAGTCTAGAATAGAGCCCCCTGTAACTACTTCCCCCACATCTCATGCACAGACAGTCAACAGAGTCAACAGAAGAGTGGAAACCACTGTTCAATTCTAAAGGGGGGGTTAGAGATCAGTGCTATTTTTTTAAAGACTTTTATATCTTTAAAAGACTTAAAAAGAGGCACGGTGTTGATTCCTATCCAGAATTGCCCTGGAGAGTAACCAGGGATTCTTGCCCTGTGGTGCTTGCTTAGTTGTGTGGTGTCCTTGCTGGGAGACATCACCTCAATCTTGGGCACATGGTCTATAGCTACAGATGTGTTAGGCACATTCCTCATCCTTCCCAGAAAAGTAGATGGGAGATACTACGTATTCACTTAGAACAGACAAGAGAACCTTTTGTAGGTTTGAAATGGATCTATGATCACTGCTTTGTCTTAATGCAACTTAAGTCATATGGGCCTACAGGATATCTTCCAGAACATTCTGGTAGTCTATGGTCAGTCAAATTTGTTAAAGGTTCTAGAATTTCAGTCACCCTCCCCTGCAGAAGGAGTGGGCTTTTATCATCAATGATAAAAGAGGCTGGAGAGATGGCTCAGTGGTTAAGAACACTTGCTGGTCTTCCAGATGACCCAAGTTCAGTTCCAGTACCCACATCAGGTGCCTCACAACCAGGCACCTGTAACTCCAGCTCCAGGAGTTCCGATGCCCTTCTGCAGGTAGGTATCTGCACTCACATAGGCTTATATATGTAGACATAAATAAAACAAATAATTTTAAAAATTAGATCTCCAGACTGCAGAAAATTGTGGCAGATTGTTTGGATTTCTTTATTTGAGAATTAGCTGTTCCTACTCACTGGTCCTTTTTATATGTGATTCGATATCTTTGTTCCTCAGCTTATTGAAGCCCTTTAGTACATCTAATCCTCTATCATATCTTGAAAATTGCTTCCATAGTCTATGCAGCATGGGTTTTTACTTCTTCTACATGAATCTTTCATCTCTTTTATAGCCACTTTAAACTCATTTCCATTTTCGTCATTCCGTTCAAACCATTGCCTCCCAGTGTCTCAAAAGGGCCTTAGTTATCAAACATAGTGTGGAAATTTCCATACTGATCTTCTTAACCCAGTTATTTGTAAATCACCTTCTTCTGAACCAGTTTTTGTTTGTTTGTTTATTTGTTTTAACTGTAAATCTGAGACAACACTATTGACTTGGCTTACACCCAATAGGAAGCCAGGTATCAACTGTGGCCACAGGTCCAGAACTGAACTTGGATACCTCCGCCTCCACAAGCAAGAAAAAAATCTGGTCATTAGAAGCTAAGGCTAGCCTGAGCTACAAAATGTGTTCAAGTCCAGTCAGGACTATATAGTGAGACTCTTGTTTTAAAAAAAAAATAAGAAGAAAGGAGAGAAGGAGAAGGAGAGGGAGAAGAGGAAGGAGAGGAGGAGGAGATGGAGAAGGAGAATGAAGCAAGAAGCAGGAGTAGGCACCAATTTGGCCTGGTGTGTCCTGAGAGCAGGACAGATCACACACATATGCACTGTACAAGCCATGCAGCTTTCAAACATGAATAGCTATAATCATGAAAATCATAAGCATTCCTTAAGAGCATACATGAAGCATATGCCTTGCTGACTGATGCACATTGAGACTGGTCTCTCTGTCACGGGGGTAGTGCCCTGCATGGACCATTCTCAGCATCCCTGTTTCTGCATGGACCATTCTCAGTATCCCTTGTCCTGCATGGACCATTCTCAGTATCACTGACCCTGCATGGACCATTCTCAACATCACTGATCCTGCATGAACCATTCTCAGCATCCTTGGTCCTGCATGGACCATTCTCAGCATCCCTGTTTCTGCATGGACCATTCTCAGCATCCCTGGTCCTGCATGGATCATTCTCAGCATCCCTGGTCCTGCATGGACCATTCTCAGTATCACTGGCCCTGCATGGACCATTCTTAGCATTACTGGCACTGGACCATTCTCAGTATCCCTGGACACATCCTTTAACAAATTCAGCAGAGTCTCCCCCATTTTCTGGCAGTGGGAGGCATATACACACCTAAGCACCCATCAAGGTGGCTCTGAAAGCCTTTTCTACTTCTACCTGACTCAGCAGGGACAGCACAGAGCTACGTGAAAAGTTCTGCCCCACAGGAGAAGGCTTTCCTGCCAAGCCTTTGCTGTAAACCAGGGTTGGGCACAGAATTTCAGTTAGAAAACATTTTGTGTTTGGACCTTTGAGTTGTTCCAACATTAAAAAGTTCAGTCTTGCCACCCGGATGTTGGGGTCCTTAGCTTCTGTGCACACATCTGACATGTAGCTCAGACTGTCCTTCCACACAAAGACTTCCCTTGTCACACACATCTGCTTATCCCTAAAGGTTTTCATTTTTGATTTTTAACTCCAGCTTCCTGCCCTTGTGGGACTTCCTGAGTAACAGGCATGCTCCGTGTATCTTTACCTAATGTCAGAAATACAGACATGTTTGCATCTTCTTATAACATCAGGATTGACTGAACAGCAATAAATCCAGTAGCTGCACTGCTTTCACTGTCTGAAGTTTGCCAAGTACCCCTGAGTTCCCTTGACAGCCGCTGTCAGTCAACACAGGATCTTTCCTTTCAATCCTAGTTACTAATATTAACTCCCATACCACACATTACATGCCAGAGAAATTGTGACCATTTGTAGATATATACAGAGGTCCCAGAGTGATTGTAAAAGGGTTAAGGAGGCCCCGAAGAGGTTATCTAGGCCTTATTAGGGGTTGAGGCAGAAGGCTTATGGGTGCAAAGATCTCAGGGCTGCTGGGGTGGGGGATAACAAAGGTAACAAAGCCAGTTGGAGAAGTGCTGGCCATTCTGATCCTCAGGTCACAGGCTTGAGTCTATGCTTAAGGTAAAGTCAAGCTACAGACTGTGGAGGACACAGAGACAAAGGGCAGGACAAGGTCTTGACGAGCAAATGTCCTGACAGACAGACAATAATTTGAGTAGATGTATCAGTGGTATGAATGGAGCCAAGCGGACAACTGGGGCAGTCAGGAGTTCTCTGCCTGTTTGGACCACTTGAAAGGCCATCACAGTGTTAGGTGTCTTCCTCTTTATGCAATCCAAGTGAGAATGTTGCTCCCTTCTTGGTCTGTTCTGTTCTGTAAGTTCTAGGTATCTTTTACTGGATGGAGAGTTTATCTCTATAAAATTTTATGTGTGTGACTGTTTTGCCTGCAATAGACGTGTGTGTGTGATGCCCTCAGAGGTCAGAAGAGGGTGCTGGATTCCCTGGGACCGGAGATACACTGTTGTGAGTTCCTGTAAGTGTCCTGGGGCTCAAACCTGGGTCCTCTGCAAGAGCAACAACAGATGGTGTTGTTTACATGCCTAACAATGTAACAGAGCCATGCTGCCTGTATTTAAACCCAAAATGGAGTCAAATAGCACCCGTGAATTGAGCCTCTTCCAACCAGGCACATTCCAGACAGCCACTGTTGAACACAATCAGGGCAGAGCACAGCCTGATCTAAACCCCATGAAAGGAAGAGTTTGGAAACCACAGGTGTGTGGCCAAGGGGCACAGCTCTTGCTTAGCTCTCCGCCCTGCGCCAGCACGGAGGGAGTGTGGTCCCAGCCATGAGCTATGGACAGAAGGCGCAGTGCAGGCAGATATTAAACCCACACCGGAAGGAGAGAAGTCAGGCTCAGAGTGGGAGGAAATTAAATCACTGAAGTCAGTAACGAACCTGGATGACCTCATCAGATCCCAGAGGAAATGAATAAAGAGATTAAAAAGATGAGAAAAATAAAATATAATAACAGAAGCACACGGCTGACCATGGACATCCGATCCATGAGCCAGAGTGGCTGGTGACAAAGATTACCTAGATATGATATGGGATACAAAAACAAAAGGCATCAAGAGAAGCTGCCAAGCCAGTGGCCTCATCTACCAGTGCAGAATGTCCCCAGAACAGAGAGGAGCTCCAGAAACAAGACAGGAGGTTTCTATATTTTCAGATGCAATAACAACAACAACAAAAACATACCTTTGAGTTAACCCTAAAGAAATGAATGACCTAAAATATCCCTGCAGCTAAAAGGCCATAGAGAACTACAGACAGAGCAAAGGCATAGAGTGGTGGTGAGGTAATCACAGGCCATGAAGATAGACAGCAAGCTCTCCGTCAATCAGTCTCCAGGTATCAGGGAGAGGATGCACACAGGCACTCACACAAGAATGCCTCCTAATGTCTTATTGCCACAGTGTTCCTTCAAACATGAGGCTCGGAGCCTTGATCAAAGACAGGTCTATGGTCCTCACTGTTGGGTAGGCTGACTCTCATTCTGATGCTTCTGGGATCTGATGCACCTGTTCCTTGCTTAGGGCAGTCCTTATGACTGGACACATATTGACATCGGTGCTGCATGGAACAGTAAAATACTGCCTCTAACCAGGGAGCTCACTCACAGTCAAGGAAGTACAGCAGAAATGGAGGTTGCTGCTTGCTAGTTTACTTATTGATGCTTAGTTAGATGTATATATGCAGCCAAGAACCACCTTGCCCAGGGAGTGGTGCCTCCCACGGTGGGCTGGAATCTCGGCATCAATTAACCATAATGACAATCCCCCCCCCTCCGGCCATGCCCACAGGTCTTTATGATCTAGGCAATCCCTCAAATGAGACTCTCAGGTGAGTCTATACTGTCAAAATGACAGTTAAGGCAGTATGGACACCAACTTTATCTTTTGGCCTGTGATCTGGAGTAGTAAGACGTCAGCCATGGATTCTACAGAACATTGGTTTCCACCCATAGGCTGGAAGAATCTCAGTTCCTTTGAATCTGCCCATGATGCAAAACACGAACCTGGGGCACCTCCACCCCCCCATCACCTAGTATGTTCCCAGGCTTGACCTATATTTTGGTTTGGCGGTACCTGTTCATACCCTGTCTTCTAGAGTCTCCTTAATGGAAACACTGTCAGCCTTGTTTTTCTAGTTCACAGACAGTGATCCTGTGTTGATTTTCTTCTAATCTGAATGTTCCACTTGTAAGGTTTATTCTGGAGGTAGGAAATGAAATTCAGAATTCAACATAATTAAGCTATGGGACACTGATTTATCCACCACTGTAAACACGTTTCTGATTCTCATTCACTATGTTAGCTCTTAATGAGTTTATCCTTAAATAGATTTTTATTGTTGTCTTGACAGCAGCGAGGCCAGAGTGCCCACGGGCTTATCCATATTTAGCGAAACTGAGTTAGTTATCTATTTACAGTCAGGGCTGACTTGGGTGCTGTTTCCTGATGTTTAAGATGTTTTGCAACACTGATGTATTTATTTGGGGTATGTGTGCCTTGGGACGTGTGCTGAGGTGAGAGAGTAGCTGGTTGGAGTCAGTGTTCCCATCATGTGGGTTCCAGGGATCGAACACAGTTCCTCAGGCTTGCCAGTAAGCACCTTTACCACCCGAGCAGTCTTGCCCACCCATTCTGTTGTTCTTATGGAAACAGGATGCAAAGGATTGACACCTGAGAGGACCCCTACGATGCCTGTGATATGTCACTTGTAACACAATCAGCCGGGCTCGGAGTGAAACTCAGTTCCACACAGGGGCTCATTTTCAACAAGGACCTGCTTCTTTTTTGTTTTGAAGCCAACCTGGTGGCGAGTGGCACAGATGTCTCCCAGAAGGACAAGGAGGAACTCGTCATTGTGCAGCAGTTGACATGGCAACAGCCTGATATGTGCAACTGAGGATAACGGACAGCGGAGGATGATGGGCCTCTCACCCATTCTTTTCTCTGGCTCTCAAAAGAAAGTTGGAGATTTGGGAAGCTGGTCTGTCTCTCTAGTTGTCTTTTCAAAATCTTTCTTTAAAGATTCCCTCTCCCCACTGGTGTCTGGATCCAGTCTGGGGCCAAGAGGATGAAGAAGGAGCCCTAGGGGAGACATCTAACCACTGCCCCCTCCAGCTGTTCTGCATCCCAGTGGCCATCAGCTGTCAAGGATTCTTCCCTGCAATGCTGCTCACAGGCTTAGCCCAGTAGATGATGCAACCCTAGCACATGCTCTCTCTCTCTCTCTCTCTCTCTCTCTCTCTCTGTGTGTGTGTGTGTGTGTAGGGGGAGGGTATCTCCAAGCAACAAGAGCATCTTACCCTTCCATGATCTGCACTGGCTGGCTTGCGGTAGCCAGGCTCCCAAGAGCCTCCCTCACCTAAGTAAGCTCTGAAGTTGCACGCCCACCACATGAACCTTTAGGAGAGTTTGTGTTGGGCCACTTCCTGCTCCAGCTGACTATGTTCGCGCTTCCCCAACTAAGGAAAGGACCAATGACATTGCCTGGCACCTGCTATTCTTGAAGGAACCCAGTCACACTTCCTTTGTCCTGGCATTAGTACCTGCTTAACCAATGCGGTTCACCACTGGAGCTGGAGAGACGGGGCAAAGGACTTCTTCCCCAGTGGGTTGACAGCCTGAGGAGCCAACTTCCAAGATCTTTAAACTTTTACTAATGTTATTTTTTTTAGTGTTTTTTTTTTCCTTCATGTTGCTGGTGTTGCTTTGTAGGACCTGGTGATTCTGATAACTCTATTAAAGAAAGACTATTTTGGCTTTATGTTCTCATTTAGTTGAGTTTTGGTGTCAATACTCTAGTTTGTTAGTTGCTTTGGGGTCTGTCGTCTCCATCTCCTTCAAGTAGATGCCTCCATCACTGTTGCAGACTTTGCTTCATCTCTAATGGGGTCATTATGTGCTGCAGATCCCCTGTAAGCAGCCTTTCCACGTGACACGGTTTTCATTTTTATTTATTTCCAACTCCTGTAATTTTCTCCCAACTTCTCTCATTTCTGGATTATTTAGGAGCAATCTGGTTACCTTCCAGGAGCTAGAAACTTCTAGGTTCCTGTTTGATTCCTTTTGGGATCTGTAGCATGTTGACCGAGGTTTCTGTTTCACCCAGTCCTGCAGTCATTCAGTCCCAAAGAAATACACAGAAGTCTACATTAATCATAAACTGGTTCGTCTATAACCTCAGGCTTCTTATTAACTAATTTCTACGTATTAACCCATAATTCTTGTCTGTGTTAGCTACATGGTTCAGTACCTTTCATCAGTGAGGCGTGCTCATCTTGTTTGCTCTGTGTCTGGGTGAGGACTGCAGACTGACCTTTCCTCTTTCCAGAATTCTCCTGTTCCGGTCGCCCTGCCTATACTTCCTGCCTGGCTACTGGCCAATCAGCATTTTATTAAAATACAAGAGACAGGGTACAGACCCTTGTCCCACAGCAGTAGCAGAACCAGGAAGGAAGCCCAGAGGATGCCTCATGTCTGTGTCTGTACCAGGCTGGTGACCAGGATGGTATCCTTGCCACCCACCATACCATATCCTGAAGTGCGGGGTCTATGGAGAGTAGCCAGCAGGCATGAACTTCTCCTTGGCTGTACCTGCAGCTCTCAGGAGTTCTCCAAACACTGTGTAAGCACTCAGCAAGGTATTTTACCTCCTTGTTTGGCTGCCAAGCTAAACAAGAACTTGGGTCCTGTCTCTGCTTCACTACTCTGCTTCTTCCACGCTTTCTGTAAAATAAAATTATTGTTTCTGAAATAGACAGTTTGGTGGCATTTGGTACTTTTACGGTATGTGTGATCTTGACACCTACATGGTGCCAATTATTTTCCTTAACCCCAAAGAACACTAAAGGAGTTATTCCCTACCCCTTCTAACAAGAGGCAGCTCCCTCTCCATGGGTTTGCCCCCTCTAGAAATTTCATGTATGCAAGTCAGTCACACCTTACACAACCGGTGACCTCCATATCTGATTATTGCTCAGTGGGTTCGCTTGTCCCAAATACTCACAGCTAAGAACACTGACCTTGCAGACAATGGCTGCAACCGTCTGCCTACTTTCCTGTATCAGGGGCTGGAGCTGAATTCACCAAACCTCCCTTTGCAGCCTTCTTCTTTGCCTTCTCTGGAGTCACACTGGCGTGTTTACTCCCAACAGCCTCTTAAGGAAGACTTAAGCTTTGTGGATGTGCTGCTCTGGCAGTGAGAGCCGGTACAGAAGTCATTGTCGCTTGTCTAGACTATTTCTTCATTTTTGTACGGTCACAGTTCAAGGCAGTGGCTGAGGTGTGTGTTCTCTTCCTGAAGGTGGATAGGCATATTTGATGGACTTCACGTAGATTCTAGTGTCAAGAGGATGTTTCTTTCCATGTTGACTTTGCCTTATCTCATAATGAGACAGATAGAGCTTGTCACAGGCCACTTATTTCCTCGACTGCCAAGAGACTAAATTTAGCTTTCGGTTGGATGAGCTGGGCGACTGTGTGCTTGGAGAATACTGATTTCTCCCTCGTTGCTCAAAGAGATGCCTGGGTTTCAAGTTTTAAACTTAGGTCTTTTTGATTGTTGTTTTTCTTAGAAGATCTATTTTCTTTTAAATTGTGTGTGTGTGTGTGTGTGTGTGTGTGTAGGTATGTGCACACAAGTGTGGGTGTCTATAGGAGCCAGAAGAGGATGTAGGACTCCCTGGAGCTAGAGTTGCAGATGATTGTGAACCATTGGATATGGGCGCCTGGAAATGAACTCTGGTTCTCCGGAAGAGCAGCAAGTGTTTTTAACCACTGAGCTATCCATCCATCTTCTGAAACTTATTTCTTGGGGAGAAAGAAAACACTCTTGTGATCACAAATGTATTTATTATTGAAAAAACTTACATATAGAAATAGTAAAAAAAAACTATAAAAATCACAATATAAAATTATCTAAAGCTACCAGAGCTGTTCTCACATATTGCTGAGCTTGAAGGAAGATCTTTCAAAAAAAAAAAAAATCTTCAAATCACATTACTTATTTAGTGACAAGGAGAGTCTTTCATCCTCTACAGAAGCTCCAGGCTTCTGTTTCTGTCTGCAGGACACCCCACACCCCTTCTGCACCTCTCCTCCCTTCAGAGTGAAAGAGGGACTCCCAAGTCCCATCTCTTTTTGACAGTAGGGTTTTTTTTTTTTTAAAGTCTCCGAAGGGTCTTATTCCTGTGCTTTAGGGTTGGTCAGTGTGGGGAAAGAGGATGGTTGATTGACTCGCAGCTGTTGTGTAAGCACATCCTAATGCAGCCTTGAGATGGTTGAGCAAGTCCATGAGCAGGGGGTGGGAGGGGGCTGGGGTGGGGAGCTGGGAACCTGGGGGTTGGGGGACTGGAGGCTGCAGGGCTGGCAGGAGTAAGGAGGAGTGAGGTCATGGTTACTGACAGGAGAAAAGGCCAACAAAGCCTTTATTTAAGCAGCTAGGCTTCTGTCTCAGGTCAGGAGGCCAAAGAAGAAGGCAGCCATCTTGGAAGTTCACCGTCTTTGACTAGCCATGACTTGTCTGCCTGCCTATCAGGGAGTCTCACTCCCAGTCCCTTAGTACCATGGAACGCAGGGCCTGGAGGAACTTCAATCTGTGCTCCCAGGCCATGGCCACTCATATCTGGTTCTAGAATAAACAACTGTCCCTTTTCTCCTTGAGGTGAGAGGTGTACTTTTGCTCTGACGAGAGTGAAGGAAGAAGGCTTCGTGATAATAACAAAATAGTGGGCATGTGTGTGCAGATTAAGGTGGCACACAGAGTAGAGCATAGCTCTGAGGATGAGATGCTGAAGTAGCCAGCACCCATGTCACGCCCTCACCCTTGGCTTGGAAGGATGCTCTTTCCTGAAGGATGTCTTCAGTCTCTGAGAGACACCAGCAGGCACAGCCTTGCTCCCCGGCAGTCAGCACCCGTGCACAATTCACTGTGAACTAGGCATAAAGACCTGTATAGAAGTAACCTTGAGACATTTCCCAGTCTGACATCCCTGGCCTGATTCTCACTCTGCTAGTGACTTTAGAATGCTCTCAGGCCCCCAAATTCAACAGAGCGCCGTCAAGACAAATTAAACACAGGCGGCCTCTTGAAAACTATGCCTAGCCTGGCTTTTCATTCTGTTATGTAAATTCCATTAATGAGATCTTCTAAAAGGAGAAGCTACGGTGAGGGTTATTAAAGATGAAAGATGTTTTCAAAGGCAGGTCAAAGTGGTCGAAATTCCTAACGTCAAGATCATCTCCCTCACCCAAGATTCCTCAGAAATCTCCCCTTTGGTGGCTTCTCTGAGTATTGGGTAACTTCAATGCCTTTTAATAATTTGCCTTTTAAAAGGCAAAAAAACCCCAAACCCAAAAACCAAAAACCCACCACCACCACCACCAACAACAAAACAAAAACAAACAACCAAAACAAGAGATAAAACAACTTCCTCAGGAATATTAAGCTACGTAGAGTAGGAGCCAGCTGAATCTAATGTAACTCTGAGATAATTAGAAGTTTGATGAGAATATATTGTGTTAATATTTATTGGCTAAGGTTGTTCCCAATGAGGCCCTTCCCCCAAGACTAAAAGAGACAGATCATCAGACAAATTCTCATATTAAAAACAAAAAACCTAATTAAAAACAAAACCATGCCATTACTAGGCAGTTCAAAGGGAGTGGCACCGCACAGCCACTGTCTTGGGCTGGAAAGATAGAATTTCAACAAACGGGCAGGCAGAATGACCCTGGGTAAGAACTACATGAAAAGAACAATATTGGTTTACTTCAAAAGTAGTTGTGGCTGCAGCCCCTGCCTTTCCAGCTCGTGTCTTCCCCTACCCCTCGCCGCTGGGCCCTACCCGAACCCCAGAGGACTTCAGTCACTCAGGGGCAGGTCATACCAATTAGAAGAACAGCGACACCCCACGCCCCACCCCGCAGCACCAAAGGCCAAAAAGGCCAACTCCCAACTTGGACAGAGACTCCCTACTCTATCACAGGTCATGACAGACACCGGAAATCCAAGGCACAAAGACTAGAAAACAAAGAGGAAACAGAAACCATAGAACAAAACACCCATATAACAAAGACAACCAGAAAATTAGAGAAAATCAACAAATCCCTTAAAGAATGCCAAGAAAGCCAAGAAAAAACAAACAAAAGTGAAGGAAACTATTCATGATATGAAAATCAAAACAGAAACAATAAAGAAAATAAACCGGGGGAATTCAGGAAATGGAAAATTGGGGTAACTGAACAGGAATTGTAGACACAAGCATCTCCAACAGAACACGAGGTGGAAGACTCTCAGGTGCTGAAGATACAATAGAGGCAATAGATTCATTGGTCAAAGAAAATGTTAAATCTCAAAAACCCCTAACACAGAAGTAACTGTGGCAGTATCTTTGCTGTGTAAATTTCCCACTTGTCCAAATGGTTAGATTTGCCGTCTTTGGTCGCTGCTTAACTGTTTAAAGTGTAACCTGGGGCTGGGACCTAAAAAGAGATTTGAAGACGACGACGGCCTATGTGAAGGGTTAAGGATTTATGTAAGCTGGTAACATTGTCTGTTCACGGCTGCTCTCCCTTAGGGCCTTAGCCAGAACCTCATCAGCCTGACAAAGAGTTTTGCTTCATCCCCTGAGCATTTCGGGTGAATTCGTGTGTGTGTGTGTGTGTGTGTGTGTGTGTGTGTGTGTGCCTATGTGTGTGTATGTCTATGTGTGTGTGTCTCTATATGTGTGTGCCTATGTGTGTATGTCTCTGTGTTTGTGTATGTGTGTGTGTCTCTGTGTTTGTGTATGTGTGTGTGTCTCTGTGTGTCTCTGTGTGTGTGTCTGTGTGTGTCTATGTGTGTGTATGTCTATGTGTGTGTCTCTATGTGTGTGTGCCTATGTGTGTATGTCTCTGTGTTTGTGCATGTGTGTGTGTCTCTGTGTGTCTCTGTGTGTGTGTCTGTGTGTGTCTATGTGTGTGTATGTCTATGTGTGTGTCTCTATGTGTGTGTGCCTATGTGTGTATGTCTCTGTGTTTGTGCATGTGTGTGTCTGTATGTGTCTGTGTGTGTGTATGTGTGTGTATGTGTGTATGTCTATGTGTGTGTCTGTGTATGTCCATGTGTGTCTGTCTCTGTCTATGTATGTATGTGTCTGTGTGTGTGTGTCTGTGTGTGTCTGTATATGTCTGTGTGTGTCTAAGTGTGTGTGGGGTGGGTATGTGTGTTTTGTTCCATGTGTGCTTCCATAGTTGGCATGCACAAACCATCATAGCGTTTTCCTCTGGAGCACACTGTTGATTGTCCAAAGGCACAGCTGGGCCTAGTGCTGTAAAGGAGGTGTGTTCAGAGGCTTGAACCATCATTTGTGGTTACACATAGGTCCGAGCTGCCTGACTGGCATTTCTGGAACTGCAGAAGATGAAATGCTTGGGTAGAGTTTGAAAGCCTAAGCATTTTGAGGCAAAATTGCATAATGAGGGAAAAGAGACGTCGCCCCCCATCCCCACCCCTCTAACCCCACTCCACCCCCCAATCCAAGAGGGCATTGGGCATCCTGGGTAGGAAACCTGAAGACAACAGCAGTTCTTTAAGGAGGTGACAAAGTTCAGGCCACTCCAAGAACAGTGCTACCCACCAAGAATGGTGCTTTCAAATTATTTTAAAAAATTGAGAGAGGAGATTCTCCGCTTTATAAATGTGTGTGAGGTAGCCTGCCTAAGGCAAAGGGTGTACTTTATAATTTTATAAAAACAACAGGTCATGAATAAACAATGGGTTTGATGCAAGTGCCTCAGGCTAGAGATTGGACTCTGAGCCAACCCCGCCCCACCCACTCCTCACACACTGAGGAAGAAGCCACTGCAGTGAAAACGGCCAGTGTCCTTCAGCTGGGACTTGAAGGGTGTTGTGTTTTGTTGGCCTGGCCTCAGAGGCAAGGTTGTGGTAAAATCTGGTGAGGAGGAGGAAGACACGGGAGTTGTTGCCCTGAAGTAACAAGGCGAATAGTAACATGTGACTTCTCAGGGCTCTGCTTTATTCCCATGGTTGGGTTCCAAAGGCATGGTTGACAGCTCAGTCAGGAGGCCTAAGCTGGCTTCCAGTTCTAGGATGTCACAAAGCAAACATCAATTTCTGCTCACCTCCTCCTAGAGCTTTGGTCCTAAGTGCTATCTGAGCCATCGGGAAAGATTCTAAAAGTGAGAGGGCTGAGTTCTTACAGGGAGAACTACTTTCTTCAGGGGGCAGTTGCTTCTTCCAGTGCCTTCTCAGGGAGAAAAGAAAAGATCCAAAGATCCCAGAACTCACCCAGTTTCAAACTTTAGAATCCACAGAACAGAGTTTTATAACATATCCATTTACTTTAAAAAAAAAAAAAACAAACTTATTCACTGGGCAATTTGAGGAGAAGTTACTACTATAACTGTCTTGTTTTCATTTCCTGATCAGGGGATAGAACCCACAGCCTCATGGGTACCAAGTGAGCATTCTACTACCAGGGCTGTACCCAGTCCCCTATTTTTCTTAAGGTATGGTGACAAGTTGCTTCTAATTCATCTTCTTGATAAAATGAAATTTGTTAGCCAGCAATCCCCAAAGTCCTCATCAATGAAATAAACATGCCCTTCTGTCACGAAGGCTCCATTATGGGGGTGGCCCGGAGCCTATCAGACCAACACCCAGAAAGTAGCTCAGGAGATGAGTCTGTCAACTTCTTGGGGTTCTGGCAGGCTGTTTGTTAATTGTAGCCATTATTATAAGTAAGATGACTCAAGCTTATAATTAATTAATTTTGCTAAAAGTCAATGTAACTACTCCAAACCCGTTCCTAAGTGTTTTAATGCAGGCTTACTCCGCTCCAAGGCTGTTTGCATCTATTTTTATCTGCATAATAGGATTTCTATGTCTCATAGTTAAATATTACATAACATGGAGCATGCCCTTGTCCTATCCTCTCTATTTTAAATCATGCGCCTGAGTGTGGAGAGGCCAGAAGAGGGCTCGGATCACCTGGAGCCAGAGTCAGTCCGTGGTCAGCTGCCCTACATTGGTACTGGGGACCAACTTAGGGTTGCCTGCAAGAATTGCAAGAGCAGTGTGTGGGCTCATAACCACTAAGCCACATCCAGAGTCCATGTAGCCCAGGCTGACTTCCCAGTGGTCGTCCCCCTGCCTCTACCTCTTCTGCATACCCTACTGGCAGGGACGACTATAACCAGGACTCTCTTTGTGTCTTTGCATTTGGTGGAGAATAATAACCCTGGAGAGTCATCTCAGCTGCAAACCAAGTCCTCTGCAAGAACCACAAGAGCTGCTCTAAATGATTAAAACCGTATCCACAGCCCAGAATGTAGCCCAGACTGACTTCCAAATGGTGATCCCCCTGCCTCCGAAGAGTCAGTTAGTACTGGAACCAAGGCTACTCTACCACCGCCACAACCTAAACTCTGATTGCCAAGTCCTTTCCTTTGCACACAATAGTCCCCCTTCTTCTTCCTCCAGACAGTCACAGCACAGGGTTCGGTATTCTGCACTCCGAGACCAGGTCTCCACACTCAGTTACTGAACTCCAGTTGATACCAGTGCCTGTGAAGGCTTTGTACTTCCCCGTAGGCAACTCTGTCCCCATCTTTAGCTGCAGTGTTGTGATCTGTTTTGCTGTTCCCACCCAGTAATGATAGACTGAGACTTCTCAAACCCCGAGAAAGATAACCTCTCTCGTAAGCTGTCTCTGTCAGGTGTTTGGTCTCTAGAAAGTAACAAATACACTTAGGTTAACAAGCCTTTTCCAGGCAAAGGTGGCGGCAGAGGTGCGGAGTCCGCGACACGGTGGAGCAGAACATCCCTGACCAAGGGACGGGTCCTGTGGCTCCGCGATGCTCCTATCCATGCAGCATGGAGACCCGGCAGAGACGAAAATGATAGTGTAGTGAACACGGCGGCTGTGCTTCTATACATCCTAGTGATCCCTAGAAGCTCTCTGCAACGGTCGGAGTCACCTGACAGCCCGAGGTTCATCCCACCCAAGCATCTGTTTCCGGAAAAAGAATTTTGCAGAACGACTTCTAAGTCCAAGGGAAGCAACTGAGTTCTCACTTGGAGACGAGGAAGAAGGCTTTACCCCTTTCCTGGGTGTCCTCTACTGCAAAAGAGCAAACAATCACAAGAAACCTGGAGAAACCTGAGGGTTGTGTTAAAGTGTAAGGATTTTGTGGAGATGTGTAGCCAGTCTCACTAACCACCCCAATACTGTTAGTCAGATGATAAATGGTCTTTCCTTAAGATGTCTAAAAATGACCTAGGACTCTTGCAAGGGCCAATACACCAAGCAGTGCTGTCAACTGAGGCTTTTCTCTCTCTTGTCAAGCCCCACGGTCGCTCCCAATAACCACTCAGAGGCTTATATTAATTATAAATGCTTGGCTGATGGCTCAGGCTTATTATTAATTAGCTCCTACATTTAAATGAACCCGTATTTCTTACCTATGCTTTGCCACATGGTTCGTGGCTTGTTACCTCATTTTCTACCTGTCTTGCTTCCCCAGCAGCTGGCTGGTGTACCCCAGACTCTGTCCTTCCTTGCTTGGATTTCCCACCTCATTCTATCCTGTCTTGCCATAGGCCATATCAGCTTTATTTATCAACGAATGAGAGCAACGCATATTCACAGCCTACATTCCATTGCAGAGGGCAGAGAGGCTAACCACAGGTCTCGCCCTAGATGGGAGCTTCCCACAGAAATGTGGAGGGTCTTTGAAAGTTCTAGAATGTTTTTGAGAGTCATCATAAAAGCCATATGCTTAACTTGTGAGCTTCCTGGCTTCCCTGAGCTACAACAACCTCTAATCTAGGACTGTGGAAAAAGCTTCGAGATGGGCCCTAGCCTATGCTGCTTTCATAATTACCGTGTGTGCATAATTCATGACTTGCATTTTCCCACCAGTTCTGAAGCATTCCGGTACATAAAATTACCCGTGGCCCAATATCTTGCAGATGTGTTTATTTCTTGGGCTCTCCCTCAGCTTCATGTACCAAGTTTGCACGTGTTCCTTTGTGAGCTGTCAGAGCTCCAGAGCTGCTCAAAACCCTGATGTGGACTCTTAATGGACATGTCAGCACCATGGGGCTGGATCCCCCTTTCCTACAGCCCACCCAGATGCCCCGAATTCCTGTCCCATTGTCATCACTATCGTCACCAGCTCTCAATGGATAAAGAATGGGGTTGGCACAGTATTTAAGATGCCCATTATAAATTCCAAAAGAAATACTCTAGCTTCAAATATCCTCCTTTCATGGATCAGAACAGGCTGTATCCACTTACGCTCTCTCTTTTTAATCAAAAAGCACCAAATTCATGGCCTTTTTGTAGAGGAAAGCTCTTGGCTTCTGGCCCCATTTTCAACACAAAACCATTTGCCTTAAAATTTAGATTTTTGAGAAATTAGAAACTTTACTTAGCCCTCCAGTCCCCGGTTAAAGTCCCCAAGATTCCAGTCTAATAATGGAGACTGAACAATGCCAGTGAGCTTCGTACTGGCCTCACCATTTACAGGAATGGTCCTTTATATCCAGTTGGCTCCTGTCCCTCACGATACTAGCTCCCGAGCTAAGATTACAGTTCCGTACTGGGGTATTAAAAACTGAGTTGTTGGGCCTTTAATTTCTTCTATAAACAACCACATCAATTCCAGTTTAAATAGAATCAGAACTTACCCCCCCCCCCACACACACACATACACACCATGGAGAGAAACATGTAGACACAAGGGGAGATCCAAACAGACAGACAAGCAGTTTGCCTTGACCTGGGAATCCTGGGCCGGTCACCTCTCTGGCTGTTATGAAATCTCTGTGCAAATATCTCTCTAAGGGACCGCTCCTACAGACTCCCAACCTTCTGCCATGAAGGTGAGAGACATTGACTCATCCCCGCCACAGTTCTGCCTCTCTGGAAAAGACAGAAACACCAGAGTCATAGGTGTGTTCAGGAGGTTAATGCAGAATGTAGGAGCCTGCCCACACCTTGGACACCACCACCAATTCCATGAGAAACAACCAGAGGAGTACAGAGTCCCACAGCCAGCGAGGTCTGTCCATGAAGTGTACGGCAAGGTGAACATGCAAGGAAGAAGCTGTGGCGGAATTGCTGTGGCAGCTCCTGGGCTAGCCAGGCATCCTGGTGGAATCCTGTGTGAGCTGCCACGGCTGCGCAGTGCCCTAGTTTTCTGTGTCCAGCTAGGTTGCAGGGAACATGAAACCCCGATGAATCCTTCAAACTGGACATCAGAACACTATGTCCACCAGAGCGAGTCCTAAAATCTCTTCTTCTAAATCCTTGCTTTAAAATGAACATTTGTGGCTGGAAAGAGGCATGGACCCAAAACATAATCAAAGGCATGGCAGCCAAGGCACGACATAGTCAAGTTCCAGGCGTGTTAGGCACATTTCCATTACTATAACAAAATACCCAAGGTGGTTAATTTATATAGAAAAAGGCGTATTGGGGACTCACAATTTTGAGGTTCCAGTCTGCGATAGGTTGCCCCATTGCTTCAAACATGTTGGGAGTCAGCACACTCTGGCAAGGGCACACGGTTAGAAAAGGGTCGGCTGGGGACTGAATGGCACTGCATGTGATGATTGAGTGTCATTGGGAGGCCTAGTCACAGCTATGCCTTAGATGCCTGAAAATACTTTGGATTAGGGACATCCATGCAAAGATAACTTTCAAAGAATGTAGGAAGAAAGAAGAGAAAGAACTTGGGCGACTCAGAAAAAAGAAAACCATGCTGGTTCTCTCTGTGTTGTGAAGGAATATGGTCAGGCATGCCACCTCCTGGGTCCGCAGCCCCTCCCTTCTTTGCTCTGTTTGGTTATGGAGGTGGAGGAAGTTGTGACTCTGTGCCTTTCTAGTTGCAACGCGAGGCAGCTTCTACAGGGGGCACTGAGGCGACCTTGACCTCAAGGAAATTTTTCCTGGCTACCTCTCAGCATAGAGACGCATCAGCAGCCCATGGAAGTTTCTTCCCACAGCCACTTCCGTCAGTGGCGACTGTTTCTGGAGACCATCAACCAGCAACACATGCCCCGCCCCAGGTCTTTCTCATTCCACAGATGGTGTGTTGCTACAGTGGTTGTACCTTAATTCTCAGTCTCTGTGTCCGGGCGGCGCTCCATCAGGAACCACAGTGGCAGAAAAGAAGACATTCCAAAGAGACACTAGTAGCAAACCCTCACACTACTAGACTATTAAAACAAGTCCCTTTATCCCCCCCAAAATAGATTTTCCTTGAGACTCTCATATTGGAAGAAGAAGGAAGAGGAGGAGGAGAAAAAAGGAGGAGGAGGAGGAGGAGGAGGAGGAGGAGGAGGAGGGGCTGGGAGCCAGTCAGAGAGACTCCAGATCGTCAATGCCATTGAATGGAAACACCTTGACCAAGACTTCTCTTAGGAATGCATACTTTCTGTCCTCCGTCTGAACCTAAACCTCCTCTCAGGTCCCTGCAGATGGACTTGGGAGTGTCCACTGCACCTTATTTATTCTTCTTCCCCATGTGACCGAACAAATCTCCTTTGTCTATTTGCCGGCATTATTTGACTTTTAATTGGCATACTGAGGACGAACCTGGCTTGTTAGGACTGCCAAGGCTCAGACTAGCTCTGAACCCCACCATTCTAGTGGAGAAGCAATTTCTTTACACCTGCGCTTCCTGGACTCTTGGGAATACAGCATTACACTCTTAACAGCGAGCCACCTTCTACTGACTAGCCATTCATTTTCTTGCATCTTTTTTGTTCAAATGGATGCTGTTGTGTCTGCTTCTAGCTTGTGGAAGAGAGGGTTTTTTATACTTCTAAGTAGAAAGAACAGACTAGAAATGAAGGGGTGGCTACAGGTCAGCACTACAAAGGTTAGAACAGATAGCACTGGATAGCGAGGCTTTGTTCATGAATGCCACAAGGGCCTCTCAGGAATGCGACAGAGAGACCGAAGCCACTAATGAGAGGTTGAGCGGGATGACAATGCGGGTCACTTCCAACCGAGAATGCCTGAGATGCTACAATGCTCTCTGGCTCTCCTTCTTGTCCCCAGTAATAAGTGACTTTCCCAATCCCCTTCAGCCCCCTGAGGAAATGCCCATGCTTTGGTGTTATATAGAAAGACGGGAACGCGATGTGAGCGAGGTGAAAACAATTACCGGTGAATGCAAGTTTCCCCAGGGACTTTTCAAATGACCCGGTGACATTCCTCATTAGTATCACTGCCCCGCTAACAATATATTCCACTTCATAAGCATCTGCCCCTGGGAATTCTAAAAATACTCTAACTGCCGACAGTGTAATGTTTGGAAGGCTGAATAGCCAATGGGTGGGCCAGCTCTTTAAGCGTCCAGCCATCGTCAGTCACACACTCTGATGTGGTCATATAGCTTATTGTGGAAGACAGGTTGGAGAAAGTGTGATAGGCATGTATCTGAGTCTCAGGGGTGCCCTCTGATGTCTCCAGGTTCTTGTATCCCAGGACAAAGGGTTGCACCAGGGACCCAAAACTAGAAATAGAAATAGAGAAGGTTTATTAAGAAAGGAAACATGATCCTGGAAGTAGGAGTGGGCTTGTGACTGGGCAAGGTATCTGCTCCGAAGCCCTAGGCCAGGAGTCTTATGATCCTTTGTAAGAAGTCGGTCACATAGCACACATCACCTCCTACATGTATGGTGTAGACTCTTCTCAGTGTGAGTTTCTGGTCTTCTGCAAACTGTTTTATTTCATGTGTTAATCTTTCAAAGATTCATTTTTTATTATTATTGTATGTGTGTGTGCACATGATGTATGTGGGGTACACAGGTTGCATTGTGTGCATTTGGGGGTCAGAAGAAAAGTCTGTGGAGTCGAGTCTCTCCTTTTACCTTTACATGGGTCTCTGGGGTTGAACTCAGGTCACCTGCTTTGCGGGACAAGTGTAAAGATTCCATTGCGTCAACTTGAGGGCCCCATGTATGGATCTTGCTACAACTCTCTCCAACCCCTATTCTCCCAACGCATACCCAAGTAGGCTTTGAGCAAATAAACAGAGGTCAAGACGGTGGGAGAAATTCCTCCCGGAGTCCGACCAGCATATGTTCCCTGGCAGTAGGCTCGCATCCTAGAGGACCTACCCTAAGCTGAAAAGCATGCGTGTCAAAAGCTGCATCTTATGCCCCTAGCCCGCGGAGGCCGTGGCCAGCAGCACAGCACGCTGGAGCGTTCACTGTGGGTTGTTTTGTAGAACTCACACACAGCCCGCAAACCTGAACCGTCTGCCCAGCTTTGCAGGCGAAGCTCAACCCGCCTACCTCGGGTCCTGGAAAAGACCCAAATTAAAAACTCGCGGAACCGTTTCTGCCAATCACAGGTCACATCCACACCATCATTAAGTGGAAAGGGTATAAATGGACCCATCCTCTGCAAATGGGAAAACACGTCTATCTCGACCCAGCCCTCTTTAAGTAAAGAGCTAAAACCCAGCATTTTTGTGCACATTAGCTTCAATACACGGCCCGGAAAGTGGTCCCTTCTGTAGCTCTGCCCTACAGCGGGGCGGTCTATCACGGCTATTAAGTTTCCAGTGACTGCTTCTCGGTTTCCCAGCAATCTGACCTTTAATTTTGATGTAATGTTATTCAGAGGAGAGATAATTTATAGTCTCATCTATCAGCGTAAATCTCACATCCTGCTCCAACTGGCAATGGCCTTTGGCCCCATTCATTTTCCCGTAGATCATGTTCGTTTAATGTCTCCTGCTTTCTGTTTGTAATCAAGTTTTAGACTTCTGTTCGTTCTTCCATTTTAGATTAAAAAGATTTCATTTCACCTTAAACCATAGACATGCCCCTTCGTTTTTGATGGACCCAAATGGCTCTTCTCCTTCAGGCAATCTAAGCGTTAGTTTTTAAAGGCTGTTGAGCACCCACAGTGAGAGTTTCTTTGGCTTTGCATTCTTTTGCATTCCTCCTCTGCCATTTCCCATGCCCTTTATGTAACTTGAGTCTCATTTCTTGTGGTACAGTTTCTAATTGGTCTTAATAATAAAAACCCAGAGTCAGATATTAGGGGGTGAAGGCGGAAAGATCAGAGAAGCAGAGCAGCCAGCCACTGGTCCTTACCTCTACAAAATCCTCAAACTGAATGGGGTCTCCTGTCTTTACAAGGATTGCTCCCTTGGTTCTGAGGATTGGTCTTAATAATAAAAACCCAGAGTCAGATATTAGGGGGTGAAGGCGGAAAGATCAGAGAAGCAGAGCAGCAAGCCACTGGTCCTTACCTCTACAAAATCCTCAAACTGAATGGGGTCTCCTGTCTCTACAAGGATTGCTCCCTTGGTTCTGAGGATTTCATAGAGGTAAGAACTAGTGGCTGGCTGCTCTGCTTCTCTGATCTTTCCATTTTCACCCCCTAATATCAGACTCCAGATATTTATTACTAAGACCAATTAGAAATCGCACTGCAATTTCTTGTATCCTTAGAGGCTCTGTAGAGTAGATATTAAATGAGTCTGGTAATTAAGACAGTAGCAACTTTGATCATTGGAATAAAGGCAATGGCGGATGTGGTGGGAACATGTGCTTGTCTGAGAAAAGGAAGAAGGAGGGGAAGAAAGACGAAACAGACATTGTTCTAGTCCATTGCTGCGATAAAACACTTGGACCAAAAGCAACTTAGGGGAGGGAAAAGGTTTATTTGATTGGCATTTCCTTAGCTTATCACTGAAGGAAATCAAGGCAGAAACTCAGAGCAGAAGGAAAAAATGGTGCTTGCTGGCTCACTCTTAGGCTCTTGCTAAGACAGCTTTCTTATCCAGCCCAGGACCTCCTGCCCAGGGAACAGTGCTGCCCACAGGAGGCTAGGCCCTCCTACATAGAGACTGTGTAGTAGTTATTGCTGGCTGCTTTTGCTAGGTTCACAATAAGGATAAGGAACAAAAGGAGGAGCAGAAAGGTGAAAGGCAGTTTGGTCAGAAGAAAAGGGACTTGTGAATTGCAAAGTGGCTTCAGCTGTTAAAGAGATGGTGCCGTGCCTGCACGACCTGAAGACCAAGAATCGATGAAGGGTGTCCGGATTGAATGAATGCACAGAGCACGAGGTTGAGGTGGAACAGCTTCTTTATTGTCCTGCTGGCTGGCTTTTATACCATGGTGCCAAATGAGGAGGGGCTGTGAAGGGACTGTAACCTGACCCCGATGAGGTTCAAGGAATGGTCACCATGCACTCAAGAGTCCTTCCCCAACTCCAGGAGCAGAGGGTATTTTTTATGTCAAACATGCTTTTCTTTGCAGTTAAGCACCTCAAATGAGGGCAGGGATATCATAACTCGGGGTGGCTGTTCCCACAAGATGGGGTCATCTGTAGGGAGCCTTGAACTTGGCAATAGGATAAGAAAGCTGCCTTGAGCGGGTGACCCGAGCCACTGAAGGCTCTAGGACGTAAGGATTTTTAATTCAAGAGCTGCCAGAGCATCTTGATCAATAGAGCTGCCCAGGGAGGATCTTTCCTATGTTCCCCTTTTATTTTATGTATATGAGTGTTTTCCTATATGTATGTATGTGCACCATGAACATGCCTGGGACCTGTGGAGGTCAGAAGAGGGCATCAGATCCCCTGGAACTGGAGTTATAGATGGTCTTGAGCCATCATGTGGGCGCTACTAACTAAACCTAGATCTTCTATGAGAACAGCCAGTGCTTTTAACTACCGAGCCACCTCTCTAGCCTCCCATGCCCAGCAGTTTTATGCAGACACGGGAGCTGCCAGAGATAGAGGGGCATGGAGGCTTGCAGCAAAGAAAAGTTTGAAAGAAAAATTAAAGAAAAATGTCGGAGGCCAGGCAACGTGTGATGGGATCAGAGTCCCTGCCATGTGCAGCAAACCTGGCTAGGCATAAAGCTTTGAGGGTGAAGTCTAAACCGCAGTGGGAGCCCCCAGGATGCTGGAGCTGCCGGAAGTGTGGAACATGTACCTGGGAAAGCTGCAGTCACTAGTGGAGCTGGTGCTAAAGAAATGTCCCACGTGTGCAGGTAGCCAGGCCGAAGGAGCGGGCTGCTGACGCCTGTCAGAATTCACATCCTGGCAGTGTGTGCTCCCGATGGTGGAGATGCAAGATTTAGTGTCTGCCCCGCTGGACTTCAGTCTGACTTGGGTCCTGTCTCTCCTCACAGTCCTCCCGCTCCTCCATTTGATAATGGGAGCATTTATACCACGCTGTTGTGCGTTAGAAGTCTATACCTTTCTTTTTGATTTTTGTGGAGGCTCCGAGTGAAGTGGTTATCCTGGCCTTCAGAAGAGACTGCACTTTTGAATAGTGACAAAACTAAAGCATTTGAAAAATCAGACCAAATGCATTTTGTTTTATGAGATGACCATGCACTTTTGAAGACTGGAGGCAGAATATTGTGGTTTGACTCTGAAGCCAGACTCATATTTTGGGTGCTTGCTTCCCAACAGGTGGCACTATTTTGAGAGACTGTCAGTCTTCGGAAGCGATGTCAAGCTTGCAGAATTTGGCTACTAGGAGCAGAAGCAGGTTACTAGGAGCAGACCTTTAGTCTTTGCCCATGATCATTCTTTACTTCCTAGGCCATCACGTGATCCTGCTTACCACAAACCCTTGTATGCCCTCTTTGCCAAGATGGATGGAAATTTCTGGAGGCATAAGCCAAAATAAATCCTTCCTCCTTTAAGCCATATTTGTTGGATATTTTGGTCAAAGCAAGGCAGAAGCAGCTAGTAAGATCAAATAAGTACCATCAGGGAGGTTGAGAAGTCATGGAGGCAAAAGCCAAGGAAGGTTAGAAACTGAGAGTTACAAACCATTCTTACAAGGCTTGAACAGAAAATGAAAGATGAGGAAAAGCTGCTGGTGCCAGCCCTGGGTCACAAGGAGACCGGGACATGAACAAGGCAGTGAAGCAAGACTGAGAAGGTAGAGCGGGGAGAGGACCCTTGATGGAGCATGGCTCCTTAAGAGAACTGGTAATGGCTTTGGGAAGCCACGGAGGAATAAGCCCTGTTCTCCCTCCTTCCTCACTCCAGGGTAAGCATTAAGCATGGAATATATAATAGGCCAGACTCCATTAGGCTTTCCCTGCTGATGTCGAGCAGTCTAGCAGGGACTGCCAAAGCAGTTCCAGGGCAAGCTGATTACCAGCCCAGCAGGGAGGGGGGTCTTCTGCAAGTCAATGACTCCATTTCCAAAACTATTAATTCAGTGACTATGTACTGTAAAAGTCAAAGGATGAACGCGGAGTTTAGGGTGCCGTTCTTCATGTCAGCACCTTATTCATGCTTCGCAGCCACTCTGTGGGACATTTTTGATTGAACCAACTTTAAAGAGCAGGCTCAGACTTGCCCAAGGAGACTGAGTTCTCAGGTGGTAGGAAGCAAGTTCTTAAGGGATAGGTCTCCTCTATGTCCGGAGACTTGCTTGCCTTACCCACCCAGGTCCTCCAGCTCTGAGTTCAAAGTCTTTTCTACCTGACATTTTGCTTTTTTATGACTTCCAAGGAGCCAGACTCATAATGAGTCCTGAACAAGAGGACTAGCAGAAAGACTTAGAGACAGCTTGTGTCTCTAAGGTGACACCACACATTTGTACCACACACTCCATTTCAAAGGGATTCAGCAAAGAGGTGCCGGCTGTATTCCTAAGAGGAGGGTTTTCTCCTGACCTCTGTGTATGCATGCGAGTAAACTGATAATGAAGTCCTAAGATCCGATTGCCACTTCCCATTCATCTGAAGGCCACCTCATGTCAGCCCCTACCCCACTGCTTCCTTCTTTTCTTTTAAGGCTCTGCTGTCACAGACCTTCAAACACAAACCACTCAGGACCCCAGAGAGCAGAAGTTTTCAGTACACCTCATTTCTTTATTCTTATTCACAGTCAACTCCAGATACACTTAGATTTCTGTAACTTCAGTCAGTAGGCTCTAACTGTTCCCAGGAAGAAATTCTCACACTCCAGAAGGTTTTAGAATTAAAAATAAAATGACTTAAACAAACCAAACCTGAACTTTTATATAATAGATAATTTAGTACACATATAATATTTAAAAGGATGTGGGTTATTAATATGACCACTCTGTCTTTCATCTTCTATAATTAATGAATTAGTTTAGACTCCTCGTTTTAATTTGAACCTCAGCTACCTTTTTCTCAGATTTAGAATGCACAGAGAAGGTTAGTTGTGTGTATGTGAGACAGGAGTTAAAGGGATTACTTACACTGGAGAAGATCTCTGTTATCCCTTGGTCTTTAGCAACACAGAAGAGAACTGGCAGCTGATTTCTCAACCCAAACAGCAGGAATCAGAAGACACTGGAGTCAAATCTCTAAAGTGCTAAGAAAACCAGCTAACTAGCAATGGAGAAACCTACGTCTTGTAAACATAGTCCTCAGGAATGAAGAAGAAACAGAAACATTGGGAGACAAACAATGACAGAGTACATTGTCAGCTGGCAGACCCTAAAAGGGATGCTGAAGGCGTTTGGGGCAGAAGGAAAGTGACCCTAGATGGATGCACTGTGAAACAAGAGTAATCAGCCAGGCAAGCAAGGGTGGGGATGGACTAAAACACATGGTCCAGGCACAGACCAATAGGGGAAAGTGTACTCAGCAGGCTTTAGACCCAGGGTTTGACTGAGAGCCAAGAAAGGATGGACAAAGGACTGCTGGGGGAAAAAACAAAAACAAAAAGAATGAAGAAAAAGAAAAAGGAAAGAAGAAAGAAAGGAAGATGAAAACTTATGATAATACTTCAAAGGTAAATGAACAAACACATTTAAAGTGTTATAAACTATATTATCCTGAGAGTGATTGTCTTAATTAGAGCTACTGTTGCTGTGACGGAACACCAAGACCCAACAAGCAAGGCAATGGTTTATCCACCTTACACTTCAGCATTGCTCTTCATCACCAAAGGAGTCAGGACTGGAGCTCTAATAGAGCAGGAACCTGGAGGCAGGAGCTGATGCAGAGGTCATGGAGGGGAGCTGCTTACTGGCTTGCTCACATGACTTTCTCGGTCTGCTTTCTTATAGAACCCAGGACCCTAGTCCAGGGATGGCACTACCTACAATGAGTTGGGCCCTTCCCCGTTCATCATTAATTGGGAAAATGCCTTATGGCTGGATTTCATAGAGGTATTTCCTCAACTGAGGCTCTGTCCTCTCTGATGATTCCAGCTGTGTCCAGCTGACACAAAATCAGTCTGTACAGTAATGAAAATACTCACTTATACATTAAGCAACGGGTGGATGGACTATCTGGTAGCCATTTTAAGAATAGAGGATAGGTAGTTAAAATGACAATAGAACAGAATAAGAGTTTTTAAAATGACTGATTACCCCCAAAGAAGTCATGAAGAAGAGAACAGAGCAAAAAAAAAAAAAAACAAAAAAACAACAAAAAAAAATGATGTCCCCATGTAGACTTCCTGCCAGATTTATTTCAGCTGATCCAGTTCTGATCATTCCCTGTGTCTGATTGAAGCATAGCTTTAGATGGTGACCTGGGAGACACACTGGTCTAACGAGGAGGGAAGAGCACCCAAAAAGAGAGAAGCATCATTCAAGAGGTTAAAGGGAAAACGGAGGGATCCAGAGGCAGTCTAGTGTTTCCTGCTCTCCGCATCCTTGCATGTTAAGATGAGCCCCAGACAAGCCCTGGCCTCATGGTCTTGCCTCCATGAACTCTGCCATGCTGTCCCGGCCAGCAAGAAGTCAACATAAACCTTTTATCCGTATGCTGTTTCTGTTGAAGATTTGACCACAGCAATGAGAAAGGTAACTAATGCAATTGCTATGGGCACCATCCATGTCACCACACCTTCCTCATTCTGTCTTCATAGAAAGTTTGGTGGGATTGGCACTCGGTGTTTGGAAACATGCATTGCTCTTCTAGAGGACCTGAGGTCAGTTCCCAGGACCCACAGTGGGTGACTAATCATCCATAACTCCAACTCCACACATCTGATGCCCTCTTCTGATCTCTGTGAGTACCCACATAGATGGGCACAGATGCACACACAGACATGCATACACATAAGTAAAAAATAGATATTTTTTAAACTACGGAAGGTAGGTGCCGTTGTTTATATTTTGGTGAATACACATCCTCTGTTAAAGGAATAAATGGGGGGAATAGCTTACCCAAGAAACCATAGCTACCAAGAGCTTTGACCTTAGGTTCTAGCCACATCCTGTCTGGTCTCAGGGAATGTTACAGGTGTGGGATGCCTGTTTCCAGAGACAGAGCTTTCATTCAGCCTGAGCTGAACTGAGACGCGTTTTCACCAAGCATCGAGACTCAATAAGCCTTTGGCCGTTTGCTCACTAAAGGATGTCGGGGTTCTTTCCGGTCCAAGATTCTTACAAATCAAGCTGCAAGAAGACTTGTGTTCAGCACTCTGTGCAAACGTGAGCTTGCTTTTCTCTTGGATGGATTCCCGGGCGTCAAAGGCAGGGTCATGTGTTGGTTGCTTTTCATTTTGACAGAAGCTGTCAAATTGTTTCCCAGAGCAGTGCACCACATTGCACTCCTACCCGCAGTGTGTGAGGGATCCAGGCTCTCCGCACCCTTGCTGGCATGTGGTGGTGTTGTTCTGGTTCTGGTGTTCTGGTGTCAGATAGCATCAACATGGCTGCCATCTTGCTTCTGGCATCTGCCAATCATCTATTTTCATCTCCTCTAATGTCTTCCCAGATCTCGGTGGCAGAAATGACTTTCTATTTGGGGTAATGCATTCTGAGATACTGTATCTTTTCAACCTCAGTTTTTAACAGCTTTCACATAAGCAAAGGGACAGGCACCAGGAAGTCTTCTGGTTTCAATGGGCAGGATAGGTTCCAGCTGCCCACAGACCTCTACCCACACTTATCTGACTGGAAAGACATTGCTACACTGTGATAGCTCCCCAGAAGTCTCCACCAACACGGGCAGTGAATTCCTAAGCATTAGACGATGCTGACAGTCCTGTCTTGGACTTGGACATTGTGCCGGTGGTGAGTGGAAAAAGAACCTTGTTACTTATGGGCAGGATGTTGTTATTGTTTGTCATCTGACCTCCGAAGCACTGTGGTAGACACCAGATCACTGCCTCACAGGCTTCTCCCACTGCTGTTGCTGATAGGTAAACTGGTAGGGCTGTCTTTTTTTTTTTTTCTGTAGAATTGGCTAACATAGAACTTATTGTTCAAGTTCTTTTCGTTGTTGTTTTGTTTTTTGAGACAGGGTTTCTCTGTATAGCTCTTGCTGTCCTGGAACTCACTCTGTAGACGAGGCTGGCTTCGAACTCACAGAGATCCGGTTGCCTCTGCTGGTATTAAAGGCGTGCTCCATCCCCGCCCGGCTTGGCTAAGCTCTCTGCTGAGATGTCTGTTACAGGCTGGACCTTGGCGAAGGTCTGTGCTTCCGTTCATGCCTTTCTGGAGTTTCAGTGTCTTCAGCTCCAAATTCGATACAGACGAGGTCGTGTTTAGGAAACACGTCACCGTGGCATCCCCAGGTCCCTGCCTGAGCTCCCCTCTGCCACTCAAGTCTCCATACAGCATGACCAGGGCTTCTGCTGTACTTGGCAGGTAGAACAGAAAGAAATGCAGCCACTCTAATGCCCACAATGGGCGTTAGGCAACACAGTGCTTCCCACACTGTAAAGGGCATGAGATCCTTCTGGTCACAGATAAGCACTAGGGAAACCAAGAATGTCAAGCACACAGACTTGCCTATTCTAAAGAAGGGATGTGTACCTGGTTTCCACTTGGAAGGCTGTGAGTGAATGTAGTTAATAGCCTGGTGATTTATGCTATCTACAGGGCCAGGCCACACCTGAATCCCCCAGACAATTATGTTTATCCCAGACTCTTCCTCCCTAGACCTTTATCCTGAGCCCTGCTTATTAGTCAATAGAGCCATCCTTACGGGAAATGTCACATGTATGTTGTAGCTTGGTGACCTCTACAATATCTGTGTGATGGGGAACATTCCGAAGCCTCTCTGGGCTCTTAAGGCACAGAACCCATCTTTATGGTAGAGGTCACATGTACTTAGCAAAAGGGTTTCAGTGTAGTCACACTTTAAGCTTTATCATGGACATGGGATTCAGGTCATGGGGAACTTACTCTTCAAATTGCACTGTACTTAATATGTCTTAGGAAAAGGAAAACAGCAACAGCAACAACAAAACTGCCTGATGTCAGACTTGAGAAGTCTGAACCAACACCAGCTAGCTAAGTCATGTTGAACTCTATTTCCTTCCTGCTCCATACAGATCACAACTCTGCCAACCACGCCATCTATGGACCCTGCCCCAGTCACACAAGTGTGAGAACATAAGTGTGGATTCCCAACAAACATTAAAAAAAAACTGGGCGTGGTGCAATGTGCCTGTAATCCTAGCACTAGGGAGGAAGGGACAGGGGCATCTGTGGAGATCGATGACAGAGAGAGTCTTGCCCAAAAGGTTAGTTCCACATTCAGTGGGAAATCCTGTACTGAGAACAAGGTGGAATGGATGAGGAAGACACTTGACATCAATCTTCGGCTTCCGTACAAACCCACAGCGAAGCACTGGACTGAGCTCCCAAGGTCCAACTGAAGAGTGGGAGGAGTGAGAATATGAGCAAAGAGGTCAAGACCATGATGGAAACACCCACTGAAACAGTCTACCTGAGCTAATGAGAGCTCACCAACTCCAGCCGGACTGGGAAGGAATAAGTAAGCATGGGACAGAATTAGTCCCTCTGAATGTGGTTGACAGTTGCAGGGCTGGGGCAGACTGAGGGACCACTGGAATTGGCACCAGGATTTGTCCCTGCTGCTTGTGCTGGCTTTTGGGAGCCCATTCTCTTTGGATGGATACCTTGCTCAGCCTATAAATAAAAGGGAGGGCTTTGGACCTTCCCTAGGGCAGTGTGCCTTGCCTTCTCTGGGGAGCGGATGGGGGGAATAGGGGTGGGTGGGTGAAGGGAATGGGAGGAGAGGAGGGGGTAGGAGCTTGGATTGGGCATGTATGATGAAAAAAAGATAGTTGTTTTTTTTCTTTTTTTAAAAAAAAATATATATAAGGGTGCCAGGTGGTGATGCATGCCTTTAATCCCAGCACTTGGCCGGCAGAGGCAGGCATATCTCTGTGATCTTGAGGCCAGCCTGGTCTATGAGAGCTAGTTCCAGGATAGGCACCAAAGCTACAGAGAAACCCTGTCTCAAAAAAAAAAAAACCAACAAATAAACAAGCAAGTAAATAAATATTAAGTTCAAAGAAGATGGTTCAGTCATTAAAATGCTTACTGTGCAAGCATGAAGACCTGAGCTGGATCCTCAGCACCCACATTACATGTATGGTGTGACCCATGCTCAAAATCACAGTTCTGGGAAGGCAGAGATAGGTGGATCCCTGGTGCCTGCTGACCATCCAGCCCAGCCTAGTCAGCAAGTTCCAGCTCTGAGTAAGAGCCCCTCCATGTCTCAAAAAACAAAGTAAATGGCTCCTTAGGAATGAAACCCTAGGTTTATTTCCAGTCTGTATACATACGTGCATATACACATGCCCATGTCCTTGCATATATGTGCATGCATATATACACACATACACAATACTAAATAAGATAAAATTTTAATTAAATGTTTCTACATCTCCCCCCTGACCTTGAGTTCTATAGCATGGCTGGGGGAGACCCATCAGAGTGTCTGAAGCCACTCTGAAACTAGATTACCAGATGACAGTTACAGGCCAATTTCTACATAGCTAGTAGTTTTCTTGTGGGTCAGTGGGTGGGGCTTGTGTATTTAGGGACAAAAGACTGTGTAAGATTTGTACTGAAAAGGAACTGGAATCCACATCTTTTCCTGTTTATTGATGTTAGCACAAATGTGTTTTCAGAGAGGTGGTCCAGCATCTTCCCTATTCTCTTGGGAGAAGGAGCTCACTCTGAGGCTGCCCAAGCTGCTTAGATGATAAGACTAATCCCATTCTGTTTTGGAATGGACTTGATGTGAGCCAGGACTGACCAATCAGAAGATCCTGCTTTCTGGATACCATGACTGATCTAGAATATACAATAGGCAGGGACACCAGAAGGGGTCAAAGGGAAAATTAATTCTGGGACCTTAGCCTGCTGCTCCTTAGTTATGGATCATTAATATGAGTGAGGTATTACTCCAAACGCATGTTGAAGGCTTGGTGCACAGCCAGTGAATCTAATATCTGAGAAGCAATTGAATAGTGAGAGCTCTGAACTAATCAGTGTAGCAATCCATCAGTGGGCCATGTCACTGAGCGGCCCACTGGAGTCTGGTAGTAGAAGGTAGAGCATGATGGGTGGAAATGAGTCATGTGGGGTATGTCTTTGAAGAGTCTATCTGGTTCCCAGGTGTTCTCTATCTTCCTTCTCCTCATCTTCTATCTATCTGTCTATCTATCTGTCTGTCTGTCTGTCTGTCTGTCTCTCTCTCTCTCTGCTTCCCACCCACCATGAGCTAAGTGACTTTCCTCTGTCAAGTCTTTCCATCATGATACCTTAGCATGGCCCTAACAGTAGTGCAGCCAGACAACCATGGACTGAAACCGTGACCCCAAACAAATTTATCCCCCATTAAGTTGCTCTCAGGTGTTCTGTCATAGCATCAAAAAGCAATGTGTGCAGTGTGCAAAGTGTGATACGTGTTTCCTTCTGCCTCCAGCTTTGTACTCTCAATAGATTTGTCTCAGCATGCAGTCAGAATGCTCACTCGACCAAGCCCAAACCAGTGGGGCTCGAGATGGCCACATACACAGCAAAGACAGGGTGGGCGCTTTACGAAGGAACACCCTTGCCTATGGAATACCCTTGGTCGGTCCCCAACTGACATAGATGTCAGGCCATCTGCCAGAACAGATCACAGGCTCTTCATAAGAAGTCCCTTACCCTTGGTGCTCCCAAAGGAAGTCCAAATAAGCCTCTTACTCTCAATTACTCTTGGTTAACTTAAAAATAGTGGGCTGGGAAGATGGCTCAGTCAATGAAGCGCTGGCTGCCCAAGTACGAGGACCTGAATTTCACCCCTACAGCACATGTGGAAAAGGCAGGCATGGAAACATGTGCTTATTGTCTTAGCACCGGGGGACAGAAACAGGAGGATCCCCGGGGCTCACTGTCCCTTTAGTTTAGTCATTCAACAAACCATAGTTTCAGAGGGAGACTCTATCTCAAAGACGAACAAACAAGCAAACTAGAAAATAAATAAGGAAGACCCCACAAACACCAACTTCCTGTCTCCAGCACACCCTGCCGTACAAACAGCCAGGAAATTAAAGGTCATTTGGGGTTGCTTCAATGTGAGATGACTCCTTAGAAATATGGGTCACAGCAGTGGTTGAGGGAGGTTGCTAGGTTGCTCTGTAGAAGTCTGAAGTCGCTTTTCTGAAAACATTGACTCCTCATTGGACCCTACCGATATCTTTCCAGTACTGAATACCAGAGAACATTCAGGTTGCCTCTGGGTTCCTATTGTGCCCATTGTCTTTGCTGTCTTAACTATCAGATCTGAGTCTCCTCAAGCCTGGATGCAGACATGCTGATCAACTTGAAGATATTTTTATTCAAGACTAGCATGAAAGATTAACTTGACCTATTGTCTGATGGACCTGGCATCTGTTTTTTCCGCCCAGCTCAAGACCTTCAGCCTCATCACAAAGGCTAAGCCAAATCCAAGGCTACGGTGTTCATGCGACACGGTGTTCTCAACAGTGAAAGAAGAGCAGTCCTTTTGTTGACCTGCCAACTGTGGACCCACAGACCTCAAAGCCATGTTGTTCGCACAGACAGAGGAAAGTATGTTTTAGAGATGTGCCCTGGCCAATGAAAAATCACCAAACTTTTGCCACATGATGCAGTAGAAGCCTGCTGTTGCCTTTGCTTAGTAAGCAGCAGCCTGGTCCCTTCTCCATCACTGCTATCTCCCATTGGCTCAGAAAAGTACCAATAAAGAAGGTTTGCCTGTCTTAGTTTTGATGTTTGACTGTCTCATTTCTATTGCTTCCATGCTGAGATGTCCTCTCTCTCCAGTACCAAAAGGGCACATGTGGTGATTTAAAGAAAATGATCCCCAAAAGGGAGTGGCACTATTAGGAGGTGTGGCCTTGTTGCAGGAAGTATGTCACTGGTGGGGGCGGGCTTTGAGGTCTCTTTTGCTCAAGCTTCCCTCAGTGTGACATAGAGTCCACTTCCTGTTGCCTTCTGATCAATACATAGCCAGCACCATTTCTGCCTGCATGCCACCATGCTCTCTGCCATGATGATCATGAACTGAACCTCTGAACTGAACCTGAGCCATCCCAATTAAATGTCCTTTATAAGAGTTGCCGTGGTCAAGGGTTCTCTTCACAGCAAAAGAAACTCTAAGACTGCACACAGCTCTAGCTAGGCCAGGAAAAGAATTTCCTGAGAATGGATGTGCAAACCCAAGAGTTAGGAAAAAAAGGCCAGAGCAGTGTCAACCCTTCCATCATGAACAATGAGCTCACCCAAAGGCAAGGCCAGGGGAAGAGCACAGGAGGAACCAAATGGCCAAAAAGACAAGACAAAATGATTTACCTGATGGGACAGGGAAGACTTCCATCACGATTCCCCCAACTTTAAAGTATGCTTCTGTAATTGTGGGAAGAGGGAATATGTGTCACAGCATGCCTGAGGGGGTCAGAGGACAGCTTTGAGTCGGCCGTCCTCTCCTTCCACCATGTGGGATTGAACTCAGGTCAGCGGGCTTGACTGTGAGGGCCTTTGCATGCTGAGCCACTTCACCAGACCCTTTGTTTCCCTTCTTTTATCTGTTCCCTATTTTTGTTCAGCCATTCCCTTTTAGTGGTGCAAAGTGAGAAAGAACCCAAGCAACAACGGGAACAAGAACTCAGAGGGGAGATGTCCATTTCCAGTATCCTCAGAGCTATTCTTGTGATGTAAGATCACCTTCACTAGAATAAAAATCCACAGGAGTTCACACTGAACAGATGGCCTCATGGAGGGGGCTGAGTGTTACAGAAACCTCAAAAGAAATCCCAGCCTCAGCTTTCCTTGTCAAATAAAGACCCAAGGACCAGAGGACGAGTTTGGGGGAAGCGTTCAGGCACACTGGCCCCAGAAGCTGAATCACAGACTGGGTATTCCAGGTGCAGAAATGTGCCAAGCTGCACATATTTGACCTTCACAAGGATTTAAACTCCAGCAAAGGGTGCACTTAGCCTCACGTGTGAGAAGGAGAGTGGACGGAAGAGCTCGGGCAGGTGAGGCATGTCTGTCCTGCCTTAGGGAGTAGCTGGTGTTAATTAAATGCAGCAAGCTGGTCCTGGGTGTGCTTCTAATGCCAAGCAGCCTTCACCTTTGAGCTGTGATGCCAAACCTTAGCTCTGAAGAAAAACAGCAAGCCTTTGACCTCAGGGGGCAAATGATATATAAAGCCCTGTCTTATTGAATTAGAAAATGAATCCTAAAGCAAAGTTAGGGATATATCTGCATCTATATATCAGATAGTAGAGTTGGCTAGTAACATGTGAAGGTTAAATTGATGAGGTTAGGGGAAAGACATTCTGTTTAACCTTTGCTGCTTTTTCACAGCATGGCTCGCCTCTTTTTCAATCAGGAGACTCAGCCAATGAAAATGAGTATAGTTAAGTAAACACATATAGTCCCAGGATTTACTGTGGGTTTTTAAGTCAGTGTCGATGTGCTCAACTGCAACTCTGTTGCAGGAACTTTCCCCAGTCAATGTGAACATGGATCTGTTCACCTCAGAAAGGGTACCAACTGCAGACCAAAGGAACGAGTCTACTTAGGTCTAGCTTGGTGAAGCAATGAGTTTATTAGGGAAGCATATTGAAGTGCGACCCTGAAATGGTCACATCACTAGAAAGTCTGACACGGAGAGATGCTGTGAGCTGCTCCCCATCTAGACCACAAAGAGTGGTGCTCCTCATCTGTGAGCTGCTTCCCATCTAGGTCACAATGAGTGGTGCTCCTCATCTGTGAGCTGCTTCCCATCTAGGTCACAATGAGTGGTGCTCCTCATCTGTGAGCTGCTCCCCATTTTTACCACAAGGAGTGGTGAAACCAATTTGTGAACACAATCTCAGCTCCATCTACGTGCCCACAGATCACGGAGTCCTCCCAGGGACAGATCTGGTTCTAGGCAGAGTGACCCCACAGGTCTGTGTGTATCTTTGTATAGCATCCTTGGGCATGCATTAAACATAGGGCTTTAATTTTTGCTTTCAAGGTTTGGGTAGGTGCTGTCTACTTTAGTAATATGCCAAAGTTTTACTTCGTATGATAATTATGTGAGTTTTTTTTTAAGGCCATAAAGTCCCACATACTGTGCAGTTTGAAGTGAATGATCATGTTGACGCCAGGCAAAGGGAACCCCAGTCTGACAGCACAGATGTTCAGGAGCTGGGGAGAGGCCTGGCTCCCCTAACTCAGTCTCCTTTGCTACTTTACCTCACTCTGCTTTATGTCTGTCCTTTGAGCTTCTGGATTAGCTTACATTTTTCTATATGAAACAAACCCCTTCTGTTTTGATATTTTGGTTTGAGTCCTCCCATCTTTGAAAGGAATGTGTTCTGCCCTTTGTATTTGGCTTCCTGGTCTCTCCTCCCCCTTTTCTCCCTAAAGTGATGCTGTTTCTTGTGATTTGACTTTTCCTACATTTGCACATTGTTTTCATGAGCCAGTTACCACACATTTTGTCCAGTTAATCCCTTAATTACATAAAGAGATGTTCCTGATTTAAGAAATCCCAGCTATGCCTCTTGGTGGAAGAGAGTTATGTGAGGAAGGGGAGTAGAAGCCCTCAAATGGTCCAGAATAATGCCTGCCCATTTTATCAGAAAACTCAAGGGAAGGGGCTGGAGAGATGGCTCAGTGGTTAAGAGCATCGCCTGCTCTTCCAAAGGTCCTGAGTTCAATTCCCAGCAACCACATGGTGGCTCACAACCATCTGTAATGAGGTCTGGTGCCCTCTTCTGGCCTGCAAACATACACACAGACAGAATATTGTATGCATAATAAATAAATAAATATTTAAAAAAAAAAGAAAACTCAAGGGAAATAAAAATGAATACTTGACCAGGATCTAGGTGATATTTCTCCATGGTATCAACTGGGAAATACTTGAGAGAGAGAGAGAGAGAGAGAGAGAGAGAGAGAGAGAGAGAGAGAGAGAGACAGAGAGAGAGAGAGACAGAGACAGAGAGAGAGAGGAGAGAATTAGTTAGTTTCTAAATGCTGTCTTAGACCCGTGATCTCTTGAAAATGTACATTAAAAATCCAGGGTCTTAGGTGCACTCTGGGAGCCAGGGAGATGGCTCAGTTGATAAAGTACTTGCTGTACAAGTCCAAGGACCAGAGTTTGGATCCCCAGCCCCTAAATAAAAGCTGGGTTGGGTATGGCAGCGCACCTGTAATTCCAGCCCTTAGAAGGCAGAGTCAAGGGGTACCCAGGGCAAGTTGGCTCGCTGCACAAGCCAAATGGCAAGATCCAAGTCCAGGGAAAGATTCTGTCTCAATGTCTACAGTGGGAAGTGGTTGAGAAGTAAACCTGCTATCAACTCTGGCCTTTATACGCACATGTGTGCGCACACACACATACACACTCAGGCACACACAAGCACACACATATACAACAAACACATGCTCATATGGATTGTAAGTCAACACCAGTAGCTACACCCTTTGTTGTTCAGTCGTTATTGTTGTCAGAATAACAGGTACCAAGAACAGGAATGTGGTCGGAGAAATGCTCATTTGTATTTATTATTAAAATTAGCTGCTGAGAGAGAAAGAAGCAGTCTCCCCTCGAGTTGAACTCTGATAGGTTATCCAGTCTCAAGCAGTTATCCCTAAATATGCACACATACAAGCAACATTAATGGAGGCATCAGGCTGTAGTCACACACTTTCACACACATTTAAAAAGAGAGAGAGAGAGTTCAAGAACTTATGATAAGTTGGGGGTGCATAATGGTTTGAATGAGAATGGGCCCCATAGGCTTATATATTTGCTTGCTCAGTCCCCAGTTCAACTGTATGGGGAAGATGGGAGGTGTGGCCTTCTTAGAGTAGGTGTGGCTTTGCTGGAGGAGGTGTGTCACAGGAGGGGGCTTTGAGGTTCCAAAAGCCCACAGGGGGCTTAGGTCTCTCTCTCTCTCTCTCTCTCTCTCTCTCTCTCTCTCTCTCTCTCTCTCTGGCTGCTGGCAGTGGATCAGGATGCAAAGCTCTCAGCTACCTCTCCAGCACCATGCCTAACTGCCTGCTACTAGACTCCGTACCATGATGATAATGGCCTAACCCCCTGAAAACTGTAAGCAAGCCTCCAATTAATTGCTTTTTTTCTTTATGTTGCCTTGGCCATGGTGTCTTATCTCCACAATAGGACAGTAGTTAAGACGGGGGTGATGTAGGTGGGTCATCTGTCTATCTGTTGCTTTCATTGGTTAATTAATAAAGAAACTGCTTGGCCTTTGATGGGATAGCAGCTTAGATAGGCGGAGTAAACAGAACTGAATTCTGGGAGGAAGAAGGCAGTGATCCAGATGCCATGCCTCTCCAGGAAGACGCCATAGCTCTCCTCTCCAAGATGGATGCAGGTTATGATCTTTCCGGTAAGTCACCACCTCGTGGTGCTACACACATTAATAGAAATGGTTTAATCAAGATGTGAGAGTTAGCCAAGTAAGAGGCTGAAGCTAATGGGCCAAGCAGTGTTTAAAAAAATACAGTTTCCATGTAGTTATTCCAGGTGTAAAGCTAGCCGGGTAGCAGGACGCAATCTGCTGCTCCTACTACACGGGGGTAAAGGGGATAGGAATGATGTAAATATGGTACTCATGTAAAATGTTTTCAAAACTTAAAAACTTGGCAAATAGCTCAAATCTGGAATATGGCTTTCTTTCTCCAAGTTGGATTCTGAAATTTCTTGATGCCTAAGGTACTATAAGGCTAAGGCTGCTCATTGACTCAGTTTTGAAGCCCAGGACTGAAAGGAGGTCAGGACCAATGAGGGAAGTTTTGACACAGCACTTTTGGTTTGGACCCTTGGACAATAAGACATGGGCCAAACCCAACAGGATCATTTTGTAATGCTGTATTTTCATTCCAATATCTTGCAAAAAAAAAAAAAAAAGTGCCACAATGCTAGGGTCAGCATCTTCCAATCTGTGCATGCGTCTTCATAATCATCCAATATTCCAGTGTGTTGGCAGAATCTGTTTGCGATTAAGATGAGAGGGAAAATGGCCATAGCTGTAAAGGTAGAGAAAATTGAAGTCAATGTGCTTTGTAGGCAGTAAGTGGAAAAAGTAAATGGATCACATTCTCACTTTGGCAATTTGAAAGGGAATTTTTTTTTTGAAGTAATGGAGAGAACTAAAATTAGATAGGATGAGAAATCGACTTTCGAATTGAAAGGCATTAGTCTCTGTCCTAGGTAATATGAAATTCCAGTCATCACTGAGAGCATTCACACTGCCCTGATGCTTCTCAATAGAGTCCTCAAATGTACCTCGCGTAGAAGTAAAAACATCTGATAGACAAAACATTTGCAAAGAGGATTCAGTTATACCACAAAGGAAAGCAGCCACTGTTGAGTTTATGCAGTGTGACCATCCCTTCTGTAACTGCTCTATCCACCTGTGTCTTTTCGACTTCTTCACACCTCTGATGCCCCAAACAAAATACACAAGGCAGAAGCTCATCACTCAAGACCACACAGTTTGGGGTCACAAAGATAGCTCAGTGGTTAAAAGCACTTGTGCAAGCATAAGGACTCACTTTTGATCCCATAATCCTCACAGAATCCAGGAGGGGTGCGTGACTGTAAGATCAACACTAATAGGGTGACATGTGATAGCTGGAGCATGCTGACAGCAAGCCTAACTGAAAACAGTGAGCCCTGAATTTAGCGAGAGACCCTGCCTCAAAGAAATAGGGTGGAGAGTATATCTGAAACTTTCCTCTCCTCTGCATACCGGAATACACACACATGTGCACATACACACACCATAGGCACACACAGCACAGATGCACACACACAGGTGCACGTGCATGCACACAGCATGTGTGTGCACATAGTCCAAAAGCACACACATTAAACACTACACAATCAGACGTGCTCACTATGAACAACTAGATTCTGAACCAAGAATCTCTGGAAACAGATGCCTTGCCACATGGCTCCACCTTTCTCAGGATTCTGAGTGAGGTTCAACTATATACTGGTCACATGACCTTCAGGCCATTCTAGTTATTGCACCCTTCAAGTGAGCTCCACCGGACTGAAGGAGGAAGGCTGAGCAAGCTGGGCCTGCCTCGGCGCTCACCATCTGACAGGGCCTCCAGTGAGCAGTGACTCTTCACATTTATTAAGGAAACGTCCTTGATATTATTTAATTTCTGAGCTATCCAATTTCTTCACCCACAGACAAGTAAACTTTTGACCAGTTGGCAATTCAGAAATAAGAGCACACAGCAAAATCCCCTAAATGATTTTTAAAATGTAGTTTTAGGGGGAAGTGCTGCCCCAAAGCAACTGAATCAAATTTGGGTTGTGGCTTGAACTGTGTAATTTGGAAACCCTTCCTCTGACAATTTAAATGCAAACTTGTATCTTAAGTACCAATAAAATGCTGACTCCAAATTCCTTCCAGCCCTCATATTGTAGTTTTATCTTTAGAAAATCTTTAAATGCTTCCTTATTATGAGACATTTATGCTCACATGCTTGCAGCAAAATGCCTACCACTCTGCCCTTATACTCCCATAGACTGGAAGGTGCACTGTCTCAAACACAGAAGGGTCAACCATTTCTGTGCCCACCAGGCAGCATGTATACCTACCAGGAGCCTTCTACATTGGTCAAGGGGGCAAAGACATCAACAGCCTAGACTCACATGGACCACATTTTGTTCTTTCTGCATCCTTTTGAGGACTTGACCATCAGTACCAACCAGAGTCCGTGATGCATGGCTCCTCCACCAAAGAAAACAAAGCCCAAAGATGCTGCTATAGAAAGGGGTTCCATCCTGTTAAAGGATGTGTTATTGGCCCAGGAAGAACAGGAAGTAGTAGAGAAAGATTCAGGGCAGGTGAGGTTAGGAGTCACAGATATTGATTATCAATAGGAATAGGAAATTGACTTCCTTGGATCATGCAACTTGGGGTATTAGCCAACCTAAACCAGTTCCTGGAGGGGCAGAGAAGATACCGAAAGCATTTAACTCTTAATTGTATCAGTCAGTTTTCTGCTGCCATGACAAAAGTGCCCGAGATAAAAGGCTTAAAGGAGAAAAGGTTCAGTGTGATTCTCAGTTTCAGAGGTTGTGATCTATAATGGTTTGGCCATATTGCTTTGGGGCCTGCGCAAGGCAGTACATCAGAGCAAGAAGTGCAGGTGGAGTGGCTGCATGTCTTAGGACAAGCAGAAAGCAAGAAAAGGATACAGTTTATAACCTCAGTCTCTTCTTCAAGGGCATCCCTCAAGTGACCTAAGTTACTCCCACCAGGTTCCTCCTAAAAATTCTACTTCCCACTTTCCAATGCACACCAAAACTAGCTCCCAAGCTTTCGATATATGACTGATTTAAGACCCAAACCATCAGGGGGAATATGTAAAACACATCACTTTAAATCAGTGGTTCTCAATCTAACTAATGTCACAACCCTTTAATACAGTTCCTTATGTTGTGAAGACCCCCCCAACCAAAAAATTGTTTCATTGTTACTTCATAACTGTAATTTTCTACTGTTATGAATCGTAATATAAATACTGTGTTTTTTGATGGTCTTACACAACCCCACAAGGGTGGCCCACTGGCTAAAAACCACTGCTTTAAATGTACTTGGCAAGAGGTGATAACTTCAAATCTGATGCCTGAATGACCCACAGGTATCTGTGAGCTTTGTAATGAAGAAAGGAACTGAATGCTTTTCATCTATATCCAAAAAATGCATAAAAATTAGTCAAAATGCAGTGACATCAAGTTAAAGCTCTAGTAAGTGCTAGATCACTCTTAGTTTTCAATAGCCTTTTCCCTTGCCTGTTTCCGTAAGTTAAATCCTCAGGGACAGAGGCCGTCTCACCTCAGCACCTAAACAAAGCAGGGCGTATAAGACGCTATGCTGGCCCATTGCTGACATCACATGAGAGAAACATGCCTGCTATGAACTAATCCACCCACTATCTTCCGTCTTCTGTTTGCACACAGCCCTCTTATCTCCCTTGGTTCCAAACATATGATCAGTTGCAGAGGATGCAGGATGTCACTCTCCAGGGCCCTTGGTCTGTTTTTGAAAGGCAATAGCATTGATCACCCGCTGCTTAAAATCATAGCCAGGCCTGCGCTTTTCCTGGGCACTGATAAGCATGACCCAAATTGCAGACTCTGTGTACCCAAACCCCTGGTATCCCATCATGGACCTGATCCAAGAGCAGCAGAGCCACCATTCCAATAAAAGCCGCCAGAAATCAAAGTACGACCATAGGAGTTGAGGTTAGGAGTTTTCCAGGCAGTCGAGGAAACAGGGAACAGTGACCAAACACTAGAGATGGGAAGTCTTAGCTTTGTTCTAGGGGGCATCATAGCACACCTTAAATACACAAGCACTCATGGAGACCCACGAGCATCATAGCACACCTTAAATACAACAGCTTTCATGGATACCCACAAGCATCATTCCTTTAGCATGTCTGGACAGTTTGCAGGATGCACGTGGGACCTCACTTCTGCCTGGTCCACTTTGCTACTATGGGATGCCACCCATTTCCGAAAGCATACAGACCACACCTCGTCCATACTGTCCGATTTCTAACACCTTCATCCGACTTATGTTTCTTCTTATTTAATGATAGTGAGGTGACTGCTTACAAAGCTCTCCATCCCCAAACTAAAAATGGAATCACTATACAACCCAGAAATACCACAGCCCTGGATATTTACTAAAAGGCTCCAAGTCAACGGATCACAGAGGCATTTGCCGGAAAACCAATTGCCAGAAGTTGTCCTTTTATCTTCACACTCCTGCTTCATGGTACATTTACACACACACACACACACACCTGTAATAAGTAAGAATGTGTTGTTGAAAACACAAAATTATGTGCATTCTTACGCCATCACTTAGGGTAGACTGCAAAGAGTTCAATTTATCCACTGCCATTAAAACAATCACTGAAATCTATTATCCTCCAGATATAAAACTTAAAAAAGACACACAACCTTGTTTTCCTGATTGCAGGACTTGGGTCTCCACGGATGAAACTCAGATGCCAAGGTGGACAGATCTGGACTTGGATGCCAGCACCATGGTTCCCCAGCCTCGTGACCTGAGCAAGGATCCAGCTTCCTAAACCTTTATTTATTCATTTATTGGGAGGAAGTACACAGATTCTCAAAGGGTTTAAATGAGACATCCACTTGTAGGAGTGAGATGAGTCACGCAATGTGTTGTGAGTGGTAACTGATGTGATTATCCCTCAGATTTCAGGAGCCAATGTCGGACAGTTAGAAGACTGAGCAGAAAATACCAACCACAGTTGACCAGACAGTGTGTGTTCCCTGCAGGACCTGGGAAAGCTGCCTTCAGCACCCCCGCACGTTCTAAGTGGCATGTGGGCCATCCCTCAGTGGGAATCTCACTCTGAGAACACTAAGGACATGGGCTCTGCTTCTGCAGACTCTAGCATGCCCAAGAAAACATTACAGTCAGAGCGCAGACCATGGAGTGAGGACTGATCCCACAGTGTTGGGGAACCCGGAGAAGAGGGTGCTGAGAAGTAGGGTGTGAGGCAAAAGTCATCCCCACTCAAGTGTGGCTTCCAGGAGCCTTCATGGAGGTCATGGCCATTCTTGCTACTGTGGTAGGGGTGGTGGTGCAATGAACAGTTGTCTAACTTTGCTGGACAGCGTCTTCCTGAGAGAGAGTGTCCCTGAGAGTCTTGTTTTCACCCCCCAGCATGTGTACGTGCACGCGCGCGCACACACACACACACACACACACACACACATACACACATTGCTTCCATTCTCTTCTTCCTGCCTTGATATCTAAAGTCCCTGTCCATCTTTGCAAGGAAGCAAATCTCTCCTCCTCGCTCACTGGTTTCATGATGAACTCCTGGCAGGCAAGATAGGCAAAGATCCCACTTAAGTAAACAATAGGAAGTTGGGAGGAGTTTGTAAGCAGGTGGAGGTGACTTCTGTAGACTCTAACCTTTAATTTGTCACATGCTGAATCATGATCGGAAGGGGACGTCCGACTCATTTCACTTGGAAGCCTCTTAAACAAAAGACCCCAAGTTGCCGTCAGCCACCATGGTGCAAACACTTTGGTTTTCTGCACCGATTGCACGGAGTCAGACGCTGCCCTCAGTCGTACAAAGCCGTACAGACCAGCTGTGGCCAACAGCCCCAAGAGACAAGAGCTACAAGTACACAGGCTGGCTCAGTCCCAGGCCTCTGAGCCACAGACTCACGGAAAGAGTGTTCTTTTTAAGAATTGAGGTTAGAGATGGGAGCTCTTAAGAGGACCTGGGTTCAATTCCTAGCACCTTCTGTTCACAGCCTTCTGTAACTCCAGTTCTGTTCACAGCCTTCTGTAACTCCAGTTCCAGGGCATCTGACACCCCTCTGGCCTTCACAGACAGCAGACATGCACAGAAATACACGCAGGCCAAGCACCCATATACATAAATAAAAATAACAATGAAAAAGTCAACAAAACTAACAAATAAACAAAGACTTCAGAGACAATGCACAGCCTGTACCATTTCAACTTTATGACAGTCACCCGGTCTTCCTCCCAGCCTCCATCTGAGTATACCTAAACAGTAGTTTTTGGCACATGTGAAAACTTGCTAGACCAGTACTCCTGATAGTATTGTGGTACTCTTAATCAGAAACATTAGTTTCCTGCCTGGTCACTCCACTTGGAGTACAAGATGGGTCTATTGTACAGGGCCAGAAGGACAGAGTGAAAAATTAAAGCCATATGTTGCTAACATAGCAATGAATTTGTGGGAATGTGATTTGTAACAGCAATGAAATACTCAGATTTACATTCCTCCAGTCTTAGAAACAAATCATAAATTAATGTAGATTTCTGGAAAGAATATTAGAAGGTATTATAAAGAACAGCCACTGACCATTCAGGTTGTACAAGAACAGGGCACAACAGCTGCTGATCTTCCAAAGGCACCAATATCCCTGCCTTTAAAATGGCTGACAGAACTGTATAGGTAGTGCAATGGCTTTTAACAACAGAGAAACTACAGGCTTTAGAACAGCTGGTACAGGAACAATTAAATGCTCAGCATATTGAAGAATCAACCAGTCCTTGGAATTCTCCTGTATTTGTTATTAAAAAGAAATCTAGAAAATGGAGAATGGTAACAGATCTAAGAGCTGTTAATAAGGTGACTCAGTCAGTAGATTCTGTACAGTCTGGCATTCCTTTGCCTTCTCTATTACCTAAAGGATGGCCTCTTATAGTTATTAATTTAAAAGATTGTTTCTTTACTATACAATTACAGGAAAAAGAGAAAAATTTGCCATCACAGTGCCTACTTATAATAATTCTCAGCCTACTAAGAGATATCAATGGAAGATTATCCCACAGGAAATGTTAAATAGCCCCACCCTGTACCAATATTTTGTATGGCAACCATTGGAAATGGTATGTATGCAATTTCCTGAATCTGTAGTTTACCATTACATGGATGACATCTTAGTAACTGATTCAAATATAAATACTTTAGAAAGAAAGTTTGAAGATGTAAAGAAGATTTTGCCTTGTTGAGGGTTATAAATTGCTCCTGAAAAAAAGTACAACGAGAAGGTTCTAATAACTATTTAAGCTCTAAAATAGGTTTACAAAAAATTAGACCCAAAAAGGTGCAAATTAGAAGAGATTAATTGCAGACTCAATGACTTTCAAAGGTTGCTAGGAGACATTTCCAATCTACAGCCCACTATTGGGATAAAACCTGATGAACTGATTGATTTAAACAAAAACTTAGATGGTGATAAGGATTTAAATAGTTTTAGGAAATTAATAGCTGAAGTTTAGAGTATTGTCTTTGATAGAAGAATGACAGAAGGAACATGTGGATCATCTGGATCTGAAGCTGAACAGCATTGTGGTCACATTGCTCTTCAAGCATTCACCTATAGGAATTTTAATACAGAGAGAAGATACTATCTTAGAAACTGAATAAAAAATTAAACACTTAGGTGAAAAAGGCCTCTGAGTTAATTCTAAAAGGAAAATTGAGACTTTGTCAATTAGCAGGAATAGAAACAACAGAAATTATAGTACTGCTTAATAATGATGAAATTGGCAAATTATGGGCAGAAATGAACCCTGAAAAAGAGTTTGTAGTAATTTTTTGAGAGAGATTAAAAACAAATATCCCCAAAGCAAGAGAATACAACTTATCAAGAGAACCAAGTCCTTCCTCATATTGTTTTGGAAACACCAATAACTGGAGCCCCTATATTCCATAATAATGCAAATAAATCAGGAAGTGCAGGTTACATATCAGAAAATTTAAGTAAAGTGGATCAAAGCCCTTATGATTCTGTCCAAAGGTCAGAATTACATGCTATTCTCATGGTACTAAGGGATTCTAAGAAATTTCTCCACATAGTTACCAATTCGCAATATGCAGAAAAAAAATTGTTTTGCATACTGAAACCACTGAATTTATACCAGATGATACAGAATTGACTTTATTATTTATTCAGTTACAAGATTCAATCAGGATTAAGAATCACCCTATATACATAACACACATCCAATCCCATACAGGTCTGCCAGGTCCTCTAGCACAAGGCACAAGGGAATGCAGAAATTGATCAATTATTGATTGGAAATGAGCTGAAGGCCTTAGAATTTCATTTAAAAAGTCTTATCAATAACAAAGGCTTTTAAAAAGGCTTTTCTGCTACATGGCAACAAACCAAGGAAATTATAAGGAAATGGCCTACTTATTCTTTACACAACCTAACACCATTACCTGCAGGAAGTAACCCAAAGGGTGCTCAAAGGAATGAAATTTGGCAGATGGATGTGTTCCATTTTGTAGAATTTGGAAAACCAGAATATGAACACCACACCTTTAATACTATTTACGTTTTCAATGGGCAACTGCTTTGAGTTCAGAAAAGACTGATTTGGTAATCACACATTTGCTAGAAGTTATGGCTATCTGGGGTATACCTGTACAAATAAAGACAGACAATGCTCCAGCATATGCCTCTAAGAAAATGAAACAGTTGTTGCTTATTATACTATAAAGCATATTACAGGTATACCTACAGGTCAGGCAGTTATAAAAAGCTCACATTGAACTCTAAAGGATATGTTAAATAAACAGAAAGGGATGATAAAGACCCCCAGAAATAGACTACAAATTATTTATTAACAGTGAATTTTCTAAATGCTAATGAGAAAGGAACAACAGCCATGGAGAAACATTGAATAGTAGAAAAAACTATGGGATTAAATTAGTCAGTCTACTTTAAAGATGTACTGATATCAGAATGGAAACCAGGTCATATGCTACATTGGGGAAGGGGTTTTGCTTTTGTTTCCACAGGAGAGGAAAAAAGCTATGGATACTATCAAAATCGATAAAGATTCAATTTGAACAAGAGACTCCTCTTAATTAAAAGAGATGATAGTTCATAAACAGCATGGTCGTTTAATCAAAAATAACCTATAAAACTAACAAATGCTTTTCATTTGGCCAGATATAACTTGCCAAAAGAGAATCTCCTCAAAATTAGGCTTGGGGAAGCGTTTTGTTTCTGTCTTTCCAGGAGAATAAAGGCATCCAGCTAAGAAATCCAAAGACCACTGGACAGATAAGACATGTGAAAGAAAAGGACAAATCATCTAAAAAAAATCCCCAAAATAGAGTGAATTGGCCTATTGGTATATCACATTTCCAATAGGATAAAATTTTATAAATCTTCCCAAATGTTTGTTTCTGCTTATTCTCTAATGCAAACAGTCTTTTTGCAATCCCAGTCTAATTAAAAATTAAAGCTGGCTTTGGAGTTGGAGTGTGGTTCTCTCCTCTAAACCCAAGCATGCTTACTGAAGCAAAATCAAAAATCTCTGTCTCATGTCAGAAAAGCCACTTGATATGGGACAGAAACAAAACAAATACTTAATAAAATACTATTTTATTATCACTCATCTCATTATCTGCTGGTTTTATATTGACTCTTTAACAGCTTTTCTTAAGGTATAAGTATTATCTTAAAATTTATAAGATTAATATATATTTTTAACTTTCTGTTATGATATTAATAGTCATATAGAGTACTAACTAATTCTATAAAAAGGTTTCATCTACCTTCCTGTTTATGATTTCGGGTTGAGATTCTATCAATCAGTTTTCTTCAGTAAACCATGAGCATGTCTAACAGTGACCTTTGAAGTCTCCAAAAGGAGGATGGGGCCCCACAACACCAATTCCTCCAGGACTATGATAAAAACACTAAGATGAAAAACATCACCTAAAGATCAGCTTTGGCTGCAAACTGTTCAGAATAATTTTGAGGTGGCTAGCTGAGATGTTTCAGCTTAACAGACTACTCTAGACAGGGCTTGGGACAAGCCCTGCACTTTCCCATTACACAAAGACTGGACAAGAAATGATAAAGTTACGACTCCCAGGAGTTGACAATTAACACAAATTTTTCTTTTCAGGATCCCCTAAAGATGCTGTCATGGGCCCAGACAGCAGGAAGTAAATTTAAGAATACGACACCCACATTCCTAAGAGGTGTGGTGGGTGGGTTTTGGACTTCCATTGGGTTACGAACATTTTTCATTGTTTAGGGAGCTTGGTTATAATTGTTATTGGTACAGTCAGGAGGGAAGTTGAACAAAGGAGATTAGATTCAGAGTTCTTGTTTTAAAAAGAAAAAAGGGGGATACAGAGATAATAGATTAAAAGGGCAGATAATTGAATCTACTCTGAAAAGGAAAAAGGGAAGATATAGATACAATAAGATAGAAAGGTAGATTACTGAATCACTTTCGAGAAACAACTACTAGTTTTAAATTTTTTAAATTGAATTAGACTTTTGTATATTGTATACAAAGTCTGCATATTGATACAAGTTTAAGATTAAATTTTGTCAAAACACACTATACAAACATTTTTAATCTTGCTCAAGGTACTATACCTATACAGATCATTTAACAATGTAATACAAATATCTAGTTCTTAAGAGTTATTATTACCAACTGTTTAGGATAATAAGGAAATGCAGGTTAGTAATTTGTCACTGATTACAATCGAACTTGTAGTCAACATTAGGCATGTTTCCAAGTTGAAACAGAGATATATTTTAGGTAGATAGTTCATCTTCAAGTACTTCAGAGATCACAGAATATGGCATTTAAGATGTTTAAGTAACATAGGTTCTTTTTTTTTATGACAGTGAGACATGTCTGCTTCTGGCAGCACCAATCTACTTCAGAGAAGACAATGGCCCTTGAAGAAACTCCACATCGAGTTTGCTTTCTCTGTGGCAAAAGTAAGCCACTGGGGAAGAAAGTGCCCTTGCCTTGATATGCTGTCCACCTGGACAAGTAGGACACAAAAGAGAGTGACTGCTAAATCTTGCCAAGACAAAACAGACATTCCTTCAAAAATCCTGCTTCATAGAAAAGTTTGTTGAATATTCTAGGCCTTTAGTCTGAAGATGGATGCCCCAAATGCTGCAGAGGTGACTGTCCAGGCAGCCAGCTGTTTCTGTCATTTCTCACCTTTTTTGGAAGTTGCTTGCTTGCACTTCCTGCTTACTCAGTTAATATTATTTCTTTCTCAGGTCTCTGAGGAAGCTGAAAACTAGATAGCTTGTTATAGCTTTTCTTGTTTATGAGACTCAGAAAAGATATTTACTAAGAAGTTTAAAGTGTATAAGGTTGAGAGATATCAAAAGATACTTTTGGATGATGATGCAAGTTATGATAGAAAGTAAGTTAGGTGCAAAACTTTGGACTCACCAAGATAAGACAGATAATGGAGTACTTTTTCTGTATGTGTCAAATGCAAACGAACTAGGCATTGTTGATGTATTTATTGCCTTATATTAGTTATAGTCTTCTTTTTTATTTTAGACAAAAAGGGGAAATATAGTGATATTTGTGTTTTAATAAATAAAGGTTGGGGTGGTCAGAGTGCAAAGCTAGCCACACTAGTCAGTAATACAGGCCAGGCAGTGGTAGCACACACCTTTAATCCCAGCAGCCACACCAATTAGCCATAGAGGCCAGGCAGTGGTAGTGGACACCTTTAATACCAGCACTAGAGGGGAATATTAGGTAGGATGAGATAGGAACTCGCTCTTTTTATAGTCTGAAGATTTCTTAGAAGAGCTCTCTATTGGCTTGGCTGCTTTGCTTCTCTGATCTTTCAGCTTGAAGCCCGACATCTGTCTCTGGGTTTTTATTAGTTGTGCTATAGCCCCTTCTCTCAGGAACTGGGCAGTGTCACTGAAATGGAGATTGTTATTCCCGTCATCGCGGACAGCCTCCACAGACGCTTTCAGGAACCAAGGAAACAAGACCAGCTAGCAAACACAGCAGCGACCGCAAGCAGGCAACAGACAGTCCGTGGAGCGCTGCCCTCCATCTGACTGTCACTGTGCTCCGTATGTCAGCCCCATTTCTCTAGCCACTCTCATGACTCAGCAGAACTTCCTGGAGACAGCCCGAGGGTCATGCCGCCTGCTTCCAACACCAAAGAACAAACAGCTCTTTCTCACGTGTCCCTTTTAAAACATTCCCAGGGGAAAATTCACATGACCAGGCTTTCCTAAACCAACCAATCAAGGTCCTGTATGAAGGCCCCATTCCAAAGGAGAAAGCCTGACAAAGTAGGGAAGCCCCCAAGAAGGGTCTTAGTTTTAGGATTTCCCCTTATGCGCTAATCCATGACCAAATACCCGTTTGTTAGTAGAATTTACTGGCATTATAACCTTGTGTTCTGCCTTCCTACAATGGAATAGTAAGAGACTCCTCAGTCAGCATGAAACATGACTGTTGACTCGGCAGGAAACATTTACCTTCTCAAGCCAAAGAACGGGGTCTCCCAGGAGAGAGGCCAGAAGCTGTTCCCAGGCTGAAACAGGATCCAAGTGAACAGTTATTCCCCGGCCACGGGATCTACGCAGGCTAGAAGCAGCGGCCTATTAAGTAACTAAGCGAAAGCTTTGTGAGCAAGATTTGGTGGATGTGGTGCCAGCCCAGAGCCTTTCTTGTGTGCCCTGGTCTTCTAGATGTTTGGGGAAGTGAGAGGTAGGAACACCCAGCCTCGAGGCTCCCAGAAACCCGATAGCTTCAGTGATGGAAGACAAAAAACAGGCTGCAAGGGAAAAGGCACTCGGTGCTGATTTATTTTAGGAGGATGTGGGGAAATGATTTTTTATACCACAGCGGCAGGCTGTGTCCTTTTAAACTGTGCAGAATTGTCTTATACACCTTACACTCTTGTGTGCTGGGGTCACATTGTGTGGACTCTCCTACAGCGTCCCTGAGGACCTACAAGAAGGCATCCCTCTACTGGGCAGAAAAGAGGCTCAGCAGTGCAGGAAGGACGTGCTGGTTGACTGGAATTCTCTCTTCAGAACAATTAAGAGGCAGCCATGGGTCCTTTGGGGAAACAGGCATAAAGTCGGAACTGTGAAGAGCTGCTCATAGGCATGAGAGGTCTCCCAAAAACTCCTCCTCCACGCTCCTCTTCTCAGGGTAAGAAGCAAAGCCATGCAGGGCGGTGGTGGCGCACGCCTTTAATCCCAGCACTCGGGAGGCAGAGACAGGCGGATCTTTGTGAGTTCGAGGCCAGCCTGGTCTACAAGAGCTAGTTCCAGGACAGGCTCTGTAGCTACAGAGAAACCCTGTCTCAAAAAAAAAAACCAAAAAAAAAAAAAAAAAAAAAAGTAAAGCCATGCTCCTGCCTCATCCCTAGCTCTCCAGAGAGCAGGAACAAAGATTGTAACCAGAACCTTCTCTTTCCCCTCCTCCTCATCAATGCTCTCTACATATAGGTGATACTGGGGAAAGGAATGAGACGGCTTTGGCCCCAACGCTGATAAAGTAAAGGCCAATTGGAAATAGGTTCTCTCTGTCTCTCTCTCTGTCTCTGTCTCTCTGTCTCTCTGTCTCTGTCTCTCTCTCTCTCTGTGTATCTCTCTAGCTCAGCTAGTGTTCCACCTTTCCCCGGATTCTCCAAGCATCCTTTGTCCCCTCTGGCTTCCTTTGTCACCATGATGGGGGTGGAATTAGACTTCCAGTCTCGTGATGAAACGGTCTGCCTAGGGCTAGAGAGATGGCTCAGTGGTTAAGAGCATTGCCTCGTCTTCCAAAGGTCCTGAGTTCAATTCCCAGCAACCACATGGTGGCTCACAACCATCTGTAATGAGTTCTGGTGCCCTCTTCCAGCCTGAAGGCATACACACAGACAGAATATTGTATACATAATAAATAATAAATAAATAAATAAATAAATAAATAAATAAAGTGGTCTTCCTAGCCTAATCTTTTGAGAAAAGGCTAGTGCACCATGCCCCACCCCATCTCAACCCTGAGCCCTCTTCTCAGCCCTGAGACCACTGGAGGCTCAGCAGGCTTAGCAGTGGTCTTGGGGTTCCTGAGCTCTCCCTACATCCTCATTGTGCAGCCTGTCTTGGAGGGGGCTGCTATAGGAAGACACCCACAGATCCAGGGGGTCTGAATTAAAGCCATGATGGATCCTCTCTCCTGGTGACTCAACGGTGCCTTGCCTGTATTTGTCAGCAAAAGTGAAGCAAGATAAAGGTTCTCATGGAGACAAGCTACCATCCCTCCCAGGCTCTTTTCCCAGGCTAAGACTCTTTGGAGAGGCTTCATAGGAGCTCTGCATGTCAATCAGTTTATCTCACCCAAATTGTTACATTGCCTTCTGTGCGTTCCTCACCATGCCCTAGCATTACTCACGGGGACAGAAAAACAAAACAAATCCATACCAGCGGCTAGACATTGCTGGGAAACAAATGAAGCATGCTGCTCAGCTCCAGCAGCATTCATCCCGAGGCATACCGGGGATGCTGCTCAGAGACACGCCCCCTAGACGTTCCCTAGGAAACCCCAGAGTGACACTGCACATATCAGAACACAGCACAGCCCACACTGAGGTGGTCCTGTGTGCATCCCCGTGTATGTGAATAGCAGAGTTCTCTAAAGATAAAGACCAGGGCCTCTGCACAGTTTGTGAGACAAGAATATACCTTCCCTACACCTCATAGCTCTTCCCTGTCTCATCCCAGGGTCAGGTGGCTGGCGAACCCCTTATGATGGTCTTTTCTCTACACTGAAGAGTGCCATAACATCCTCCATCAATCGGACTGAGTTAGGAGAACCTCATGACTAGAGTTTGAAACAGCACTGAGATAGAGAAGCAGAGAACAGCTTCCTTCAATATCCCACAATAGGATGAACACCGGTCCTCCCTCCATCAGTTCTCAGGACAGCGAGAAGAGCCCATCCCTATCCTGATGACGTGTTCAAGTGTGTTCACGGGTGATGACCAAGTGAATGAAGAGGAATTCTGCCTTCCCGTCCCCAGACAGTAACACTAACTAATCCTGGACTTTGGCATCCTGCAGGGAGACTAAGTGAAGGATGGAGTCTTCAGAAAGAGGTCGTTACTGTATGTGGCTGTCATAATGTTCACTGCCAGTGTCAAACGAAGCTAAGTTTGTGCTTGGTTTGCACTGAATGAAACCCTGGATAAAAGCTCCGGGGAGGAGGGTTCCAATAGTTGCCAGAGAGCATTTTCTGGCAGAGAAAGTCGTCTGCAGTGCTTTCTCCTGGTGTCAAATCCTGCACACCTGTGTCCTGCCACAAAGCCCGGGCTTCTTGGGCAGCATAGGAAGCAGGTGCCCCCCCACACACACACACACTGTTCTGAATGGACAGCTTACCCCTGCAAGCAGAGGCAAGCTGCTACATCCAGTTGTTCTCAGGTCTGTATGTCTGAAACACCTGGCACACTTGCTAGGGATACAAACTTTCCAGGCTGCACCTCCCCCACCCCCAGAGTCTGCTCAGTGAGTCTGGGAGGGGAAGGGGCGGCAGGAATCTGAACACTGAAAGCACCAGGGTTGGTGGGGAGTGATGGCAGCTGGTGGCTAGGTAGGCAGGTCTTGCATTCCTACTCCAGGCATTGGCATCTTAGAGAACAGAAGAGGAACCTGGAGATGATCTAACTCAGTCTCTTTGCTTTACAGAGAAAAGACATTAAATGAGGTGAGGGGGAGGGGGAGGGGCAAGGAGAGACCCAGCGTGAACAGTAGGGAGGACCCCAGAGGAGACAATCTTTTTGGCAGAGTCTGTAGCCTGTGCTGCCTCTGCTGAAATAAGAATGGAGGGGTGTGTTTCTGTAGAAGGCTCGAAACAAACAGCCTCACAGTGAAGAAAAGTGGAGGCAGGATTCGTGTCGTCTGTATAGAAAGACACTCTGTGCAGGGAAGACGGCTTTAAAAAGCAAACGTTAGTGAAAGATGCTATACATTAGAGGATACTTCGGGGGGCAAATCCAGCTGAGAGCACAAGGCCCCTTCTGTCCAGCCATCTGCAGTCTCCATCTGAATGCCCACGCAAAGCAGGGACCGTGAGGCTTAATGGCTTTGGGTCTCAAATAAAATGGAAACAAAGCAATTCCCGAACAAAGGACAGCAGCCTGAAAGCAACTCTGGGGAGAAAAGGCTCCATTGATGAGCATTTCTCGCAAATGGCTCCAAATGGGCCACAGAGCTAATTCACTTCCCTTCTGTCTTCCTGGCGTAGGAGCGCCCTGAGTAGACTCGGGATACTATGCGTGAGTTGCCAGAGGTGTTAGAGAAAAATGGCCCCCTTGGAGTCACAGCCTCCCAGAGTACCCCCACCCAGCCAGCATCCTATTTCCTTCTGAACAAGAGTTCTTAGGGTCAGAGCCTGAGCCTGGAAACCTTAAGAAGGTAGGCTTCACCACCGGTCCCCAACAGGCTGGTTAAAGACACAGTTAATGTCCCAAAGCAGGAAATACTCATTCAATGTTCCCAGGTGGGGAAGAAGAGGCCTAGTGATGCTCCAAGTTCGTCTTCAGGGTTCTGACATGACAGTCAGGTTTAAGTAGAAGGGGTTCTGAGGAAGATGTGGTCCCACCCGTCACTGGTGGTCTGACAAGTAGACAGAACTACATAAAATCCCTTGCTAGGAGACAGGAGGTAAGTAACTCCCCAGGCTAGGCCCGGACTCCCAGCCTTTCCCTTTCATCAGCATGGGATTCCTGGGAAATTTTGCTTTGAGGGAGTCCATTGTCTCAAGAATCTGGTAGCCAAAGGATACACATGTCCTCTTAGAGTATCTGCATCCCTCCCGGGGAGGTTGCTGTAGGAGCCAGGGAAGAGCAGAGATTTCAGAGCAAGGGATGGGGTTACATGTGTCGTCTTAGAGTAATTTCATTCCTGCCAGGTGGTTGCTGTAGGAGCCAGGGCAGAGCAGAGATTTCAGAGCACTTTAGCTGTGGGGTTGTGGCAACCTGCAAATTGCTGGCGGGCTCAGCCCACAATGGTGGAGATAGCTGGCAGAAGGTAGCGCTTGCTAAACGTTAATATGGAACCATTGTGTCTAGTGCTCTGGCCCGTCCCAGATCCTTTCTGCCGAGGATGCCCTTTGAAGAATTGCTGATAAGGGAAATAGGAGGAAACAGGGACTCCATGGGCACTTCCTCACAGTGTAAGCCATTGGTAGATCATCAGACACGGTCCTCCAAGCTCAGCCCTCCAAATGCATGGAACATTCTGCTGTGCACTTAGTCATGGATTTCTAATTATATATCCCATGATGTAATAATACTGATGCCCAGAGATTTGTCCACAAGTAATGACACAACTGGAATAAGAACTCAGGTACTCTGATCCACAGCCTTGCATGCCTGCTACATCAGCAGTTTCTGAATTATTAGGTTTTTTTTTTTATTCTTGAGTAGTCACTAATATTTCATCTCCCCACACACTTGCTGTGGTGGTTTGGATGAGAAACGACCCCATAGGCTGAGGTATTCGAACACTTGGTCCCTGTTTGCAGAGGTCCTGGAACCTTCAGAAAGGCAGAGCCTCCCTGAGGAAGGACCTCAGTAGGGGCAGGTTTCTTCTCTCAGCTTCACGTCTGTGGTAGATTTGATCTCCCAGCTTCCTGCTCCAGCCGCCTACTACCATATCCCACCCCCAACTGCTGTTCTTCACGCATCTTCTGTTACATAAACCAAAACAAACCCTTTATTCTCTTTGTTTTTGGTCATGGTGTCTTATCAAACAACAAAGACAACAAGGAAGACACTTCCAGAGCATCTTCTAGAAGATGTTGGTGAAGTCTCTACAGTTGCAACTTCCAGTGCCTCCCTCGCCCCTACCACTTTGCGTAACTCTCTGGAGTGTGGGTGGAACCTGAGGTTTGTTTTAAAGAATGACACATGCAAAAGGTGACAAGGTGTGCCTCCTTTGAGCTGGGGATGCTGGTGTGGGGAATGTGAAGGGGTTGTCAGGGGATAGCTTGATGGAGATGGAGAAACCAGGAATGGTTCTGTTGATCCTTTGAATAGATAACCATCCACAATTCGTTTGACCCACAAACCTTGAAAGGAAAAAATATCTGATATTTTCTACTCTCAAGCCTGTCCTAAATTTAGGAGACTAAAAAGTGGCCTCCAGAGGGAAAGACCAATCATAATATTATCTTTTTATAGGAGGGCCGCACTCATTAACTTTTTCGGGTTGCCTGCTTTCACTTGCAGGCACATATTAATTGGTGTGGTACAGGCTTTCAATCAATGCATCACCACACATCTCGCTGGGGGAGGGAGGGGACCTCAAGTTAGACCCTAGTACAGGCAGATATTCCCATTGTGTTAATCCTCCTTGATTATAGGTGCTGGCTGCCATGTGTCCATGACCTTACAAAGTTTAAAGCTATCACAGTGTGACACTTTAAAACCTGGTAGCACTGCCCTCTGTCTGTCAGCCCCTGTTCCCACGGCAAGGCACAGCATAACGGGCAATGGCAGCTTGACTTGACTAATGCAGGCATTCTGTAAGCAACACAGGTGCTTTGGGACCAGTTGTCATCACTGGTCTCAAGAGCAAGTCTTCTGTCCAGTGTGCACCACTGGATTTCTTCTCTCTCTCATTTTCAGGAGGAAAAAAAAAAAGCAACTGTATGCTATCTTGATCTTTACAGAAGAACAAACGCCTTTTGTGCAGACATTACATTATTGAGTTGTCCTGCGCTAATTCCGGAGGTGGAATTTAGCCCCCCTCCCCCAACTTCAGCTCCAAGCATATTTCTCTAAAGCATCCACCTATCTCCCATCCCCCACTCCCGGTCTGGGTCAGGCTGCTCATCCTGACTGTGTAACAAGGGGGAAAAAAAAGAACAAGCCATCCTGGGAGTAAAGACAGCAGCGTGTGTTTGAAAACAGCTGAAAGGTGAACCAATTACAACAGAAGTCACTACTGATTATCCCATGACATAAAGTCACCTGTGTAAAGACAGCCAGTGAAAAGCTCATGCATAGGGAGGACAGAGTGACCTTCTGCTTGATCCATCTAGCTCCAGCCTACCATCTTTAGCTGGGCTTCCCCAGTAGATTTCTGCAGGACGGTGCAAATATCAATGTGATGGTAATGCTTTATTCTCTCTCTACTCCTTGCTACATATTTTTATTTTTAATTTTGCTTGCTGTGTACTTAGTAAACTTACTCATTCCAAACCAAAAGCACAGCTATGGTATATCATTCTTTGAGCCCAGGGTTGCTTTCTGACATTCTAGTTGCTGCTGGAGTGGTTAGAATTGCAATATAGGGTACCTCTCAGGCGGACTGAAGGGAGGGAAAAGACAGAAAAGAGGTTTAATCAGATTTTTATTTCCAGGTTAGAGCAATAGCGGACCTGGCTTTCTCTCTGTTACAGGTCTTCCATAAGCAGTGCTGTATTGAAATCAAGTCAAAGCCATGATGTTCCATATTTGGGCAATGTTTTCCTTATTGAGGAGAAAATCATGAGTGAGAAATGACTGTCCAATGTTGGGGAGGGTGACACCTTAGATTAAAGAAAATACCAACTGTGTTCTCTCAAGTTGCACTTTCCTGTGGGGTGTTTAAGAACATTCGTATGGTCGAAATGAACCATCTCTGAAAACTGTCACACCATTTAAGGGTCTGGCCCTGTTTTAATTGCTTCTCCAATGCCATGATACAACATCACAATCAGGCATTTGGGGGGGCTTATAGTTCCAGAGACAATAGAGTCCATCACCGCTGTGACATGGTGACAGGCAGGCAGGCATGGTGCTAGAGCAGCAGCTGAGCCCTCACATCCTGAGATAAACAGGAACCAGAGAGCACACTGGAAATGGCATGGAGCCTTTGACACTTCAAACCCACCCCTTGTGACATGCTTTTCCCACCAAGGCCACACCTCCTAATCCTTCCCAAACAGTTCCACCAACTGGGAACTAAGTATTCAACTATATGAGCCTGCAAAGGGTGTTCTCACTAAAATCATCACAGGTCCCCAGGATTGTGAGAATCTCCTAGCTCCTTTAATCTTTCTGTTACCATCTGTGCCATCTGCCATGACAAGTCGGGGTCTTACTGACCATGTTCTATACTTTGGAAGCCCAGGGAAATGTCCCTTGCCTGCACACTCCTCTTTGCAGAATGTACATTGGTTATAGCCTAACTTCTGGGTTCCCATGGCCTCTTTGATCAAGAGAACAAGTGACTCTGAAGAGCCAGGGGGCATTTTGAGGGACGCACCAAAGTCCTCTGGGACAAAGCTGATCTTGGAGAGCAAGGGACAAAATATTCATCCTCTTAACACTTCTGTTCAAACAAATATAGGGCAGCGAGTATGACTATTAACACAGAGAGGGGCAGTTATACCATTCTGGCACTTCTAACTTCTATGTAACATTCAGATGGAAACTGGGTAAAAGTTGAACAAATCTTTATGTGTTAAGATTCAGATTCCCAAGTACTTACTTTGGTTAGACATATTTTCTTTGCTTTTTAAATTAGTCCTGGCAATTGTTAAGAGCAGATCAATAACTTAAGGGAACCCCATTGATTTAAATAAACAGTTGAAAGAACTTTGACCTTAGAAATATTGATAACCTTAAACCATCATACATGTATCATCTCTAATATGCCTTATATTACTTACTCCGACTGTCTGTGACTGACTTGGGCCTTTGATCTTTATCTTTCTTGTTCTGGAAGCAATCCAGCCACCTTAATTTAGGAAACCCTTTATTATACACAAATCCTTCCTCATTTTCATAAGATCCTCACACGTGCCTTCTCCTGCTTGCTACCTCTTACTCTCTTTTTTCTTTTCTTTTCTTTTCTTTTTTTCTTTCTTTCTTTCTTTTTTCCTTTTTGGTTTTTCAAGACAGGGTTTCTCTATGTAATAACCCTAGCAGTCCTGAAACTTACTCTATACACCAGGCTGGCCCTGAACTCACAGAGATACACTTGCTTCTGCCTCCCAAGTACTGAGATTAAGGGCATGTGTTCTTATTGTGAGATATACTGGCATTACCCACTAAGTCTACCAACTTATTTAGAAACACACTGTCAAGCACGGTGACATCAGATTAGACCCAGAACATTTGCTCCCTGTAGGATTGCAGATGCTTTGGTCTCCCCTCCCCTCACTTGGAGTGGTGTTTCTCTGGCTCTAAGAGAATGGTGGAGGTAAGGGAAAGAAGTGGGGACCCAGTTCCCAAGGAGAGAGAGAGGAAATTAGATTAACAACGTTACATTGTTCCATGGAGCCACCAGCCACAGCTGCAAAGAAAACCATGCTGAGAAAGAAAGGGATTGAATGCATTCTTCACCCTTATCCTGAAGGAAGAAATACTGGCAGCCTTGACAAAAGCCTGGACTTGGGCCTGGAGAGATGGCTCCGTGGTTAAGAGCTCTGGGTGTTCTTTTAGAGGATCCAGGCTCTATTCCCAGTGCTCCACAATGATGGACAACTGACGCCCTCTTCTGGTTTCTGTGAAAGCCAGGGATGCATCGACAGGCATGCAGGCGAAGATAAAATGAAATAAATTGCTAACAAAACCAATCTTGGACTTGTATGCAAACAAGTTAACTAAAAACCAGTGGTTTTAGGATCCTGATGGGGACAGGATTTCCAGTGACAGATCACTGGTAGCTGTCACCTCCCCAAGATGAAGGAGGCTTGTCTAGTACCATGTAACTGATTATTTGGGTGCTCGAAGGGACCCATGCCTAACCCAGGGGTCCCATGAATCTGTGTGAGTCTCCCAGGTTCATCAATCTCAAAGCATTAGTTCTGTGAGCACCTGCCATTGCCATGGTGCCCCTTCTGCACACACATAGAGCATGTGTGCATGTATGTGGGGGGGGGTCATCTAAGCACACTTTCACATCCTTGGCCTGGTGAGGAGCAGGAGAGAAAGACAGAAGGAAGACGTTTACTTCAACCCACACAGAAACCTGCCCAGTTTCCAAGTGAAAGGGAAAAGTAAAGAAAATGAGGACTGGGAGTTAGAACAGAGCATCCCCTCTGCCTATAGGCCATTCTCCCAGTGGCAGGCAGCAGCCTTCTGGTGCTAGGGATACTCTTGGTCGTTTAGGAGCAGCACTTTGTCCTTTAGGGGAGGGGGCACTTGGATCACAAACTCACCCACAGCAAGCATGGAACGTGGCAAGCACGTCACTAACCAGTTGCATTGAAGGTGAAGCGGGTAAATGAAGAGCTCTTTACTCCACAGCCTCTACCTCCCTGGTGCTGGGATCCCAGGTGTATGCCACCTACTATGGACCTGGCTTGCAGAGTGCATTTGTTCCTCGGATAGCCTGAAGCCTGTCTTCTTTCATAGTCCCGTGATGTAGACATTTTTGCCCATTGGACATGACCACCTCTCTATCTGGCTGGGCAGGGAGGGGTCTAGCCACCCTTTTTACATCATTGGCGCCTGGCCTCATGAGCCGTAAGAGACTAAGACAGAAGGAAGAGGTCCTTGGCCCATAGAAGTGCAGTTCAGGAACCCCAGATCCAGTCCTCCGGCCCCTCTAGTCACTTAGCAGGGTGGGTTGTCACTTGTGTTTAATGCCATTTCTTCTTTCAAGGCTTACACAGTGAGTCAACCGGTGACATTCTAGAATTTCTACTCTCAGCCCCACATTATCTCAAGTACCCTTATCTGACTCTTCAAATATTGGACACTTCTCATCCTTCTCAATCATCCTGCCTTAACTCTGTCTGAAATAAAAAATAAAAAAGAAAGAAAGAAAGAAAGAAAGAAAGAAAGAAAGAAAGAAAGAAAGAAAAAGCCTACCCCATTGCATGTATCCCAAGAAACAAAGAGCTTGGGATGAGACACAAACACCCCCACATTGGCTGGTACAATTGCAGCCCAGAATTTAGATAAATGAAGGGAAATGAGTTACCTTGATAAAAGAGAAGGAAATGTCTGATAGACCAGAGACAATTAGAAAGTCTGCCCACTTTAGGGGCTAAGAGACCTCGGTTATTTCCCCACGTTGCCTGGTTAATTATCACCGTCAGCTTCCATGCAGCAAAATGGACAGAGAATTAATGAGCCATTTCACAGCGGTACTCATGACATCGTGGCATACGCTGTAGAGATGCTTGGGAGAATAAATCATCGAGGCCAGCTGTGTGCCTGTGGAATGTGGGCAAAACCCAACAAAAGCGTCATTTTCCTGTCTTCTAGGCCTTTCCAGTGTCAGCTGATTTCCCTAGGGCTCCGCATGGGTGCTGATTGGTTCCCTCCTGTACTGTTGTCAATTGGCACCGTGTTCCCAGGTCACTGAACATTAGAAGCGTCCCAGTTCCATTTACAGATGGCTGTAAAATGGTAGATTTGGAGGATGAAGGATGGTACATAAAAAGTATTCTAAAGCATATTAACACTCTGGCCTTAAGGAAGAAAATAATTGTAATGATTTATAATGTAATTCTACTGAGATTTCATTGCATTATGACTTTGAAACTTCCTCCTTCAAGATATTTAGCTGCAGTAGATCTTAAGACAATAAGGGATCAGAAGAAGGAAGCAGGAGAAAATTCTGATGTGTGCTTGTGCTTGCACGCACACGCCCACATACACATACACACTGTGATTATATATAGGATCCTTTCAAGTAAAAGGGAAAAAAATGTCACATCTACACACTAGTGACACTCTCTGTTTGATCATTAGCTCATTTGCATAGTTTTAATATGCATTGCCCTTGGGGGATGCAGTGCCTTGACTTCTGGCTCTGCCTCCCTCCTTTCTCCATGGCTGAGGGAGTTGACATTATTCTCATTTGACTTCTTCATTCTCCATGTCTCCTTAATGGCTGCATTCTAAACTAACACTGAGAACTGTTGTGCAAAAAAAAAAAAAAAAAAAAAAAAAAAAAAAAAAAAAAAAAAACCCAAGCCACTCATGGAGAAAAAAAGAAATAAAGTCTCATTCTCTGAAATATTTCATTAGTATTCAGGTTTAGACTTCACCTTGTTCCAGAAAGTACTTGAGACAATTCACTGATATAATAAGGAAGGAGTATTTTTTTTCAAGTAATAGAAACAGTAGAAATCATGGGAAATGAGGGTCAGAAAAGCAAACTGAAATGTGTGTATTTTTATTAGATAACCATGACCACAGAAGTGCCATGTCACCAACAGTGACAAGTCTCAATTTTGGGTAGTGTAAGCAACTCTTTCTTCAAAGTCCATGGGTTATCTAGGGGCCCCTTTGACTTCAGGCTCTGAAGGTACTATACCACCTGTCTCCCATTCTCCTTCTAGGACCAGGGACCAACTTGGGAGTATTCGCCTCATAGTGATGATGGAGGCAGAGAAGACAAAAAAACCCTGAGGATCTGAGCCCCACCCCCATTTCCATGGCACTATACTCCATAAGGAGGCTTCCATGGAAGTATATACTGAACATTAAATACAGCCCCCCCACTCTCTCTTTCTTTCCTGCTAGTCTCCTTACCCTAAGCAGCTTTATTTCTAATTTCATAGTATCTTTACAAAACCTAGGAAACAAATGCCCATGGTAGTTGTCTTTCTGTGACTGGCTTCACTAGGCTGGTATCATTGGCTCCAGTTTTACCATAGGCACTGAACTGGTAAACACTGCCTCTGTTCTCCAACCTTATGTCACTCATCAGGGATAAACCATAAGCTAAAACCACACAAGAAATAATTCTAGGAAATGTGGTTCCCACCAAGGATACATGTGGTGTTGGGTGTGGTAACTGATAATGGTGTTGTCAATGGTTAGGCTGGTGGTGGGAGTGACAGTGTGGTAATGGATGGTGGCAATGATGATTATGATGGTGGTGGTAGTGATAATGGTAATGGTGATGGTAATGGTAGTGGTGACGATAGGAGTCCTGATAGGTGAAGCTTACGGTGGCTGTAATGGCACAGTGATGATGATGATGACAGTGATCTGGTGGTGGTTTTGGATGCAAAGGTGATAATAATGGTGGTGGTGATAATGAGAGGTGGTCCTGATGGTGGTGGAGGTGATGATGATGATTGTGAAAGTAGTGAAAGTGATGATGGTGGAGGTGATGGTGGTGATGGGGATAGTGATGATCATAGAGGTGATAATAATGGTTGTGATGGTGGTGATGGTGGTGGTGCCAATGGTCATCATATTGGGGGTGATTACCATAATCATAACAGTAGCTAGGGTGGTGGTGGAGGTGATGGGTGGTGATGAGGATAGTGATGGTCATAGAGGTGATAATAATGGTTGTGATGGTGGTGATGGTGGTGGTGCCAATGGCCATCATGTTGGGGGGGATTACCATAATCATAACAATAGTTAGGGTGGTGGTGGAGGTGATGGTGGTGGAGGTGATGATGGTGGTGGAGGTGATGATGGTGGTGGAGGTGATGATGGTGGTGGAGGTGATGATGGTGGTGGAGGTGATGATGGTGGTGGAGGTGATGATGGTGGTGGAGGTGATGATGATGGTGGTGATGGTGGTAGAGGTGCTGGTGGTGGAGGTGATGGTGGTGAAGGTGATGATGGTGGTGGAGGTGATGGTAGAGGTGCTGGTAGTGGAGGTGATGGTGGTGGAGGTGATGGTGGTAGAGGTGCTGGTGGTGGAGGTGATGGCGGTGGAGGTGATGGTGGTGGAGGTGATGGCGGTGGAGGTGATGATGGCAGTGGAGGTGATGATGGCAGTGGAGGTGATGATGGTGGTGGAGGTGATGGTGGTGGAGGTGATAGCAGTGGAGGTGATGATGGCGGTGGAGGTGATGATGGCGGTGGAGGTGATGATGGTGGTGGAGGTGATGGTGGTGGAGGTGATGATGGTGGTGGAGGTGATGATGGTGGTGGAGGTGATGGTGGTGGTGGAGGTGATGATGGTGGTGGAGGTGATGATGGTGGTGGAGGTGATGGTGGTGAAGGTGATGATGGTAGAGGTGATGGTGGTGGAGGTGATGATGGTTGTGGAGGTGATAGCGGTGCAGGTGATGATGGTGGTGGAGGTGATGATGGTGGTGGTGATGGTGGTAGAGGTGATGGTGGTGGAGGTGATGGTGGTGGAGGTGATAGCGGTGGAGGTGATGATGGTGGTGGAGGTAATGATGGTGGTGGAAGTGATGGTGGAGGTAATAAAATGACATTGAGGGTGGTGGCACTAATGGCAGTGGCTTCTATTGTGTTAATATGGATGTAAGGAACTACAAAGACCTGTTTTTATCTCTACTTACATCATCAGCTGCTAAATTCTATAAATAAACCAAATAGCAGTCAATGGCACTCCATGGTAGTTATAAGTGGTCACCTTGTCTATAAGCCATGCTTTCGTCTTCTTTATACCAAATACGCTGGCTAGTTCTCTCCATCTAGACATAAACTTAAGTCACTTGCGAAGAATGAATCTCAAATGAAAAATTGTCCCTGTCAGATTGGCCTCTAGGCAAGTCTGTGGGCTATTGTCTCGATTAGTGATTGATGTGGGCATGTCCAGTCCACCTTGGCCAGGACTACCCCTGAAGAGGTGGTCCTGGGTGGTATAAGAAAGCACACTGAGCAAGCCATAGAGAGCAAGCCAGTGAGCAACGTGCCTGCGTGGTCCCTGCTTCAGATTCTGCCTTGAGTTCCTGCCCTGACTTCCTTCACGATAGATCATAAGCTGTAAATCTTAGCCCTTTCCACTCAGGTTGCTTCTGGTTATAGTGTTTATCACAGCAACAAAGAAGCAAGCCAAGTATGCTGAACTCTCCCCAACCCAGCATTGCATAATGTCGGTGATGGAGTGCCTTGTCTCCCATGTCTGCCGTCCAGAGCCCCTAACACAGCATTGTATAATTTCAGTGATGGAGAACCTTGTCTCCCATGTCTGTCGTCCAGAGCCCCTAACACAGCATTGTAAAAAGTCGGTGATGGAGAACCTTGTCTCTCATGTCTGCCATCCAGAGCCCCTAACACAGCATTGTATAATGTCAGTGATAGAGAGCCTTGTCTCCCATGCCTGTCTTCCCGCTGTATTTCTCTCTTCTTGCTACCCTTGGTAGAGATGTTTATTCCATTACAAATCAATCACGTTACTGTTCATTTCCTAACCTTAGCATCTTATTTACTTATTTCTGTCTCATCAATGTTATTTTCTTTTAGTGCCCTGCTATATAATCTTTTCTTTTTTTAATTTGGTAATGACAGAATTGAGGTTAAAAATCTATCTCTCCAGACATCCGTGACATTAACTTGGTAGCATCCTCCTTCTTTACGATGTTCTGGGTAAACTGAAATAACTTTGAAGTTTTGCAAGCAATTGCAGAATGCTTCCATTCTATTTGTTATGTCCAAGTAATTGGGTTTTTCTTTCTGAGTACTTGCTATAATTTTGAATTTGAGAATATTGTTTGGGCAAATAACAATTTTTTATTGGGGAGCATAAAACCAAATTTACACAAGTTTTATAAATGTTCCCCGCACATCCGAAAATAATTGGTCCCAACAAGCAAGTTTGATCTCTGTGAGTGTTCATTGTCACAATGTAGACTGAATAACGGCCCCAAAGATATCCAGGTCCTGATTCTTAAAGACTTTATTCATTTATTATTACTTTATACAGAAAAAGAGACTTCTCAATTGCATTGAGAGATACGGAGGTGGGGAGGTGACTCTGAATGACACAGTCACTGGGGCCTCCTACGAGGGAGGAGGGTTAAGAATCACCATAACATGAGGCAGAGGACACCGTGCTGCAGGCTGGTGGAGAAAGTGGTCACAGCTAAGTCAGCGAGGACTACAGCACTGGGTATGGGAAGACAAGGCAGAGCTCTGTACAGAGATTCCAAGGGGCCTGACTTTGTGGGGACCTGGATTCTGGCTCAGGGAAACAGAGCACAGCTTCTGATGTTCAGCCCCTGAGAAAATGCCTATGTGTTCTTTGAACCACAAAGCTTGTTGTAGTACGTCATAGTAGCCATGTGCAACTAATACAGCCACTTAGCTTCCACCTATCATGGAATACTAGGACTCATGGGTTCTTCCCACTGATTGTGTGTGTGCATGTACATGCATATGTATGTGAATATATTTGTATGTGTGAGTTTAAGTACCAGCTTCCCATGGTACATGCGGGAAGGTCAGAGGACAACCTTGAGTATCAATCTTCACCTTCTGTCTTGTTTGAGACAGGGCTTCTTGTCCGCTGCAGCGTCCACCATGCCTGGCAGGACACTGGGAATTCTCTTGTTTCAACCTCCCACCTCTCTGCAGGAGCATTGGGATTATGGATGCATGTTACAGTGTCTGGTTTTATAGGGATCCTGGGGATTCAAACTTGAGGCCTGCCTCATGCTTACATGGCAAGCTCTTTACCTACTGAGCCATCCCAGAATCCACTGCTAAAGTGTTTGTTCATGTCTCTACCTGATCTTTGAAATACAAATTCATGAATACAAGGATTATGCTGATTAACACGTGACAGTAACCGAATCTATCTTTCCACAGTTGTGTTTTGTAACCTCGGTGACTTTTGCCTATCCTTTTGAGCTCCCTGAGTCGGGGTCTGTATTGCCTGACTAGTAAAATCAGCCCCTCTTTTCTGCTCAGGGAGCTTGCCTCTCTCACCTGTACTGTCTTAGTTTGATCTCCTTTCATGACTATTTTGGATTCCCACCATAAGACTTTGCTCTCATGGAATAGGGCTTAAACCCCACATGTGTTATCACTGCGAAGGTCTCTGACCACCATCTCTGCCTTGCTCTGCCATGCTTTCCACTTCTATTTCTTGAAACTTTCTTTTCCATTTCATGTGATGTACACTATGGTATTTTTTTTTAAAAAAAAAACCTATGCCCATAAATACCTTTACTGCTTTTAAGTGTCTACTTAAATGTACATTTTTTTTTCTGTTTAAGTCAAGAACAAAGACATTTATTTTACTCTGTCTTGTCTAAGGTTTGAAATTCTTTATACTTCAATATGTCATTGTTGCAATTACTTTTGATTTTTGTTCACTCCACATGCATTGCTGACTTAGATCAATATCTGATCCTTGCTCTATGTAATCATTTAGATTAAAAGCTGTTCATATTTTTTGATGTTGTTATTTGGGGTCATTTTACCACACTCATTGTTTATTTTACAGATATTCATGGAAGAGCTACTGTGAGCCAGGCACTTAACTAGGATCTGGTACAGGACAGTAGCTAGGACCCTGTATTACTGTCCAGTTCTCCTGAACCGTGGTTCTCTGTGGTCCAGTCTGAGTTCCAGCCACACTGATCTAGGCTGGGCCCTGCGAAATCCCTTTCTTGCCCTGTGTTATTTAGCGTATTCTTCCTTGGTGTGACGCTTGCCTTTGTCAACTTGACACAGCCTAGACTCGTCTAGGAAGAGAGTCTCGGTGAGAGACTGGCAGCATTGAGTTGTCCTGTAGGGATGTTGATGGGAGATTGCCTTGTCAAAGCAGTGGCCAGGCAGAACATGGCCTTCCTCCAGCCATGGGCCACCTGGCCATGCGGAGAACAAGATGAAGTGATAGAGGAGTCATTGCAGTCAGGGTGAGGACATTGGTTGTGGCGTCCAAGGTAACTCTTGCATGGTAGGGATGCCTGTTTTCTAGTTAGAATAGACTCAAGTACAGTGGACAGAGGGTAGCCCTCCATGTTTCTCAGTCAAACCCGCAGAGTCAGCCAAAACTCTAGGTCCAATCTCAGCTATTCTTTTCAAAGTCGCTAGAGGTTTTCGTGCTCAGGGGTATTTGGACAGGAAGTGGAGGAACCTGTGCAGGTCTACATTGACCGGAAAATCTATGCTCTCTCTCTCTCATCACAAGGGCCCTGGAGCCTGGATGGAGCCTCCAGGAGCGGCATCATCAGCTCGAGACCTGCACCTTCAGCCTGTGAAGCCCTCCGTGGCAAGTAATCCCACCATTTGCTTATTCCTTCACTCCTTCTTCATCTAGTCTCGCTGTTTGACTACACTGCTGCCCATTCTTAGCGTGGCCTAGCCTCTCAGTATCTCACGGACACATTCGGGAAAGTTTTGGATGGACTGCGTACAGCTAGTACTCGTTCTCTGGGCGCTGAGCTCACACAGTATTCTGGTGAGCCTGGAGTCCTGGAACAGTGGTACAATGACACCCTAGGGATTTTAGCAGATGACGCTGATTTAATCAGATTCCAGGTTCTGATAGTCCTTCCAGATAATCAGTAATGTGTGTCTGTTCCGGCTGTATACAAGGTCTGTGGGAGCCCTGTGGGGCTGAAGAAAGAGAAACAGCCAGTGTCCATGAACTAAGGGAGTAAGCCTGTACCTGGCCATGGCAGAATATGGAGTCTTATTTCTGGGCACAGGACCCTGATGGAGCACAGTTGTTGCCGTTTAAACCCCAAGTGTGTTATTTCTGAGAAGAAAATAGAGTTGCCAAGCTCTGCTAAAAAGTCTTGGGAATGACATGACTTGCAAGCTGGGACTCTCTGCATCTGGTAGCAAAATGAAGACCAGTGAACCAAGGACAGGTTCATCATCCATCCTGCATGCGTATATCAGGAAGCTGAGCATGCACCCCAAGGGTCAGATCAGACTGCTTGGCCATTCACCCACAGAGTAGGCTCCAGCAGGTTCCAGGACCCATCACTGCCCCTGCTTCTGGAAGGTAAAGAAAATCAGACTCCATCATAGGACTCTGGGAGGGTTAAACAAGACAATGAGTTTAAGGCATGAGAGAGAGAGAGAGAGAGAGAGAGAGAGAGAGAGAGAGAGAGCGCATCGCGCATCTCTGTTCCCTCCTTCGAACCTGGGCTGAGCCCCTTACGCACACACACCTAACAAAGACTGATAACTTTCCTGTCAATCAACTAGACCTGTGGCAGCTCCAGCCCTCATTTTGAAGCCTTTGAACAGGAAACCCAAGTCAGGAGACTGTTTGAATTGGCTCATGCAAGAAACAATATTTGCTTGAGGTTGGCTCCTGTGTTATGAATTTTTAACCTCACATAAATCAAAACTGCAAAAATGGACAAAGGACAAATTTCCTGCGCCAGGACTAAAATAGAAGCTGCCTGCATCTCTCAAACAGTTCCAATTATGTTTCCATAACCAAATCACACTGAGATGAACGGCTGGATTATTTATATTTAGGGCCTGAAGTATAATGGAAAATGAATGAAAGCAGCCTGTCTTCTTGCCACTAAGGCAATGTGGCTTTTCTGTCTACAAAGGCAGCTAGAGGCCAGGCAGAGCAAAGGGCACCGTGTGCCTGGGAGCCTCTACCTTCTGCTCTCTTTTTTTTCCCTCAGAAATGGTTCCTGAGGTTCCCAATACTGAGTGACTGATAGAAATCCTTCATAGGAAGGCTTAAACGGAGCTGGAGAGATGGCTCAGTGGTTAAGAGCACTTACTTCTCTTCCAGGGGACCCAAGTTCAGCTCCTGACACTGTAACAGGAAGATATCAGCTGCCTGTGTCTCTGGCCCCAGGAGATCCGACAACTTCTTCTAGACTCCACGGGTACCTGGACTCTTATATGCACAAACTGCCACATACACACACACACACACACACACACACACACACACACACACCACATACACACGTCACTAAAAATAAAATAAATCTTTTAAAAAGCGAGGTTTACACTAGCAAATCTGAGACGCACAAGTGCCAAACATCCATGAGACTGAATCTTATAACCACAGACCCCCAGCCTCCTAACAAAAGTTTGCACTAACTTCATATCTTTAGCTCTGCCAAGAAGTTGAACACTTGGAAGAATATGAAAAGAACTAAGAGATTTGCATCCTTATGACCTAATAGACGAGGAAGACACTCAAGTGCTTGCTTATTTGGAGGTGGGGAGAAACACAAACTTCAGGGCAGCAGCAGCAAATGTCATGAGCTTCTAGAAGTAGTCATAAGAGGAGCACTTGGGGATGAAGTTGAGGGGATGGGGGACAGAGCTGCAGAGAGAGTAAGCAGGCTGATGCAGAAGTAGAGACAGGTGTGTGGTGGCCAGGAAGCTGAAAAGTAGATTGAAGGCAGGTAGGCAAGCCTCTGAGGTCAAGAAAGAAGGATTTCTTGACCTCCCAGGACACCAGGGGCTTTTAAGGGTGTTTAAGAAAAGCTTTGATACACACGATCCCTGAGATCAAGTCACTCACTCACTCACTGATTCTCACGATAAATATTTGCTGAGATCCTCACTGAAGGCTAAAGTGGCCAGTAACAAGATTGACAGGCTCCCTTCCCCTGGACCTTATGGCTTACAAGGCAACAGTTAATACAGCCATGGAACATGTGAGTGTATACTAAGTGGGAGGCACTCAGGTGGACAGGCCAGTACTTAACACACTGTGACAGTTTGAATGTGAGATGTCCCTCATAGGCTCATGTGTTTGAGTGCTTGGTCTCCAGCAGGTGGCGCTGTTTGGGGAGGTTGTGGAACTGTTAAGAGGCAGAGCCCTGCTGAAGGAAGTGGACCAATAGGAGTAGATCTTGAGACTTTACAACCCAGGCTCACTTCCAGTCTGCTTCCTGGTGGCAGAGTCGATGTGACCAGCTAGCCTCTTGCTGCCATGCATTCCCTGCCTGCTGCCATTTCTTCTCCATCATGGTGGAATAAGCCAGAATAAACCTTTTTCTCCCTTCAGCACTCCTTGTCAGGTATTTTACCACAGAAATGAGGGGAGTAATGGATACAGGTGATGCTCATTTCTCTGACTATCCAGGAAGGAGAGTCAAAGGTGAGGCTGTGTGGAGGAGCAGACGTTTAGGGTAGGAACTGACAGGTCAGTGTGAGCTGTGTGAGGAGGTGTGTGGTGGGGGTGGGGCTACAGCATGCACTGGGAATATTAAAAATACAGAGAGACTAGGGTCCAAGGCCTCGGAGAAAACGCAGGGGCCAGTGTTTCCAAGATGCCAAGGGAAGAGTGTGGCATCGAAGTGTGAGGCTGGGGGGACAGGGATCCGCAGGATCAAGCAAAGCTGGTCAGGAAGCTATTACATGAGGACATGGCAGAACCTGCACCCTGCACAAGGTCACCAGCTGTGTGTGGAGCAGAGATCCAAGTGGGCACAATGGAAACTCAACGCAATCCAAAGGAGACTCATAGGCAGCTGCACAGAGCAGTTCTTCTGACCCTGGAGCAAAAAGGCCAAGTTCAGAGCGGAACTGCTAATGCTTGATGCCCTGGATGTTGGGGAAACAGCAGTGGAAGCACCCAGGAGAGCATCATGTTCCCGTAGAGACCACTGAGCTTTGCAGGTAGTAGCACCTCTCAGAGATAGAAAGGCCTGCCCTCACTTGAATACGTAGGGAGGGGGAAAGAGGTCAGTAAACAGCATAGGGCTTGGGAACAGTGAATGCTTTTACAGACAGATGAAGCTATGATTCACAACCCAAAGAGATGAGGGGAGATACTACTCAGAGAGGGGAGACTGGAAAGGCTCCTGTTAGTTTCTACCCTTCCTCACCACCCCAGGGAGACCTCACACAGTCACCTGACAGTCCATCATGAAACCTCCCAACTCACAGAACTCAGTGTGAGGGTCAGGTTCACCCAAGAGTGAAATGGAAGTCTATCTTCTCCCCTTAGAATCGGTGACTGTTCTCTGAATAGGGCTGCAGGCAACCAGATGTGCCTCAGCTAGCCTATTTGCTCTTGGGGCCTTTGGCCATGCCACAGTAGGATTTAACAGTCTCTATCTTGATGTCAGTGCTGAGTGCTGTCTGTGGTCCTTTGCCCCCAGATCTAAGCCAACTGTTTCCTACAAAACATTGTCTCTGTTTTCCAGAAGGTGGTCCTGAGGGACCACAATCTGGGCTGTGAGGGTGCTGATCAATCCGGGCTCAGTAAAAATTTCAGATAAAAGTTGTCTTGACTCACATACTGACCTCCTGCTCAGATGCAAAGTACTATGACCTTCTACTCAAATTCACTAATCATAATCCTCCATTTCCATTCTCCAAGGCTGAAAGTCCTGGTCGTGGTGGCATAGAATCATGCCCTCTCTCTCTTTTCACCAGTCCGTGAGCAGAATGACCTTAAAACAAGATGCCAAAAGGGTTACCAGAAATAACACAGCCTTCTGGTAGCTTTGCCTTTGTTTTCGTTATTCCTTTTCTTTGGCCCTCCAGTATGTCGTCAAACGATTGATTCTGAAATCACGTGAAATAACTTCTCTTGTGTGTTTCTAACATTGAACACACAGTCTCCCTGCAGTCTGTTTCTGTACATGGTTCCAAAGTGCGACTATAAGCAGGCACGCTCAACTTCAGTTTCTCCAGCTTCCTTCCGTGACACTAGAACTTCCCTTTGGAGGACTCGACCTGAATTTTAGATTTTGTATGCCTACTCTCTTTGCATGCACACACCATTGGTTTTTTATTTTTTATTTTCTTATTTTTTGGATGTTCGAGACAGGGTTTCTCTGTAGTTTTTGGTACCTGTCCTGGAACTAGCTCTTTACATATGCACATTTTCTTCCTTGGGTCTTAGAAGTGCATTGCATCACCTCTTTCGTCTCTCTCTCATCCCTGTTGTAGCCTCTGGCCACCTTCCCTCTTCTGGGTGTACTGTCCCATCAACAGGCAGCACTGTAAGTTACAGAATATGATGGTTGGAATGAGAATGGGCCCCATAGACTCATGTATTCGAATGCTTAGACACCAGTTGGTGGAACTGTTTGGGAAGGATTGGGGGGGTGTGGCCTTGTGGAAGGAAGTGTGTCACTATGGGTGGGTTTTGAGGTTTCAAAAGCCCACACCAGACCCCCACCTATTGCCTGAAGATCAGGATGAAAAGTTCTCAGCTACTGCCCCAGAGCCATGCCTGTCTGCTTCCTGCCATGATGATAGTGGACTCACCCTCTGAAACTGTAAACAAGACCTCAATGAAATGCTCTCTTTCCAAAGAGTTGCCTTGGCCATGGTGTCTCTTCGCAGCAATGGAACAGTAACTAGGTCAGGCCTGGTCACCTGTCCAGGGAAACTTATATTTTCCAGTCTTCTGTTACTACAGATAAAGTTGCAGCAAATTATCTTTCTTATAAATTATCTTTTCCCCCTAGCAACATGTACTTTTAAGTCCTTGCCACACTGAAGGCTTTAATGGAAGTTTATTCCATTAAAGAAAACAAAAGCATTGCTATGCTTTCTGCACTTGTCTCCCAGTCACCCCCATATGTTGGCATCCTCACCTCCAAAGTGATGCCTGAGGGAACAAGCCTTGGGTAGGTTGTGACCAGATCACGAGAGCAGAATATTCATGAGTGGGATCTGTACCCTAAAGGGAGCTCTCCCATCAACCACTATCATGTAAGTTTCTAGCTCCATCCCATCACCCATGAACTAGGAAGCAGATCCTCAACTGTCACCGAATGGGCCTTTCCTGATCTGGAAATTTTTCCCCTCCACAGCTACAGGAAACAATGTTTTTTTGTCTGTCAGCTTGTCGGTCTGTGGGGTTGTGCTACAGCCCACTATGATGTCAGGTTTAGTGTCATTGACAGTCATCTGGGGCTAAGGGACTTCTGAGGGACAATGTATGACATAGAACCTGTTGGGATGGGATGGAGGGCGCTCTAAGGAGAAACAACAGGGCACAGGGCAGCACAGGGCCATCGGAGGGCTGGCAAGAGCTCTGCTTTACAAAGGCCAGACCTCTAACAAGAGGCCAATCCAACAGGAACCTGCAGGTAAGTGAGGCCATGAACCACAAGCAGAGAGCACACCCTTAGAGGAGCCGGGAGGCAGGGCCCTGCAGCACAGCATGGGAGCAAGGGGAAGAGATGCAGACAGGGCCAGATCCCAAGGCCTGTCCCAAGTGTAGTGTGGCATGCTAAGACCAGTTCGTAGTAGGACTGTCCCCATGCCCAAGCATAGCCTAGAGCAGGCCATCCCAGCCCCTTCCTGCTTTTGAGACCCGGAGTCTGTCCCTGCCATTGATGGCCCAGCTGCTCAACACAGGATGGAGTACATGCCTCCAAGGACCCCTGAACAGGTCACCCGGAAAACAATCTAGATGCAGTGACCACACTGGCCTTGAGCCCAGTCCCTCACTGTCCACTGTGCCTCCCTCTCCCGCTTTGAACTACAGCTTCTGGAGTAGCTACCTTGGCTTGAGCCTCACATTCCTGTAGGTGATTCATTACCCACCAACTCCCCAGCCTCATCCTGTACACCCAGCCCCACCCTAGTAGCCATACAAGTCTTTCTGTGGCCCCACCCACTCAAGGTACCACAATTCATGCCTGCGGCTCAGGGAAGACATTGTAGACACTGCGTAGGAGGGGCTTCATTGGAAAGAAAGAGTTAGCTGAGGAGAAAAGTTCACATAAATGAAAAAGTAATGGTCTGGGCCCCCTTCGCTATTTAAAGGGAAGAGCATCTCACCAGTGTCTAGGTCATACATGCACTAAATGCTGACTGCTCACGCACACTATCCACAGAGCCAGCTAAGGACAGTCATTTTCATCATCTTGACCACCATTCCAGACTGTCCTTTTGAGAGGCTGTAATGAAATACTGCAAGCTGGTTGCTTGTAAACAGTTTATTTCCTGCAGTCCTAGAGGCTGGAAGGGTGTGAAGGAGGTCATCAGAGTTGGAGTCGGGTTCACAGGGGAGGCTTCTGGCTCACAGTGAGTTCAGACAACTCAAGACGGAAGCTCCAGTCTCCTCAGAGCTTGGCCACTTCCCCAAGGCCAGACCCCCTGATACCATTAACCCTCTGCATGACCTTGTCATAGTTCAAGCTCCTCAGGTGATTTTGGGGTTGCCACCTGGGGTGAGGCTAACCAGCACTAGGAAAGGGTGGCTTTGTTCTCCCTCTCGCTGGTTCCAACCACTCAACACAGACTCGGCTGTATCCAGACCCAGTTGGGAGGAAGGAAAGCAGGAGGCAGGGAGGAGGGATGACAGACAGACGTCAGCTTGGGTAGAGCGGTGGTGTGTGAAGAATGTGTGAAGAGATGGGAGAAGCCCGTTTTCTCCAGGCCTGGAGTGCCAAGGCCTGAGGGAGAGAGGCCCATGTTTGTTCAGCTTCCTCTCTGTGGGTGGTGGGGGCAGCTGCACCCCTGAGGCCTGCATGTGGGTGGTTCCTGGCTTCAGGAGGAAAAGTTATCCCACCAGAAAGGGAGGAGGGGAGGTAGAGAAAGAGAAGCTGAGAGAGAGGCAGGAGCAAAAGGTGGGGGCGGTGAGGGGCGGGAGGAGGCAAGGTTGTCTCCATGAGATGAGAGCACCAGGCCCTCTCTGTTCTGTTCCTGCAGGCGCTGTCCAAGATACTTCCAGAATAGTCTCTTGCCTTCTCCACTGCCCTGCCTACCCAGCCTTGACAGGGGGCGGAAGAAGTACCTGAGCATCCTGTGGGAACAGGCATAACAGATGATGGAACCAGAAAGGTAGCTCAGTCAACAAAGTACTTGCCAGGAAACCACGAGGACTTGAATTTGATTCCCAGAAACTATGCAAAAAAGCCAGGTGTGGTGGCACGTGTTTATAATACCAACACTGGGGAGGCGGAGACAGGAGGCTGTCTGGGCCCCACTGCCCCCTCACCCAGTCTCCACGGTAAGTCTACAGGTCAGTGAAAGACACTTGTCTCGGAAAAGGTGGTTGGCATCTGAAGAGTGACACCTGAGGCTGTTCTCTGGCACACTCGCACGCATGCACGCACACACACTCACACGCACACACAATCCTGCCCTCTATTTGTCCCAGCTAAGGAGGCCTGCTAAGTACTCTCTCTCTCTCTCTCTCTCTCTCTCTCTCTCTCTCTCTCTCTCACACACACACACCTCACACACACACACACACACACACGCACGCACAATCCTGCCCTCTATTTGCCCCAGCTAAGGAGGCCTGCTAAGTACTCTCTCTCTCTTTCTCTCTCTCTCTCTCTCTCTCTCTCTCTCTCTCTCTCTCTCTCTCACACACACACACACACACACACACAATCCTGCCCTCTATTTGCCCCAGCTAAGGAGGCCTGCCAAGTAGAGCATCGCTTGTCAGTTCACACAATGTCATGGACGACTAGATGAGTGTCTTTGGGAAGTCTGACCCTAAAATAAATTCTTTCCAATAAATGTAACCCAAAAGAATAGTAAGAAGAAAGGGATTTATGTCTGCGTCTCTTTCCTAAAGTTGCTATTTTATTACTATTATTATTTTATGGTAGTTCTTTGAGGATTTACAGATGTTTACAGCGTGTTCTATGTACCATCTCCCCACCACCACCCTGTCCCTATCAACCTCCCTCCTCCCTCCCTGTCATTTTCCCAAATTGGTGACTTTGGGGTTTATTGTGAGACTCATTCGTCTACCAGAGTCATCTTTGTGGCTGTGGCACTGGGACTCTCTGGAGCCTGGTAGGGTTGCCAGTAGGAACACAATGGAAGGCAACAACCTCCTTTCCATGATTTTATCCCTGGGAAATAGTTCAGCAGTGAGAAGCAGGGGAGAGGGAGCCCAGTCACAAACACACACACACACACACCATGCTGTTGATGGGTCCATTCTTATGCAGACCCAGAGCAAGCATCTGGAGTTGTCCATGATTGCGATGACTGGGTCTCACACAGAAGATGGCATCTCGCTCCCATCTGCCTATTTTCTGTCTCTGACAGTCCCCTCCCACAGCATCACGTCTGTCTCCACAGCTTTGATGGAAGCTGTAGGCTCTGTTTCCATAAGTGTGATCTAATGCAACTTTGATCCGTCTTCAAGAGAAACCAGGCTGCCTTTTTTTGAGAGAAGAACATTCTGCTAAGAATCCAACTTCTGAGGGAGGAAACAGCTTCCCGCTTAGCCCCAAATGGCTTTGGCCATGATTAGATTTCAGTGTGAAAAACTGGGGCAGCCTATTCAAGGCTGGCAGATGAGGAGAATAGGACTCAAGAGGACCTGGGTAATTATAGGTAAGTCAGCAAACACCCCTGAGCCCTGCATCTTCATGTGGAACTAGAGGAATAAAGAGAATGTGACCTCCTACGCTGACCCACACAGATCCCCCACTCCAAACGTCTCAGCACACTGGGGACCTGAGGACATGACAGAGCAGTGCCAGCCCTGTTCCCACACCCATCCGTATGTCATCTTGGCTCTGTGGAGTGTTATATACGACCCTAGTGAAGTGACACCATTCTCACCATGGCTTCCCTGCCTTCCTCTTCGCCTTCTCTGTATTAACTCTGAGGATCACAGCAGTAAATGGCAAATGGTAAAACAACAGCCAAGCTGCTTTGCTCATTGCTGGTTGCAAGCTCCAGCAGCCAAGGGCTGGGATAGTCTACTGTGGTTTGAATATGGAACGTTCCTCATAGGCTTAAGTATTTGAACACTCCATCCCTACCTGGAGACACTGTCTGGGGAGGTTGTGAAGTCATTAGGAACTGGGGCCTCAATAAAGGAAGTGAGTCACTGGAGATGGGCCTTGAACTTCATGTCACCTGCTCTGCCACCACACCGTTCCTGCCTGCTACCATGCTGTCCCTCCATGATGGACTGTGTCCCTCTGGAACTGTGAGCCAAATGGCCCCTTCTCCCCCTAAGTTGCTTTGGTCAGGGTGTTTTAGCAGAGAAATGAGGAAGGGGCTATGATATGGTTGCACTCCCTGGTGGGTCCCCACACTGTGCAGCTCACAAAGAAAAGCCACACACTGAGCAAACAACACACACAAAGTGCTCATGTTTGCAAATGCGTGTAAGTGAATCCCAGAGGGCCATGCAGCTGGACAGCAGCACACAGTCCATTCTCCCCTGTGTCCGTGGGCTCTGTTGATAAGAAATAATTCAGGGCTCCCTCGAAAACCCCCATTCTGTTGGTTCCAACAGACAACTGAAGACAGACAAGCTCTTTAGGAAATTAAAAAAAAATGGTGTATGTAAGAAGTACTTGTTTTTCTGGTCTTTCATTTTGTTGTGTTTGCTGACAAATCCAACTTGTCTAAACTTGTCAAGAACTTGAGTCTTCTAGGGGACTTGACTCTTTGGTTCATTCGATTCATGTTCACCATGAGGGTGTTTCTTTTGGCTCCTCTGGTGGATCTGTTTCCAAGAGTGTGTGGACATATTCACCCAACTTTAAATGGCCACTGTGCTCTTCCTACAGCTGATGGGGCATCCCTCACACACATTCTCATCCTTATACTTGTCACTTACTGTAACCTAGTCACGGTGTTTGGTAGTCGGCATGAAAGGGTGCGGCAGACATCACTGGGACCCTGTGGGGGATGAAGGTAGGCCCCCAAAAGCAGCTTGAGCAAAGAAAGGCGGGTGAATGGAGAAGGGCAAAGAGGAGGAGGAAGAGGATGGGAGGAGAAGGGTGAGAAAAGAGATGGGGAGGAGGGAATGGGGTGGGCAGAGAAAGGGAAAGAGGAGGAAAAGAAGAGGAAGACAAGATGGGAGGAGAAGAGGGTGGGAAAAAAGGAGGAGGAAGGAACTGGGGGAAAAGGGAAAGGGAAGAATGAGGGAGGAAGACAAAAAAATAATTAGCATATCCATGAGCTCATGTACTCATCTTATTTTGCAAAGCAGGCATTTCAAAGCTGCTGTCTTCACAGTTACGACATGCACATTGCATTGTTTTCAACTACAGCCACTCTGCTTTGCAGATCTCAGAAGAGTAATTCCTCCCATTTAGCCAGATCCCTGTACCGTTGGATCGAGATCTTCCCATACCCACCCTCTCCCCAACCCGGGCCACTGCCCTCTGGCTCTCTGCTCCGCTGAGGTCAGCTGTTTTAGATTCCGCACAGCAGTGAGCGCAGGCAGTGTTTGTCCTGCCTTGTTTCTCCAGTGCTCTCCACCGGTGTTGTCGCCAACGTCAGGATCATGTTCCTTGTGTGGCCACAGAGCATCTCACCCATTCTGTGTATAGGCGCATCTTCCTCATCCACCCACTCTTCAGTGGGCGCTTAGGTTGCTTCCATAGCTTGCTGCTGTGACTGACCCTGTAGTGGACATGGAAATGTATGTGCTCCACATCGTGTTTCAGTCCTGATGCCCAAGCTGGTGTTGTACAGGCTTGGGACCAGGCCATGCGTATGCACATATGTGTGCTTAGGTATATATGAACACATGCCCCTGTATTTTTATATATCCTGTGACTGTAATGTTGCAGCAAGCACAATTTTGTGCTCCTCTGTCCTTTAAAAATATATCCTGAATATTCGTGTGTGTTAAAACTTTAATCTGCTGTCCCTATGCCCAGGTATCGGTATGCTGTGACTCATTCCTCCTTACTAGGCTTTTGGGAACTTTGCATATTTTTCCATTTTAAGTAACCTGCCAGAAATGCCCTTCCAGATCAACCTTTGTTATTCGCCCTGAAATGAAGTTATTGGGTCAGAGGGCATTTACATTTTAAGCCATGAATGTGCTTAGAGTGAAAAACTTAAGCACAGCAGGGAATTTCCAAATGAAGCAAATCTAATTGTCTCTTAGGGGCTGGGAAATGCGCCCCAGGGGGGACCACAGGAGGTAGCTGTGTCTACTGCACTTATTCATCTGCTTATAGGCCCACGCACCTTACAAATGTTTCCTTTAAAAATGGCCTGAGCAGCTTAGCTATCCCCTCCCCGCTACACACCCACCCACACCCTCCCCACTCTGCATTCTTCCTCCGCTAACTGGAACTACTCTTGGGAGCAGCAGTGCCCGGCAATGACAGCCATCAGCTGATCCAGCGGGACTGCCCAACCTCCAGACAGCACACAGATGACCACAGGTCTGTGGACTTCTGGGGTTTTGCCCAGGAGGCATTCACCTGTTTAAAAATGCCACAGCTCTCACCACTAGCTTCTAGAAAGAAAGAAAAAAATAAAAGGTAAATCTCTTCCTAAACTCAGAGAAAGGTTTTGTTCCATAAAAGAGATGCAGAACCATCATCTGGAGTGCTGACCTGCAGCATTTTGTTCTAGGGAAGTTCTTTCTCAACAGCTGCCTTCCCCTTGACACGGTTCAACCGGTTACTACACGACTTCTAAACTTGGGTATCAGCCTTACTGTGCCCATCAGGGACTCAAGAAGAATTTTTATATCATATTGAAAATGTCAAGGTCTGGGGAAAAGGCTCGGTGGTTGAGGCATTGGCCATGCGAACCTGAGACCTGGAGTTCAGATGCCCAGCACCATACACACTTCATGGTTGTGGTAACTAGCTTGTGATCCCAGGAGCAAAAAGACAGACAGAAAACATTTGCCCATTCCAAGCAAACTGGCTAGCTTCAGGTTCGTATGAGAGGTCATGTCTGAATATTTAAGGTGGAAAGTAATTAAGAAATGCATTGGTCACCAACCTCTAGCCTCTACACACACATACATACAAATGTGAGCATGCATACATGAAGACACATAGACACACATGCCCACACTACACACACACACACACACACACACACAGAAATAAACATATAAATAACTAAATATCACATAGGAACAATAGGAACAGGACACTTCTTTGGCTAGCATTGGAATTGCTCTCTCTCTCTCTATCTATATATCTATATCTATCTATCTATCTATCTATCTATCTATCTATCTATCTATCTATCTATCATCTATCTATCTATATATATATATACATGCATGTGTGCTTGTGTGCACACATATACACGACACTCCCTCAGACAATGTTTTTCTGAGCTCAGAGTAATTTTCCAATGAGTAACTGGTTGCCCGAATCAGGTCTGCCCCGGCATTGCAGGATCAGTGAGAACCACTCAATGTAACCTGCATCTGTGAAGCTAAAGAAAACCAATGGCTTTTAAGAAGTTGAAAGTCACAGCCCCAGGCTCATTTCTCTGACTGCTGGCAGATGGAACCCAGGAAAATAATGTCCCTAAGTCTGAGACCACAGATCAGACACCACGGCTGCTATTGAATGTCACCTACACGCCATCCGCTCCCCTGACCTAAGAGATTTGTTTAAACTTAACCCAAAGCCTAACACACAGCCTAGAACAGGCAGAGAACCTTCAAAATACCCTGTGTCCCTTCCACCTACTCTTTCTCCTGTTCCTAACTCCCTATGGGTAGGTGCCGATAGACACGGAGCCCCGAATCCCACCTCTGCCCCACTTCCCATAGGACAGTCACCACACAGGACAGTTACCACATCAAGAAATCAGAGATTTTTGTCAAACCGACACAGGAGGCTCTCTTTGTCAAGGTCATTGTCTCATGGCTCAGGTGTGAGCCCTGCTGGCCATTTTTTTTCTTCTGGTGTGGCCAAGACACGGCCTTCTTGTTTCTGATCCATGGGTTTGCCTCTCCTTAGCACTCTGAGGGCATTAGCTGACAACTATTTTAAGAGAACGTCTCTGAAGAGAGGAAGCACCAGCATCTCCAGGTAACCACAAGAAGTCACGAGATGCGAACAAGAATGAGGGGGTTTGAGGGACGGCAGGATTCTGGTGCACTAGAACACACGTCCTGTGAGAACAGGCCTTGTTCCCAGAGGAAGAGAGAATTGTCTCCCAAGAGTTTTGGAGCACGCTTTGTTTTCTACCCTGACCAGGCTTCGAGAAGCCTGACAACTTAGAGAGAGCACAGTGTTCTGAGGGTAGCACAGGCGGCTTTTGAAGGAAGAGCTAGCCTCAGATTTTAGAGCACAGTCGAAAAATTGAATAAGGTGTCCGATTCGAAATAAACCGATAGCTTTGCTTTGTCCCAACGCTGACCCGGAGGAAACTGACACAGGAGGAGAATTCCATGCCCCAACCCAACACCCAAGACAGTAATATCCAGGAAAATTGCCCAGGAGGCACGTGAAGCCTGGATGAGCACTTCACAGCCTATGAGACAGAGAGGACTTCTCTTGCTCCTTAAGAACAATTGCCATGGAAGTTTCCATGGCCCAGAGGTGCCTGAGTTCCCTGTATCAAATGCAGGTCTCATTACTCTTGGCTGCTCTAGTGTCTATGTTCCCTGTGTTCTGAGCTGAGTGACGGTGGACTCTGGCCCATCCCTGTTGTGTGCTCACAGACATTTGGATTTCTGTGTACCCAACAGGGGTCCATAAATATCGTCTGAGTTAATGAGTGAAGACGAGGACGAATCTATGCTGTTATAGTCAGACCTCCAGAGAACCTGAGGTTAAGCTCTGGAATGCAGAGAATGGTTGTGAACCCCAGTGGCTCTGAGACACGCCCCCCCCCCCCCCCCCCAGAGCTGAATTCTCCCAGTGCAGTCTTCCTGGACTAACAAACAGTTTAAATCTTAACACACAGCCATCCTTCCTGCCCGGGAGTAGAAAGAGGTGGCAAAGAATGCTTTGAAGAATGCTGTGAAACTAGAAGGCTCCTCCCACTTTTTTTTTTTTTTTTTCACTGCTGTGGGTGAAAGAGGCTCTTGGAAGTGTTCTAGAGACTTCCTCCAGGGATGGTAATGCAGCCTGAACTCTGTGATGTTGATTAACTGATTCAATGACAGCAGCTCTTCCTGCCTTTTAGGGGTGCAGGAATCACAGTGCCATCCACACAGCCCTTCTGGAACAATAGGAAGGAAAAAGTGGCTACTCAGGATGGAAGCCCCACCACTCAGAGAAACCCAAAGGGAGAGAGAGAGAGACAGAGAGAGACAGAGAGACAGAATTTTGCACA